>NC_087514.1:132792478-133152478 GCF_963921805.1 Phalacrocorax carbo
CTCCCATGTGTGTCAGGTCTGGCATTTGACCAGCTGTGTCAGACTTGGGAGAAGATCTACTTGGAAACTAAGACACCAAAGGAATTTCATAAAAAGTTCTCATCTGTTCTGTGATCTGAGTCACTACGTGTCTGCCCAAACACTTGTGTCAGTATGATGGAGCCAGCTGCAATGCCTGACTCCTAGGACTCTACCAATAACAAATAATGAAATTCACTGTGGCTTTGTGTTAAACATGAAAAATGTAATGTCAAAATAACATTCACCTCTCACATCTCCAAAGCAGCACATATTCTTGAAACCAGATTCAAAAAAGAGGAAGTTTTAAGACATTTATGTGTGCATCACTTCTTATTAACAGACAAAGCTAGTAGCTAAATTCAATTTGAATTCATGAGGACTTTTGTCTCCCCACCTGCTTTCAGCTCCAGATTATGTTTTGGACATATTTGTTATTCCCGGAATGGTCTTTGTGGCCAGCCCTACCCCCTTGTCCATGGAAAGCCATTGCACATGTTCTATGCTGTTGTAATTCCACCGATATTGACAGGATGCCTCTTGCCTGGCGAAAGACCAAAGAGAGTCAAGCTGAAGAGTTTTGCAGCCACAGACCTCTGTCAGTGCATACTTTGCCATCTGAATAGGTAAGTCCACAGCTGACTATTTTTTCTACTAAGCAATGTGATGGGGTTGCAAGTCCCTTTAGACTGCAAATTTCGTGAGCTCCTAACCTCTGGAAAGCAGAGCTTTTGAAGGGAGTGCTGGTGTGTGGACAGATGGTCTAGAGCCAGAGCTTCCAGTGTTCTTGGGTCTACTGAGAACCCCTGCAGAATCAAAAGCCTGCAAACAGTCAGCAAAACAAAGCTGATGTTTTCTGGCTTCTGACAATGGCAAGAAATGCTTGGGAGGCTCCTTTATAATTTCTAGAAATCCATTACTTTTTGTTTCATGTTTCATGGCTTCATTATTGTGTCCATATTGAGCAAATTTTGGTATAATGATTCAGAGAACTGGTCACAGGAGTAATGAAAAGAACTGCTTCTCGAAAGGGAAAGATCAGCGTCACAGAGAGGGAAAGCTGTTTTAAAACTTTCTCAATAGTATGGTAAAATTACTGTAAAAGGGCAAACTCAATGGCAACTTTTCTGCTGAGTTAATTATGAATCTGGGATGTCAAGGAAAACAAGAAGGGCTTCTTTAAATAAATCAGCAGTAAAAGGAAGACTGGGGATACAGTGGGCCCACTGCTGAACAAGGTTGGGGCCCTGGTGACACAGGATGCAGAGAAGGTGGAGTTACTGAATGCCTTCTTTGCTTTACTGCTAAGGCTGGCCATCAGGCATCCCAGCCCTCAGAAGAGGGAGAGAAAATCTGGAGAAAGGAAGACTTCCCCTTGGTTGAGGAGGATTGGGTCAGAGATCACCTAGGCAAACTGGATCCTTGAAAATCCATGGGCCCAGATGGGATGCACCCATGAGTGCTGAAGGAGCTGGTGGATGTTCTTGCCAAGCCACTCTCCATCATCTTTGAAAGGTCATGGAGGACAGGAGAGGTGCTGAGGACTGGAGGAAAGCAAATGTCACTACAATCTTCAAAAAGAGCAAGAAGGAGGACCCAGGAAATTATAGGTCAGTCAGCCTCCCCTCCATCCCCAGAAAGGTGATGGAGCAGTTCTTCCTGGAGGTCACCTCCAGGCACGTAGAGGAAAAGCAGGTTATCTGAAGTAGTTGACATGGATTCACCAAGGGAAGATCATGCTTGACCAACCTGATAGCCTCCTACAATGGCGTGACTGGCTGGGGCAATGAAGGGAGAGCAGTGGGTGTTGTCTATCTTGACTTCAGTAAGGCATTTGACACTGTCTCCCGCAGCATCCTCATAGACAAGCTTAGGAAGTGTGGGTTAGATGAGAGGACAGTGAGATGGATAGAGAACTGGCTCAATAACAGTACTCAGAGGGTTGTGATCAGTGGAGCAGAGTCTGGATGGAGGACCATAACTAGCAGTGTTCCCCAGGGGTCTGTGCTGGGTCCAGTCCTGTTCAACACATTCATCAATGACCTGGATGACGGGATAAAGTGTAACCTCAGCAAGTTCGCTGATGATACCAAGCCGGGAGGAGTGGCTGATACACCAGAAGGCTGTGCTGCCATCCAGCGAGACCTGGACAGGCTGGAGAGCTGGGCCGAGGGGAGCCTGGTGAAATTCAACAAGAGCAAGTGCAAGGTCCTGCACCTGGGGAGGAACCACCCCACACACCAGTACAGGCTGGGGGCTGAACTACTGGAAAGCGGCTCAGTTGAGAAGGACCTGGGAGTGCTGGTGGACAACAAGATGACCGTGAGCCAGCAATGTGCCCTTGTGGCCAAGAAGGCCAACGGTATCCTGGGATGCATTAAAAGGAGTGTGACCAGCAGGTCGAGGGAGGTTATCCTCCCCCTCTACTCTGCCCTAGTGAGACCACATTTGGAGTACTGTGTCCAGTTTTGGGCTCCCCAGCTTAAGAAGGATGTGGAACTGCTTGAGCAAGTCCAGCGGAGAGCTACCAAGATGATCAGGGGACTGGAGCATCTCCCATATGAGGAAAGGCTGAGAGACCTGGGTTTGTTTAGCCTGGAGAAGAGAAGACTGAGGGGGATTTCATCAATACCTATAAATATCTAAAGGGTGGGTGTCAGGATGATGGGACTAGGCTCTTTTTGGTGGTGCCCAATGACAGGAAAAGGGGCGATGGGCTCAAGCTGGAACACAGGAAGTTCCACCTCAGGATGAGAAAAAACTTCTTTCCTGTGAGGGTGCCAGAGCAGTGGAACAGGCTGCCCAGGGAGGCTGTGGACTCTCCTTCCCTGGAGACATTCAAAACCCGCCTGGTCGTGGTCCTGTGCCCCCTGCTCTAGGTGTGCCTGCTCAAGCAGAAGGGTTGGACAAGATGATCTCCAGAGGTCCCTTCCAACCCCTACCATTCTGTGATTCTGGCCCTGCCTTACATGTAAAATGAAAGACATACAAATAGATAAAATGGGAAATGGCTTCTACCATCCCTCCTAATTTCTGTATAATTTTTCACCTTCTTTTGAGCCTCAGCTCCTTCTCGTCAAGCTCTGAGAAAACTTTTTGTAAAGTAGTACCATCAGAACAAAGGCTAGCACAGTAAGAAATATATCTAACTTTTTGAGCTACCACAAGGAAGTAGATGACTCAGATCATATCAGAAAAGGCGGAACTACTGGTTCCAAACATTAGACGACACCTGCTTTGCCATTGACGTGGGACACTCTTTGCCAGAAGACAAAGTCACTCTGCCTGTTCTGCCACTTACTCCTTTGAGTTAGCTCCTTACACACTAATAGTCTTGATATAGTCTGGAGTAACAAGAAGAGTGTAATGATGAAATGTCACAAAGTAGACAACGGGACCATGATGTTTCATAATTCCAAATTGAAGTCCCAGGTTTTCTGGAGTGACAAGCTTTTTGTTTTGAAATAGATTTTCTGTGCCACTTGCCAGAAGTGATACCTTTTTAAAAAGGTTTTAAAATAGGTGATTTTTTTTTTTCAATTTGAAAAAATGTTGACGCATACTTAATTGGTTCAGTAAGGGCCTTTTCCTGAATAGCTCCTCCTGACATCTGTTGGAATCTGTAATCCCACAGTGCAATGTCTCTTTATACTCCTGAAGTTTGGTATTAATTCCCTACTGATATGTATCCTCCAAACCCACACTGCACTTAGGTTCTTATTCACCAAAATGTCTTTTCCCCCAAATCAGCTTTTGCCTAGGATGTTCCTTCGTGCATATGTGGTAGGCTTGCTTTTTGTGTTAATACAGCATCACACTATAACGTAGAGACAATTTCAGGTAGACCTGACTTTGACCTGGACTGAAAAATCCATGGGATACCATTTCCTTGGTTAGCATCAGACAATAATTGTTCTTCCTGGTTAAGCACTGGCAAAGTCCTTTGCAGCAGCTTGTGCAGTTGTTCATTCTACTTCTGCTCTCTCCTGTTTTATTTTTCTCTTTTGCCTCCACTTCAACACTTCTAACCTGCCATTCTCAAGCAAGAGTTTATTAAGAAGAAAAAGGTCACATGAAAAGCATCCTTATGTTACACTACAGCAAACCACAGCTATTCTGCAGCCTTACAAAAGAAATACCAGTAACAGTTTTGTATCACCTTTATTTTCTTCCCTTTAGTAATCTGGAATGGTTTTAGTAAATCAGAAGTTATTTACCTGAAATAGAAAATATTCTTTGTTAGCTGGGAATGCTTTAAAAAATCAGGAGTGTCTCCAAATTGCAGGACAGCTGTGATAGCTGCTCAGCTTTCTTGTATTGACCAGAAAGAGATTTAGAAATGAGAGTCTTGGATGGGGTTTTTCTTTTTTGTGCTAAAATTGGGCACATTTGAAGAGGTGGCTATTTACAAATTTACTGTAGATTAGGTGTCATGGAACAGATCATTACAGGGGACCATCGGCTCATGATGTCCCTTGCTCTGGAGCTTGGTAGCAATGCTGCGTGGATGACGTTATACCTCAAACGTAAATGCCCCGGGGCCAGGGATTGGGGCCTGCCTGAGTAGTGCTGCGGGGCCTGGTCAGCACCGAGCGCTGCCGCGAAGCAGATAGTGAGGAAGCCACAGTGACAAACTTTCTGAACCACAGCTCCCATCATCCTCAGTGACACAGCTGTCCTCTTCCTGGTGCAGAAAAGGAGCATAATTCCTCAGCGATACCCCATACCTATACTATAGACAGTATTTATACTACGGTCTGATACAGTCAGTTGTATTCTATGTCAGCTGTACTGACAGTGACAGGAGCAAGGGGAAGCTGGAGCTGCTTAGCCATCCGGGGGCATTCCCACCCCTGTGGTTCAAGGTCCCTCTAGCTGATTCATAGCAAAGCTGCCAAAAACTCAACATGGTGTTTTACGGACCCAGAAAGAGGAGGAATTGGCTTGTCTCCCTGCTGTGGGACAGACAGCAACTATGATTCACTTTGTAGTGGAGAAACTCTGGTAAAGGGACGGTCTCTAATGTAAATTTTAGCCTTGGCTCTGAAAGGAGCCACTCAATGGCCTCGGGCACTTCATATGGCCTGGAATTGTTCTTGAATGTTCACCAAAACCTCACGTTGTGAATACTAGCTTGAGATATTTAAGCGTCTCCCAGTGCATTTCTATTTCTCTAGCTCCTTTCACAGTGTTGTCTTAGATGTGGAAGATCTGGAAATAGGTGCTTAGCCCCATGAAACAGAAGAGGATGTCCGCTGGACCAGGGCTGTGCTATGACACAGCTTTTTTTTAAGGTATGTTGCCTGAAGCCTTTAACTTCAGTGGACATTTCTCAGCCATGTGGAAATGGCAGATGTAGTTACCTTTCTCTCAGGCAGAATTTTATGCAATGTGGCAGAAATATGTTAAATGTTTCCTCAAAATAAATGAATGCTTTACAGACCACAGAATCACAGAATCACAGAATGGTAGGGGTTGGAAGGGACCTCTGGAGATCATCTTGTCCAACCCTTCTGCTTGAGCAGGCACACCTAGAGCAGGGGGCACAGGACCACGACCAGGCGGGTTTTGAATGTCTCCAGGGAAGGAGAGTCCACAGCCTCCCTGGGCAGCCTGTTCCACTGCTCTGGCACCCTCACAGGAAAGAAGTTTTTTCTCATCCTGAGGTGGAACTTCCTGTGTTCCAGCTTGAGCCCATCGCCCCTTTTCCTGTCATTGGGCACCACCAAAAAGAGCCTAGTCCCATCATCCTGACACCCACCCTTTAGATATTTATAGGTATTGATGAAATCCCCCTCAGTCTTCTCTTCTCCAGGCTAAACAAACCCAGGTCTCTCAGCCTTTCCTCATATGGGAGATGCTCCAGTCCCCTGATCATCTTGGTAGCTCTCCGCTGGACTTGCTCAAGCAGTTCCACATCCTTCTTAAGCTGGGGAGCCCAAAACTGGACACAGTACTCCAAATGTGGTCTCACTAGGGCAGAGTAGAGGGGGAGGATAACCTCCCTCGACCTGCTGGTCACACTCCTTTTAATGCATCCCAGGATACCGTTGGCCTTCTTGGCCACAAGGGCACATTGCTGGCTCACGGTCATCTTGTTGTCCACCAGCACTCCCAGGTCCTTCTCAACTGAGCCGCTTTCCAGTAGTTCAGCCCCCAGCCTGTACTGGTGTGTGGGGTGGTTCCTCCCCAGGTGCAGGACCTTGCACTTGCTCTTGTTGAATTTCACCAGGCTCCCCTCGGCCCAGCTCTCCAGCTTGTCCAGGTCTCGCTGGATGGCAGCACAGCCTTCTGGTGTATCAGCCACTCCTCCCGGCTTGGTATCATCAGCGAACTTGCTGAGGTTACACTTTATCCCGTCATCCAGGTCATTGATGAATGTGTTGAACAGGACTGGACCCAGCACAGACCCCTGGGGAACACTGCTAGTTATGGTCCTCCATCCAGACTCTGCTCCACTGATCACAACCCTCTGAGTACTGTTATTGAGCCAGTTCTCTATCCATCTCACTGTCCTCTCATCTAACCCACACTTCCTAAGCTTGTCTATGAGGATGCTGCGGGAGACAGTGTCAAATGCCTTACTGAAGTCAAGATAGACAACACCCACTGCTCTCCCTTCATTGCCCCAGCCAGTCACGCCATTGTAGGAGGCTATCAGGTTGGTCAAGCATGATCTTCCCTTGGTGAATCCATGTTGACTACTTCGGATAACCAGATGAGCAAGAGAGCACCAGGAGAAAAAGACGTGATACCCTGGCATAAAACATCATGCTTAGGCATAGTAAATAGGCGGTTTTACGTAAATAATGTAGTCTTATCCTATTACAAATTACCATTCACATTCGTATGGTTTGCGTCATTTCTCTCTACTGACTTCTAACTTTCCAGTCTTCTGCATTTTATTCATTACAGTTAGTTTACAGTACTATAAATCCAATTTTTGACAATTTATACCATGTAGGTACCATTTTTCCTAACTAAATAGCAGTGCCCACAAAATTTAGCTTTTAAGCTTAGTGTTCTTACCACTGAGCTGCAACAGAAGGTTGGCGTTATTGTTGGTCGTGTTTTTTTTCTTGTGTGATGTTTTGGAGTTTTTTTAAATGACGGTTTTGTAAGGGACTGAGCAGATGAAAGAGTTATGTCTGGTTTAAATTGCTAGGATGAAATTACAGAATTTCCACTCAACATGTGGTAGGAAGTTTACAGTATGTTTTGAGCAGAAGAGGATCAGGGATTTTATTCACGACTGTATTTGAACTTAGAAAGTGAAACTATCTAAATATCACTTTAAAAATTGTTTAAAAGCCTGTTTCTACATGTCAATTTCTTAAAGATTACAGGAGAAGAGGTTATCTTGTATAGGCATCTCTTGTACCAAGGGATTTTTGCCACTTCAAGAAGTGTCCAAGAAGAGTTCAAGAAAATTGGGAGGAGGCCAACAAAATCAGTTTTTTTTGATATTTCCCATATTGCAAAACTATTTTAGCTACGGGTACTATAATAGCAGTGCTGGTAACTTTTGCTGGGAATGCTGATTGGAAAGGATAACAACTGGAATAAACAGAGATGTCTCAACAAAGAAAGAGATTAGTAGGAAATGGAAATCTTGCGTATTGGTACCTAACTCCTCATCCATGATTTCTTCCCTTCTCCTCACTGTTTTCCCTGCTAGTAACTCCAGAAGTGAAACTACTATGGCAGCACTTCGGATCCCCATGACCTAACAGATAAGCTCTGACAATAGAGATATAGTGGAAGAATTTACTGCCTCCGCAGCTATGAACATACTGGCAGCTATCGCTCAGTTTGTCTCTTTTTGCACATTTCTGCGATGACCATAAGTAATTTTGGATCTCAGGTGTGTCATCATTTTTCTGCCCCTTCTGCTGTTTAGGGTACAGTGAATCTGGCATTTTTCCAGAAAACTCCTGAATTTTCGTGAAACAAAATGTGCCTATGAATTTCGGAGGGACTAGTACATGGAAGCACAGCCCTGGTGTCAAGTGTTGTTATTTTCAAACCTCTCAGATGAGGACAATAACATTCATATGAAGAAGAGCAAACCTGGGCCCTTTAGCTAAGAAGGTGGGAGAGAAGGTGACCCAGGTAGTCTTATGCAGTTGGCTGCAATGGTATGCAAAGCTCTCGAGAACATTTTGAATGGAAGGGCAAATAGAGGTTAGGAGGTGAACAGGATAAAATGAAACAAGACTTTACAGTGTTGGATTGTGTCATCCCAACAGACTCTTTGAGAAGCTATTTCCTACACAAAGGAAACATGTTTCCTTCCTGGGAATTCACTTAAGCCTTTTCATGGTGTCTTGTCCAATGCAGTGATGAAGGAGCTGTGAGAAAACAGGGATTACGTGTGCACAGAGCTGGCTAAAAGGGAGAGAGCACTGCTGAGTGTTAATAAGTATGTGGTGAGGAAGAAATTAATGAGCTGGGTGCTGTGATGGAGCGAATATGCTGAATGGAAATAACTGTGGAAGGGAAGGACCCTGGTGTACCCAGTGGATGTGCTGCTAATGTGGTTTTAGAGTCGTCTGGTAAGGTATATCCAGCAGAAAAGAGGGAAGCTCATTTAAATTTTGCTCAAGCCTGTGATTGCCTATGTTAAAGATGGACTGAGACTGAAGGGTGCCCAGAGTGGTCAGAGGGATGGAGAGCTTTGTGTTGGAAAAGAGCTGGAAAGTGGACGATGTGTTTAGTTTACCAAAACAAAGTCTCAGAGGGGACCAAGACTGCTTCCTATTAGCAGCGTAAATACCAGTGAACGCATGGGACTAACCTAGCTGTGAATAGAGATGTGTGTTGCAAATAAGAAAGTGCTTCCTAACCTTGGAACAAATTTCCTAACCAGAGAAGTTTCCCAGTGGGATTAGTCAAGCACCGGCACAGGCTCCCAGAGGCTGTTGAATCTCCATCCGTGAAGATGTGCAAAGCTTGATTGGACAAGACACTGAGCAACTTGATCCCATTTTGATCTGGATGTTTAAGTGAGGGGGTGGCCTACATGATCTCCAGAGGTGCCTTCCACTGGAATGATCCCGTCCTCCATTAGAACGAAAAAGCTGCCAGGTGCCTTTCACAGCACATTACTGGAAATGCAAAAGGAATGAATGAAAAAGTCCTCAAAACCCAAAATGCTGTTAAGGCAGGCCTTTACAACAGGATTATTTTGTACATGTAAGTGCTAGGCTGGAAAGAGACCTGAGGACCAGGGTGTTCTTTCCAGGCTGTAAGCCTTACAGGGAAAAACATGCAAGGGCAAGATGGGAGATGTCTTGTCATCTCTTCTAGTATTGGGTCTCACAGCTCAGCAGCAGCAATGATACCTTCTCAGCATTTTTTGATACAGAGGAACTTCACGAATTGTTTATCGGTTGTCTTTATCACTCCTTTCCTCAGTATAGTTTTCACAAGATTCAGGGTATTTTGCAGGAGAGCTGAGAATGGCCAAGTAATGAATAAAAAGAGATGCTGAGGATTGGGGAAAAAACCCCTTGTTTTTCAGTGAAAAATAGTACAGCTGAGGCAGAATGAGTATATAGAAAAGGAATGGGAGGAAAAGGAAAGAATCAAAAGAGAAATAAAAGGAAGAAGGAGAAAGAGGAAAAAGTCCAGATTTGCTAAAACAATTGGCAAAATTTAATTGGCAGGTCCAATGGCACAGCCCCTCCTAAATCATTAGAAAGTGAGATGAAGTGGAAAAGGAAAATTCACATGGCTTTTATTTATGAATCATGGAATTACAGAGCTTGCAAAAGATGGGGCACTAGCCTTGGCAGAGTCAGCAACAATTTGACTCATCCCTCTCTCCCTAACTCCTTATCTTCCCCAGTGAGCCTACATGGATTTGTAGGACCATCTATAGGGGAAGGAGGCAATTGATTCACCAGGCCCATCCATCCCTGAGACTATCAGGAAAGATCACTTTCTTATTTGTAACTCAGTTTTCTGCCAATGTCATTCCGCTGAAATAAAGGCAGGCAATTTGGCCCTTGGTCTAACAGACCTACTATTAACACAGAAACACATGTGTAAGGACTGGGCTGATATTTTACTGAGCTCAATAGTAATTTTTTTTACATTGAAGTAACAGGCAAAAAGTATACAGGGGGAAAACAGAGTAATTCAAAAGATATTTTCATGTGAAAGGTTTTCTTATTCACTGTTTTAATTTGTATAGGAAAAATTATATATGCTCATGGTAGTCTGTAGATTGAGCTACAACTGTCATTCCTGATGCTAAAGAGGTACGCAATGAGTTGTGTGATTTCCAGGACTAAGGCTCAGCTTGCCCTAAGCTATGTATCTAAAATATAAGTATAAACCTTAATTGAGTCATGATGCAGTTCTCCTGGTATGGCCAATGGGAGGCACCCTAAAAAGCTGCAAGTCTTGGTGTCTATATACCTGCAAGGTGCAAAATAGCTAAACGTGCAAGATGTACAATTCTGCATCCTCTCCCTGCAGCTTCTTTCTGACTTTGCACGTGGATGGATGCACTGCTTCAGCCTTGCACAGAGAGCCAGGGCACAGCTTTCTGTCTCCTGGTATCCTGCAATCTGCCACCTCTCAGGTGACCATCTCCATTGCATGGGTGGCTCTGCGTGACCCAGATGTTCAGCTCTGATGATGTCTTTATATTGCATACATTTCCTGTCAGGACATGTTCATGTTGTCTTTCTCACCACAGTTATAGTTAGTGAGATTTACAGTCTGAGTGGCTAAAAATTTGCTTTGCATCCTCTTCTGAACCCTCCGGTCTTTGAGGATCACTTCTTGAATACATCCTTGCTACTACTCCCTCCAATATCTCCTTTCAGCTTTAGGAGCACTCAGTTGCAAATGGTCCCTTGATCTATCTCCTGCAGTGCGGTCTCTGTGTCTGTCTCCTGCTTTGGATCCCAAAGACCTTCCCTTATCTGGTCCACCTTTCCCAGGTGGACAGGCTGTCCTCCACCCCCACACCCTCTGGCTGTGGCTTGTCTGCCTTAGTGGAGGATGCAACGTAGCTTGAAGACAGTGCTGCTGCAGGATCCCCGAAAGCCAGTGAAAGGAAAGCTGTACTAGCTCTGGGGTACCAAAGACTTCTGCAGTGGCTTGAATTCAGTGCTGGACCTGACTACCACTGCCTTGCAAAGATCAATGCCACCTCAGGAGATAAGGGTCATCCTGGTGCATGGTCCTCTATGGAGAGGAAGAGAGAGGAAGATGTTTGGTCTGAACTTGGTGTGCGTGGCGGTAAAAGGGAGGGGAGTGACTGGGGATTGGTTTGGAAGTGAGCCCACAGGGACAGGGGGAGGTTTTGTCCAAACACTATACGGAGAGTCAGCCATAGGCAGCATCACCAGCCTCATGTGGGGTACACGGTGGATGGATCTCAGGGATCTCAGACACACCTAACAAGTGGGGATAATTATTACACATGGCAGTTGTGTTCCTGACATGCATTCACTGTTGGGAGAGGCCAACATTGCTTCGGAAGGAGAGATCTGAATACTGAGGGAAAGAGAAGAATGAACGAAATGAATCAATAGCAGGCTGTGTCTCTGCTAGTGAAGATGCCAGAAGCTGCCAGAGGGTGTCCCTGAGCAAGGAGACTCAGGCCTCTATGTCATTCAGTTATCAGAATATACCCAGTCCCAAGTCAGGCTAAGGAAAATATCACTCTCCAAAACAGTTTTTGGGCATGGTTTGCGGGGTTGGACCAACCAATGACCACTCCTAATAGGCAGTTTGTGAGCACCCATCCTGTTTTGGAAGGTGAGATGGTTTAATAATGTGAATACGGTCTTCAATGCCTGCGAATGGCTTTATTCACATTTAATTAACTAATGCAGTTGTAGCATTAGATGTTTGGTAAAGTTTCTGGCACCTAAATTAGAGTGAGCAAATCCTGACCAAACTGCCTGAGAAATGGAGAAGTTATTGAGCTAATCTACTGCATTTGGCAATGACTTGACTTGTTTGGCTCCTACCTTGTAATCACCTCAGACCAGACCTGTACCACCTTTGCCATGCACTGCCACAGTCTTTCTTTGTTTTGCTGACCAGACGTGGCACTTCACAGCAGCCAAAGGGTGCGGTGTAGCAAGGACCTGTAGCCTAGGCACAGAACTGGAAGGCACAGTCCAGGTTTGCAACCCAGCGCAGAGACCTGCCCTTCTCATGCCACTCAGCACAAACCTGGTCACATCACCTAATCCCATGCTTGCACTGGAGAAGTCAAAGTCTTCATTAGCATTGTTGGAGAAGCACCACCGGTGCGTGGTAGGTCAGGTCAGTCCTTTCTTCTCCCTTCACCAGCTCTCAGGGGAAGGACTGTTGGTCATGAGGGACGCAGGACAGCCTCCCTGCACAAGAAGGTAGCGGATGGTGTGAAGCTTGAAATGTTGGGAGCATTTGGCTACACAGGGTCTTTTCAGGAGAGTCTGGTCTGAGATGGCATGTAGTGAACAAAGTCTTTACCAAAATCCCCTTGTAAAAGGGGGCCAGTCGAGGATGCGCTGCCAGGTGTGGAAGTTTGAATGGGTGTTTCAGCTTCTAGGTCAGGTTTTACTGCTGTGTTTTCTGGATGACAGGCATTATAACAGAAGCACCAGTCACTTCAGTGTAATTATCTGGATTGTAAGCATAGGCTCCAGTAAGCACAGTCTCCATAGCCTTGAGGTCAGGAAAGCTTGTGCTTCAGTTAGCCTCTATTCAAGACAACAATTGAATGCACACAGAAGTTAATATGTATGCCTAAGATCCATTGAAATTGAATCCATACTTTAAATTTTTTCTTGATCCTGCTTTGTCCAGTCACCGTTTCATTTATTACCTCATGATATCATTGTCCCCAGACTAAGCTAGAATTACAGCCCTGTAATTTAGGGACCAGACTTTACACCCGAATGCCTAAAAATATCAAAATAGCTATTATAAACCCAAGTTATACAACTTGACTTTGCACCTCCGCTACACACAGTGAAGGAGCAACAGAAAAAAAGATGAAAGAAAAATTGTTAGATGTGTTTGCCCTCCAGCTGGGCTATGTTCTTGTAAAAGCAATAATGTACGTCAAAGTGATCTAAACAGAGCAATCAGCAAAGGAAGTTAAAACTGTCATCTTTGACATAGAATACTACTCAATAAGAATGCAGAACAGCTGTAAGCTAAATGAACCACCTAATACTTAATTTTTAATGTTGTCCTTTGTACAGACTTCACAATAGTGTTACTTGCCTATGGCTCTTGTCTGGTAATTAAATGGTTAGTGCTGGTAAAAGATTTCTGCCATTTAAAAGCATATTTTTCATATTCTCTTGAAAAACAAACAGGATAAACTGTAACTGGTAACTGCTCTTGGAATGTGAATCGCTTTCTAAGTCTTCTGAGAAAAGAAGATGCAATTTCCAGGCCCCAGCCCTAGAAAAGCGAAAACCGAAACTAACTCGCTTGCATTTTACATGCATGTTTTAAGAGAACAAGTTTTACTTATTATTCTTTCCATTTCATCTGGAAATATAAGTTAATGCATACTTTAAAAATGAAATGAAAAAAAGAAAAGACAAAACTCCTCCAAACTATTCAATCACACCCTATTCTTGCTTTGACCTGGCTGCTTGCTTAGTTAGAGAAAAGAAGAACTTGGCAAGTGAAGAAGGTAAAGTTTTCCCATTCTAAAATGCTTTATCTTTTAGCTTTCTTCTATTTTTGCTATAATTTCAGGCAAGTTTACAAGAACTATTTCCTGGACTTTCTTTGCGTTGCTAAAACATGTCCCTCCACCCCTCAAAAAAGACCTGCTTCATGCTCTGCATTGAATGGCTCTTACCTTGAAGGCATTTTCATTGCCTTCTCCTTCGACTTGATGCTGCAAATAACATATAGGAGCCATGGAGCAAGTCAGCTAAGGAACTGCTCTCTTTACTACTGCTCCAGAATGGAAAGAAAAATACCCTCCCCATCCCTTATGACAAAATGGCCGTGGAAGTGTAGGCTGCTGCACCAGCCTGGGTGCCGGCGTGTGCGATGCTACCAAAGGAGCTGCCAGGGGAGGACTGAGCCTAGAGATGGGAAGAGCGAGAGGATCCTCACCTCTTTTCTCCCCCCTCCACTCGAGCCTCCTCAGACAAACTCACCACCTTTCTGCTCTCTTTCCCAGCCTCCTGAAGAAGGGAACTCAGTTAGCTAATACTATTTGTCCTCTTCTGTTCTGTACCCAAGGTAGTTTCACAGCATGAATCTTATCAAGAGGGTATAGTAGCAGCATTGCCACTCTCACACACCATGAATTAAGCAAACATTCCAGAGAGCAAGAGGCTAAATATATAATATTTGTTTCTTCCTCCATTTGCTTTACTGGGTATGAGCCTCTGGGGTGTATTTAGCTTTTTTCAAACTCCTATGTCTCAAAACAAGGCTTGACAATTGCTTTGTTATTATTATTGTCATTATTATTGTGATAATATATAAAAATCCAGTCCACCTTAAAGACTCTAAGGCTATTATGGCTCTAATAAGCGTACCATCCATACTGGAACTCTTAATAAAGTATTGGGAGCTCATGAGGCTTTAAAGAGAATGAGACTGTAAAGAAATGTTTGCCCTTAGCACGCTTGTAGTCATTCTCCCTGAAGGTAAGTTGCCTAAGGAGGAAAATACAAGGTAACCAGATTTGTTATTTTATTTCAATATGCAATATGCAGGGAACATTACTGGCACAGCAAATTTAAACACCCTGTCAAGCAAGCATAAAGACTTCAGGCCACCCTTCAACTGAGGAAACATCTTTGCTAGTGTCAGTCTGGTATAGCTGGGTTTTGCTCCGTAAAATCTCAAACAGTTCTCTTTCTGCCATTCACAGTATTAATGCAAGGTAAGGATTAATGAAAGTTATAGAACTTACAAGAATTGAAAATTCCTCAAGAAAATTATAATTTTGCTTCTCGGGTGCATTCAGGGTCTTCTGCGTGTGAGGGAGTCTGGGATTCTCGATTCTCCGTTCGGTAACGTTACTAGTGTGTTTGGGAATTAGTAAACAAGTTGGTAGAGATTTTCAAAAGCATAAATAACAGCAATGGGGTCATTTCCCATGGGTGTTACAACTCATCTTGACCAAATTTCTGAACCCAGGGTGCTTCCTGTGCTCTTCTCTGGGCTGCTGTCCAGGCTGATGCGGTAGTCCTGGTGGTAAGAGCCCTGGTCACCTTAGGGCACTCTCCTTGGCACAACCTCATAAACCTCACAGATGAGGAGACAAGAGACTTACCCAAGGGTGTGGGTGATCTGCCTTCAGGAGGAGACTAGGAGCTGACTGTGAGCCTAAACTCACCAGGGTTTGTTTTTTTTACACCTGAGCATTATGGCTTGCTGCTTTGCTTTTGTGCCCTTCTGCTTGTGTCCTTCCCCCACTGGACCACAAATTCATTCTCTGGGCACTGCTACCATGGTTAGGGAAGACCTTAAAGGATTGACACTCACATCAAATTGTGAAATAAAAGACTAGAGCTGTTTGGGACATCTGGTATAACTTCAGCTCCTTGTCACCCTGTTGCAGCCCAGAAGCCTCTGAGATGGTTTGCCAGTCTTTTCTTCCAGCCTGGCATGTTTTCCAGGGTGCATCAGTGAGCCTGTGATGATATACTACATACACCAGCCTTAGGTGACAGAGGGGAACTACACAGAGATGTGAATTTCGAACTATGTAGCAAACAAAACTCTGTGTGAAGGTGTTAAAGGTTTTTTCTCTCTCCTTGATATTTTCTTGCAGTTAATTTTAGGGAGCAGTGTTGTACCTTTGGACCAAAGTAAAGGAATCGCAATGCGAGTGGGTCAGTAGACTGATTAATAGTCTTATAGGTATTTTTTTTTAACTGAATTTTGATCTGCATTCAACCTAACAGAAAGCCCCCAACAAACAGAAACACCTGATGACATGGATTTCAGCTGAGTTTCCAGGTCTGGTTCACGCCTCTGCTGCTGATGGAAGGGAGGCAAAAGAGAGGGGGAACAAGATGAACAGAGATGGGAATAAGGAATGTAGGACTGGATGGATTATTGATACCTTTTTGTTTAGGCACAGACCCTTCCTTAACACATGGTAAGCTATAGCCTCTGTTTTAGTTAGTGCTGAAGAGAGGGCTACTTTTCAGAGCGGACTTCTAAGAGAAGATACAGGCAGCTTTGAGCTTGCTTGCACAGCTGTCCCCAGGAGAGACACCAGTGAAGTCATGGTGGTCCTTGGATGACCTCTGGCAGCCTGGGTTGGAAACTGTGCAGCTTAGGCAGGACAGAAACCAGGGCCTGAGCCAGGAGCCTGACCTGGCTACGCCTGCGGGTGTGCAGTCATGCCTAATGATTGCAAAGTTGAATTTAACTCACTCCTTTAATTTCAGCTGTAAGGTCTGGTGACGCTTCCCACATCCATTTTCTTGGCTCATCCTCTGGCAGTGGCCCAACACCAACAGTGTATTCTAACACGTCGCCAGGATTTGTCAGCAGAAATTTAGGGAGAAAACCCACAAGCATTGCTCATTTTAGTCTTTCAGAGGATGTCAAAGTGCTGAGCAATAAGACCTAAAAGAGAAGAACAGAAACGAGGAAAGAGTGATTGTTCACCACGACTGATGAAAATAACATTGCAGATCCCAGCTTGAGTTTCATGGACTTGTAGTAAATCCATTAATCCATCCAGTAAATAAAAAAACCTCACAGTTTTGCATATTGCACTATTTTAGATTCATGAGAGCACCACTTTGTCTTCACCAAATCCTGCCTTTTCATGCTGTCTGCCACAAAAATGATCCGGAAACAGCTTGTAATTACCCAGGTCTCTGTGGTGACTAGGTCATGTAATCACACCTGTAATCACTGTCACTGTGTATCACCTTTCTCTTGTGATACACAGCTTTTGTGATGCTCTTTAATTTTGTTTAGGTTTTATTTAGGCTATTTATTTTATTTAGGTTTCATTTCCTCTTCACCTGCTGCCCATTGTCTGTATCTTGGGTTATAAAATCTGGGGGGTGAAGTCAGCTTCCTGGTGAGTTGTAGGCTGCCACCAACTGTGAGATTTACTTCTGGTATGGGTCTCCAGACTTTCACGTAACATCAAACAGTGAGAATAAAAACACTATGTGGGTCCATCTGAAGGGTTTAGGGAAAACTAACATTTCCTAAAAGTGGGCAGGACAGCCTAAAAATCTGAAAAACTCCTTTAACTCATGCTCTGAGTTAGTACTCAGATACCATTCATTGCTCTGCATCACCATTTAAGTAAATCAACAGGAGAGAGAAAATGCATAGCATCCTATCCTTGCAGTGTCTTTCCTGGGGATGAAACTTATCCCTGTCTTCTTCTGACTCCATGAGATGAAAGGTCAAGCTAGGTGACCACCTTGGAAACACACTTTATCGCTACAGTTCCCTTGTGGTGGTTCTCAGAAAAGCTGACACATTATTTATTACAAAGTATATCCTCTTTTCTGAGGGATCTTTCCCTAAAAACACCATAGTGTATAGGGCTTTGGTGGTACAAAGTTTTCTTCCTCACATTTTTTTTCCTGTGGAAAAGCTGGTGATCCAGGTCTATGTTACTATGAATTTAGGCTACTGTATATACCAGAGGGCTCATCTGTAGTTCACCATCCTGTTTTGCTAGGACCACAGGGCAGGAGCTGCCACAGAAAGATCAGTGCCGAAAAGCACTTCACAAAAAGGGGAATCATGTTGTCTGTACCTCTATTGGTGCTGTGCTTTTTATGGGGTTTTTCTTCAACATGAACTGCTGTGGTAGCAAAGTGCTTGTAGTACTCCTGCTGCCTTTGCTGCTTTTACTGTATGTTGCAACAGCTTGCACACCCAGTTTCCATGCAGTGTCACATGTTAAATCACTCTTGATATCAGCAGACAAGATTTCTAGTGCCTAAAGCTCAGCTGCAACCGAGCTGGGACAGGAATCTGGGTCCTGAGCTGTGTTTTCTCATTTGAGCATTATGAAGTACTTTGGACTTGTAACATCTCTGGGCTCACCTCACTTCAACTGCAGAGTAAAGCCACTAAGGATCACACCGACCTCCAGAGGCACGGAGCTAGACGCACCTATTTGCAGCAGTAGCAAACAGTATGTACTGAAGCAGGTCAGATTCAAAAGCAAACCATGAGGCCGAAATCCTGCTTTTAATAAACCAGGTGCCAATATGGGGCAGTGATTTATTTTTTTATTTATCACATATTTCAGAGAGAAAAGCATTGTTTTTTTAGTTTGGTTTTTTTTTTTTGGCTAAGATTCTGTAGAATGCTCATCCAGCAAAATCTGTGATCTTGCCTATAATAAGTTTACATAGCTAATGCCTCAGGACATCAGCATGCGTTAGGCACCTGAAGGTAGCACAGCTTGGGCAAACATTGCAGTCTGGAGGCCTGTGTTTGTGGAAGGTGTTGTCACTTCTGACACTGGAGGGGGAAAACAAAGGTGCTTTCAGTTAGAGCCTTGTGGCCAGGGCTTGATTAAAAGTTTAAAAAATGCAGAGCAGTACAAGTAGAACATCATGGGTATTGAAAAATTAGGGTTCCTATACACGTTGGAGAGCTGTCACAATTTAGCCATACTTGAAACACAATCCCTAATTTCCTTTGTATAAAGCTGGTGTCACAACAGCCCTTCTGTCATATTTATCTCATCCCCCTGCTCTCCCAGCCTGTGGGTCCTGAGACAAGAAACAGCTGTCACAACACTGCTGCAAACAGAAGGTTAGGATGAAAGGATGTTTGTATGTGAGCCAAATCTACTGTATCTGAGGTCTGGAGTAAAGTTAGCTGGTCAGGAAGGTGGGGGGATGTGGACAAAATTTGGCAATTCTTGTTGTGAAATTTCCAAATATCCTAAACGTGGACAGACGAAGAAACAGATTTGATTTAACTTCCCCGCCCCCCCCCCCCCCCCCCCCCCCCGATTAACTGCCCTTGCCAAACATTGGACGTCAGAGGCAATAACTTCAAAGCAATGAATTAGTGTAAGATGTCATTGGAAGAGGTGTGTTGAATGATCAGAACTTCCCCGGGCAGCCTGATGTTGCAGCAAGATGTGCTGCTGCTGCTGCAGAGGCTCGCAGAGCTCTGCACAAAGCGCTGCTGCTGCTTTCACATCCTGTTGTGTTTCAGGAAACCTCTCTCTGTCTCACTGAAAGTGAATGAAGTGGTTTCATTCTCATTACTTTGCAGCTGTCTACATTTTGTTTCATTTCAGGGGAAAAAGGGAAGGTGAAGGGCCATCCCTTGAATCAGAAACCAGATGTACCTGCTGAGAACGAAACAGAGAAAACACTTCCAGCTGGCTGAAATGCTGGAGGCACTTGCTGTATTTCCAGGGAAGCCAGCGAAAAGGAAAAAGGGAATGTTATCCCCTTATCTCCCTTCCCAGTTTCCTAAGCTCTATGACCTGATTTTTCACAGGCTGAAGACGACTCACTGAATAACTGACCCAAAGGTGTTTACTGCCTCTAGAGAGCTGTGGCTGGTCAGTATAACAGCAAGCCCGCTAAAGGGAAAATGCAAGAGAACATGGCAGTGACTTCTCCCAGAGTGAAAGCAAATGCCGTTCAACACTTTCCAGGATTGTGCAGGGTCCTCTCTCGCTTCCTTTTTCTGTGAAGGGGACTGGGGTGCCCGGCTGACTCTGTGTCTGCTAGCTGTAGCAATATTACAATAATTAATCAAACCAGCATTCCCTAGTAGATTTACTACAGCCATTCCCTTCACTGGACAGGCAGAGAATTCAAAATGCAAGCTGTCTTGTCTGAAGACACCTAATGAATTAGTATCAAAGCCCACATGAAAGACCTTGAGGCCAAATGCTAATTTCAGATGCCCACATTACCAGTTTTATACATCTTCAAAAGTACTTAACTGATGTTTTGCATGCACATGTCTTTGCTGATAGTTCAAGCCATGTGACAATTTTAATTTATATGTCTAACCTTAGAATTAAAAGTGAGAAAATCTCAGGCCTGGAGGTTAATCACAAAATGCAATGAACCTGAACCCAAGGGTAATTTGCTGCCTGTTTTCTAGAGATGGTGTTTCAATGACCGGGGTTTCTTAAAGAAATAACCATACCCTTGATGCTTCATCTGCTGAATGTGAATATGCAGGTTTTCCCTCTGGTATTATAGGCTAAGAGAGACCCCAGCCAGCTTTAATCAGCAAAGCAGCAGAGGACATTGCAATTACGTAGCAGGTTTTTCTCAGCATTACTCAGAGTGGGACTCATTACAGTTGGACTCTATACAAAAACACTCTTCTTAATATTCACAGCACTCTGTTATAATTGACCAACAGGTGTTTGGAGTTCACACACATATTCATTAGGATTGTGACAGGCATTTTGTCATAGCACTAAATGTTATGCTCCGTTCTACCAGCTTCAGGGTTTGCCACAAGCCACACTTCCTCCCTATAGCTTTTAAAAGATACTGAGCTTTCTGAATTTTCTCTGTTAACATAGATTGTATCTCAAACAAGTGGGGTTTCAATAAGTTTCCAGGTCTTGCAGGCTAGAACAGAGTGGAGATGGCACTCTCTGAAAGAAGTTGTAGGAGTTAGAGTTGGAAGATACTTAGCCTATATTGCAGCTCGCAAGTACCATCACATTCCCCTCTACAGTTGTGTATTCAGAGGTCTGTCAGTGCAAGTCTAATCTTTCTTTTTTTTAATGTTTGTTTTGCAGCAATGTCACAGGGTCATAGACACCAGCCAAAACTGGACAAGACCCTGCAAGCGTTTTGGGTTTGATCAGAAGAACGTGGAACATGGCTGTTTCCTCTGAGAGCGGCTGATTGCTTCATCCCAGTGTCACTTCTTCCAGCCTCCCTCCTACCTCCTTACCATGTACCATGCTAGGTAACCACAGCTTTTCAGACTGGTTTTGGGGCTTCGGGCCTTCCAGCAAGGAAAGTTGTTCTATCTCTTAATCTTTTCCCTGAAGCTGTCATCTTTCTTAATTTCCTTGTACATCCAGGAGTGGCTCACATTAGAACTGGCTAGCGTCGTGGCGCGCTGCTAGACTTTGCTGCTGAAACAATGACATTTCTGTCCTTATGGGTAATTCTCACTGAGAAGAAATCTGGCTGCTTCTCCTTCTTGGCCAACAACAAGGGTTAACTGAAAAATAAATTTGGTAAAGCATATTCTGGGGCAAGAGGGCTGGGAAAGTGCTGGTTCCCCAGCATTGGGCAGTGGTATGAAACGCCCCCAGTTCTCACATCATCTTGGTGACACTTGCCAGGGTTTTGACAGCTCTGCATACCTGCATACGCCAGCAGCAGAAATTTCTGAGTGAAAGTATGGCTCACTGCCATCTCTTTGGCTGTTGCTGTATTTCCTTGAAGTCAGTGAGATCACAGCCTCTAAACGCTGCAGCTTCCCAGCAGCATGCTGGAGGAAAGGACCTGGTCACTAAGTCTTTTATAATGTTTGGCTTCATGTCAGTTGAAATGAAAAACAAATTACATACACCAACATCCTCTCTGAAATAGGATGACCTTTTCCTGCAATGGTCTGAAAGCTGCGTACTCTTGTCACATCTCCCTGTTTGACTGCTGTGTTTGTTTTTCAGTAGTGATGGGGACTGTGTCTCAGTGTCCATAAGAGTATCCTGTACACACAGCTTCTGTGCAGCTCGTGCTTTTTACCTGTTCTGACTCTGAAATGAGGTTGTGCAGAACTCAATGCACAGGAAATTGTAACTGTTCTGTAGAGGTCTAGGTTCTGTATTAGGTTAATTATTTCAAAGAATACATCTCTGGCAATCTGAACTTCAGTTTTGAAAATCTCATGGTATCCCTTTCAGTGAACCCTAACCCTCAGAAGCATGTTTTCAATAGCACCCTAAATTATTCTGGAGTCACCCTTTCAGGAAAGCCTTTCTCACTTTTCTGGAAATGACACCTTTGAATACTCTTCTGGAAATGGTGATCTAGTGGAAGGGTTACGTTACTGGGTCACTGGATTGTCCCCCAACAAGCAAGTCTTTCCCCTTCTGAATGTGTTGTGGTGTTCCTCTAGAATAAGTCAGACTCAGGTATTTCTACTCAATGTAGTGGACATTAAGATGGCTGGCTATTTTTGGCACACAGAAAGCAGGTGGGTATTTCTGTGAGCAGATAGGAAGTGATTAAGTTGCTCCACCGGAGCTGTAGTGGAACAAATCATGCATCAAGGCAGCATGGGGCCTGGAAAGGCCCCAAGCATTCCTAGTGTCTTCATCCCATGTAAGTCTTACAGAGACAAGAAAAAGCTCCCTGATCAAGTTCAGTGGCTACCTTAGTCCCTTCCCACATGCACTGTATTTTTTCCAACCTTCTTTTTTCTTGTGTAGCAGAATCAAATCGCAGCAATTAGTGTCTCTTTGACTGCCAAAGGTTTACAGGGGTAGTGGATGCTCTCTCTGATTTCCTACCTTTCCCTGGCCTTTACCGCACTGGGCAGTACTGGCAGCAGGGGAAATATGTGTGCGTGAATGCATTATTCCTTTTTGGCTGGCTCATCACAGTATTTTGGCTTCTAATCAGGCTGAATAATACAGTTGTGTTCTGACTCTTTATTATTATTCTTTCTTCTACTACCCTGAACATTGATGTAACTGCAACAAGTTGTTGTCTTGAGCTACCTCTTGTTCTGCCATGATTCATGTGCTAATGGGTGTTCCGCTCGCTCGGACCGTGCTGGCTGTGTCAGGCTGTGAAGACAGATGTGAGCTATTTCCCAGGAATGGCTTAGTGCGCTTCTAAAAGATCTGCATGTACTATCTGTTAGCAGCCTGACTCACCCATTTCTTTGGCCAGCAGAAAAACTCCATGGCTTTTGGAAAATGAAAACTTGATAAATGTCTCCTTTGTTTAGAAGGAGAAAAATCAAAACTCATTGACAGTTGGTGGGTGATGTTGTTGCCAATCCCATTACAGTGAGATAAAATAGTACCAGGATCACTCTTGGGCTGACTATGGAAAAAATAATGACAAGAGAATAAAGCACATTTGCAACATGAAATACAGTATTAGTCATCTACAAGCATGCTGTGTGCGTGCCTGTTCTGGAAGGGGAGTTCAGCACTTTTTGCAGGGAAATGAGAGGGCTGAGAACGCTATGTGTTCACATTGTAATCTGGGGTCAGGCCTGGACAGTACCAGACCAACCCTCTTTGACCTCTACTTAGCAGGGGTAAAAGCTTAGGTATAGCAGGATATAGCTATCTAAAATATCAACCTTACCTTGTTGGATTTAAGGTCTTACTCTTGCCCTATATCTTATGTCAAAAAAAAGCTGCTAGAACAGAATGGCAATACCGTATGTGTTCTTTCCATTGGGTTTGGAATGGAGAAGCACATGACAACATCCCCTTTGTGGGATTTTACAGTTGATCTTTGGCACTAACTGTATTTTGTATTGACATTCATGGACAAAATAAAGGGACACTAAATGTGCTGAACACTAAACTGTCTGTGGAAGATTGCCATGCAGAAAGGTTACCGAGACCAGCAGCCGTCTTCATGTATAGCCTCCACAAGTTTAATTTATTCCTCTGCTACAGAGCTAGGCAAATGGTCCTCGCAAGCAGTTCAGTTTCAGTTTCCCCACCAAACGTGTGTATTTTCTCCAGAGTCTATGGCTCATCCTACATCTCCTGGGAAGGCAGGGGAGCTATCTTGTGGGCAGCCACAAGATACTCCCATACCTGCTCTCCGTTGGCTCTGCAACGCCTCTGCCCCAAGAGGAGGCCACGGGGAGCCGGGGGAGGTGGCGGCAATGGGGCTGGGGCTTGGGGGAAGGCTGAAGAAGGCAGCAGTAGACGAAGGACATTTGCCCCAGTTTGGGGAAATGGTAAAGCACCTGCAAGGTGGTAAGTTTCTTAGCTGTAACGGAGTTGTACTAAGTTGCTTTTTAGGACCATCTGGAGTACAAGGAACGTAAAATGATCTCTGATATAATGCGAAAACAACTATCCCCAAATGAGTTACTTGGTTTGGAAAATTACTTCTTTTTTGGCAGTGGAAAACTGCTTGGAGGAACATTAGAAAAAAAAATTATCAGCCTTTCGGAATATTTTGCATTTCCTAGGAATGGCATGGGTTTTTTTGATCAACAGACTAGGATTTTTAAAATAGCAACATAGACTCCTACTGCCTTTCTAACAGCTAATCAGTAGTTTTATGCCAGGATGAATTTTTTTTTATCAAACTGACATGAGGTCCTCTATGGCTGCTCAGTGATAACTACCTAGGAAGTCCTAAGAATGAACTGAATTTCCTGAGTCATATTTAAATAGCAGAACTCACTGTGGGTCAAAACAGTTGAAACATTTTTCTTACCTTAAGATATTAAAGTTATTTTTACTCTTTTACATTGCACAATATTGCTACAAAACCTGCCTAGCAATTTTTTAGAAAGAGGCTTCTTTCTAAAAATGTGCTTTAAATATCTTGTGAATTCTCTGGCTGCTAATTTCGATGAGCAAGATGCATACTTGTGCAAAATCATGCTTTGCAGTCCAGCATTAGGTTCCGCATTTAATAGATCTCTTGTTCTTCCTTCTGCTCCAACACCCACAAAAATCCTATGATGACTCCTGAATAAGATGCCCTGGCTGATAGACCATATTAAGCAGGTGAGATACTGTATATAGGAAATGCAACCTCCAGTTTATATTTTGAAAAACGTTTTGTGTGTTCGTTAGGGCGTGTCTAATATTCTCTTAATAGCCATTTTAGGTATATTGTAATGATCTTGAGTTTAATCTCTAAAACTCGTATTAACTCTGCTCTGACTGTATTAAGGAAATTATTTTGGAAGCACAGACAGAGGAGAAGGGGTGAATTCAGCTGTGATTTGAGAAAGTGTGGTAGCTGGTTAGTCTGGGAAGTTATGCAGAGATTGGTTTAAGATAGACATGACGACTGTGAATTGTGGTGTTTGTTACCTACGTTCTCACTTTAGGGCATGCGTTACTGGGCTTGTTCATCAAATTGTAAAATTAATAGCTTGCGTAATCTATGCAATTTGTTCTTTTTAAATTGCTTCCCTTCGAGTCTTGATGATAGTGTGTTCCAGTAAATCAACAGCAGAGATTTTTTTTCCTTCCTGGTATTTGTCTGAAGCTTCAAATAATGTTGTTTTAGCCCTTACAAATTGAAAGCAACCAATAGTAGTTGGACACATCTCTCATTTCAAAGTTGGCAGAAAACCCTGTGAAATCCCACACGCATACCTCTGCCAAGTGGAGAGGGAAAACAGAATGAGGGAAGGAGAGCCACTGCTATACTGTAGAGCTGGCTGGTTGGAGGTGCGTCAGCAGAATGACTCTCACTTGACACAATCAAGTAGGAGACAGTGGGGGGCCATGTACAAATAATTAGGTTTATTTCTCCTCAGGGCTTTATTCACTGCTGGAAATGATATGTAAAACGGAAGAAGCAGATTAGGAATGAGGTCTAGGGATTGTTTGGGGACACTGTTTGGAATTCTGTTCACACTATAACCACCTTCACCGGAAGAGAGGTCCCCAAGGGTTGATTTGCTTTTGCAGAATGGTCTTAACCCTTTTAAAAACAATGAAACAACTTTAAAAACTTTTTTTTTTCTTTTTTTTTTCATATCTTCTTGTTTTGGGTTAGTCCTCAGAGTATTTTAAAATGTAACCTTCCCTCAAGTATTTTATAATAACTTAGGGACTAATCATACACTGCATGTTAAGGATACAGCAGCCGCCTTCCAAAGTTTAGGATGCCAAATGAAGGTGTTCAAAATTACTCCCTCGCAGTCAAAACCTAAACTTAATATTGAGAGACATGCTTAGTTCAAAGTGAAAAATCATAAAATCATAGAATTATTTAGGTTGGAAAAGACCTTTAAGATTATTGAGTCCAATGGTAAAACTAACACTGCCAAGTCCACCACTAATCCATGTCCCTAAGCACCACGTCTACACATCTTTTAAATACCTCTAGGGATGGTGACTCAACAACTTCCCTGACCAGCCTGTTCCAATGCTTGACAACCTTTTCACTGAAGAAATTTTTCCTAGTACCCAGTCTAACTGCCCCCCTTTCCCTGCCCTGGCACAACTTGAGGCTGTTTCTTCTTGTCCTATCACTTGTTACTTGGGAAAAGAGACCAACACCCACCTCACTACAACCTCCTTTCAGGTAGTTGTAGAGAGCAATGAGGTCTCCCCTCAGCCTTGTCTTCTCCAGGCTAAACAACCCCAGTTCCATGAGCTGCTCCTCATAAGGCTTGTGCTCCAGACCCTTCACCAGCTTTGTTTCTCTTCTTTGGACACACTCCAGTACCTCAATGTCCTTTTTGTACTGAGGGGTGCAAAACTGAACACAGTATTCAAGGTGTGGCCTCACCAGTGCCAAGTACAGGGGCACGATCACTGCCCTACTCCTGCTGGCCACACTATCCCTGATACAAGCCAGGATGCTGTTGGCCTTCTTGGCCACCTGGGCACACTGCTGGCTCATATTCAGCCAGCTGTCTGCCAACACCCCCAGGTACTTTTCACCAGGCAGCTCTCCAGCCACTCCTCCCCAAGCCTGGAGCGTTGCATGGGGATGTTGTGGCCCAAGTGCAGGACCCGGCACTTGGCCTTGTTGACCCTTGTACAATTTGCCTTGGCCCATCAGTCCAGCCTATCCAGATGTCTCTGCAGAGCCTTCACACCCTTAAGCAGATCAGCACTTCTCCTGACTTGGTGTCATCTGCAAACTTACTGAGGGTGCATTCAATCTCCTTGTCCAGATCATTGATAAAGATATAAAACAGAACTGGCCCCAACACTGAGCCCTGGGAAACACTTCTTGTGACCAGCCACCCATTGGATTTCACTCTATTCACCACAACTCTTTGAGCCTGGCCATCAGCCAGTTTTTCACCCAGCCAAAGGTATGCCTGTCCATGCTGAGAGCAGCTGGTTTCTCCAGGAGGATGCTGTGGGAAACGGTGTCAAAGGTTTTATTAAAGTCCAGGTAGACAACATCCACAGAGCTGTGTTCAGACAACTGAAACAAGCTCTGATGAGAGCACCTGCCCTGGAACTGCCAGACCTGACTAAAATCTTTGAACTTTTCACTTATGAGCAGCGAGGAGTGGCATTAGGGGTCCTGGCACAGTTTCTAGGAGGACAATGAAGACCAGTAGCATATTTCTAGCATTGGAACTGAAGGAAAAAGTTTAATATCTAATTCTAAGATTCTAAGTATGTTTTTGGAGTTGTACATGCCCATGGAGCCATCTGGAAAGAAAGTGGACTATTATCAGCACAAGGCACAATTGCAAGAATTACTAGAGAGCATCCAAAAACCAACGGCAGTTGCAATAATACATTGCAAAGCCCACCGAACAGAAAAGACCCCACCAGAAATAGATAATCATTTGGCAGATAAAGCTGCCAAAGTTGATGCAGAAACTGGCATCTTGGCATTATTACTAGAAAAAGAAACAACTCTACCTAAGACACCACATCAATATGATAAAAAAGATGCCAAATTAGTAAAGACCTTACAGGTACAGGAACAAATGGATGGGTGGGCTATCACACCCATAGGGCACAAAGTAATCCCACCCTTATTAATGAAAGAAATTGCTAGGCAAGAACATAATGAAGTACATTGGGGAACGGAAAATTTAGTAAAGCATCTTCTGAAAATAGGGCAATGACAGAAATTACAGAAAGATGTGAAATTTGTTGTAAAAATAACTCAAATACTAGTAACAGATTGATTTTCAGAGTAACCAAAGGAAGACATTCCCCAGGGGATTATTGGAAAATCAGTTGCACAGAACTACCTAGAAAAGGATACAGGTACATCTTGGTTTTAACTGACAATTTTACTGGATGGCCAGAGGCTTTTCCCTGTCGCATCAATAAGGCTAGAGAAGTAACTAAAGTTTTGTTAAAAGAAATTATTTCAAGATTTGTTATTCCTCTAGGGATGTCATCAGACCAGGGACCACATTTTGTTGATGAAGTTATAAAACAACCGAGTAAAATTTTAGATATGAAATGGGATTTACACACACCGTACAGGCCTCAGTCAAGTGGAAAGGTAGAAAGAATGAACTACACTCTTAAATCCCAAATTGGGAAAATATGCCAACAACGTCAATGACCTGGGCACAAGCTTTGCCTTTGGCATTACTAAGAATTAGGACACAGCCTCAGTGTAAAAATAGCTTGAGTGCCTATGAATTGCTCTATGGGAGACCATATCAGGCCCTTATATACCAGGGGCCATAATTATTATAGGGGTTATAAAAGAGCAAGTCAGCATAGTTAAACAAATACAGGAGGATGACACATCTTTAGGGTTTTGGTGCAAATTAACCTCGTGGTTGCCCAATTGGTCCCGGTTAAAGAAATTGTTTTTGTTGATTGTTTTCATCATAGCTGTATGTTTAATTTCCTGTGTAATGATACTGTGTTGTAACTGTTGCTCCACCCTTTGCTGGAAAAAAATAAAAAACTAACATGATGAATGTTGTAGCTTGCTGGCTACAAACCCTCAAAAAAAAAGGAGAGATTGATACCTGATACCAACTTCAAGATGAACATATGGTCCCCTCTAACTGGAGCAACATAGCTAAGTTTGAAATACTTGGAATACTTTGCAAATAAGATAGTCTTAGCATTTGCTATATGTGAATAGATGGAAAGAAGTCTGGAGACACTGTATCCCTGAGTAGAATAAATAAGGGAAATGTACTAGAATAAGCTAGTTTAGTATCAGTAAGAATTGTGTAACCAAACCAAAAACAAACTGAGCATGCCCAAAGGCTGAGTTCCACCAGCAGACATGAGGGGGAAGACTATTAACGACCACCAGAGGACCCTGGGAGACCACCAATGAACATGAACGCGCATGCGTTAGGGACATTTGTGTATATTAATGAGTTCCAAGAATAGTATGAATTTGATAATAATTTCCTAGAAATCTAATGAATATGTGAATTTTGATTGATTATAACCCCTGTAGTAGAGCAACTCGGTGCGCACACTAGGTGGCCTGATCCCCTGCATGCCTGGTGCCATAATAAAGAATGCCTGCTTTGTAAACCTACCAACTGAGTTTTGGAGGGTTCTTATATTTGCCGACTTATGGGATCATGTAGATGAAGTATTTCAAGACGTTTACGTTGTGCAAAGGAAATGCTGTGCCATGAAAATGTTCTTGAGACCCAGAGCTTGGGATCTTGCCCTTCCCTTATCCCCAGAACCAGGCATCTCATCAGAGAAGGTCAGATTAGTTAGCTGTGATTTGCCTTTGGACAATCTAGGCTGACTTCTCCTAATCATCTTCATATTCTCCGTGTGGCTGGAAATTATTTCCAGGAAGATTTGCTCCATAACCTTCCCTGGACGTAAGACAAAGCTGATTAGCCTACATTTCCCTGGGTTAATCTTCTTGAAGATAGCTGTGATGTGTTTTTAGAAAACATCAGGCATCTCCCTCAATCACAATGACCTTTCAACGATGATAGAGAGGGGATGCGCAATAACTACCTCAGGACTTTCAGCTGCATCCTATCTGTCCTGCGGACTTGTATCTATCCAAGTGGCTCTAGTACTCCTTAATTGTACCTTTCTCAACTGTAAGCAACTTTTCGCTTTGCTGGGGGCCTGAGTGTATAATAGGCTGTAATTGCCTTGACCACTCTCACCTGGGACCTTGACCCACACACCCACACACCCACTGACCATGGGGCCAGGAGCTCTCTTAAGCTCAGCCTCAGGCCACAAGTCCCTTCCTGAGCTATGCTGCAGCTATAGGACTTGTGTTCAGTCCTGTTTCCTGGTCATCATGAGCAATTATTTGGATTTCATGTGTTGACCTTGGATCTGACTTGTTACTTTGTATTTGCCTGATGGTTGCTGGGACCTGTTGCTGTCACTGCTCCTGCGCAGGGGCTGTGGGACCCTGCCCCAGTGGTAAGATCCCTGCCTGTGCTGTCCTTACCTGTGGCTCGTCCTCCCTGGTGGAGCAGCCTTCCCCTTGTTTCCTGCTGACTTGCTCCCACAGGCTAGGCTAGTGGGATCAGGGAAATGGGAGGTGAGATGGCAGACTTTACTGTTGAAACTGAAGGCCAGAAAGAAAAGTATTGACTGTTTCAGCCTACTCCATGTCTTTTGTCACTAGGTTCCCTGCCCCAATACATAGCAGGGCTGTGTCCTCATCAGATCTCCTTTTGCTGCCAGTGTGTTTATAGAAGTCCTTGCTGACCAATGTAGTGTCTACATGTTCCAACCTAGCTGAGCTGTGGCCTTCCCAGCTTCACTCCTGCAAATTCAAGAAAAATTCTTATATTCCTCCTGGGTAGCCTGTCTCTGCTTCTACCTTCTGTGTGCTTTCCTTTTGCATTTGAGCTCAGCCAGGGGCTGTCTGACTTCTCCATGGGCCCTTTTTGTCATGTGTGGTTCCTGCATATTAGAATGGGCTTTACTTAGTTCAGAATTCTCCTTAACTCTCATCAAGGTTAATTGGGGACTTCTGAGTCATTTAATTGCAAGCCAAATATGTTTCCAGGCTTTCCTACAAAGTAAATGTCCCTTGCTAAGCAGAAACTGGAACAGTTGAGACTTCAGTTCACCGTAAAAGATATTGTGAGGTGGTAAAGGAACTAGTGGTGGACAGAATTACGAATGCAAAATCATACTGTGTACTTTCAGTGTGAATCCTATGGTTAAAATGCTAGTCTTGCTCAGTGCTGTCTCTTCTGATCTTCAAGCAGAGCTGCAATATATGTTCTTATATGCCGAGAATGTCCTAGGTTTTCAGTCATTTCAGTCCACTCATCTTCTAGCACAAAACTAAATGTCTGCTAGCCATAGTGCCAGTTCCTGTCATGCCATTGTAGGCCAGGATAGCTCTCCAGAGCACAGCTGAGGATGGCAGGAGCTTGAGCAGAGTTGCATGGGTCCCTGCTGCCTAACTCTGCAGGTGGTAGTGGTAGCCAGCTAGGATGCTTGGGATGCAGCTGGGTAGTGGCTCCTCTGCATGCCAAGTCCCTGCTAGGGCTGTACCATGCTCACTGCAGAGCAAAAGCTTCAAACCCTCTTCTCCCTGGTATGGACCTGCTACCTGGTACAGCTGCTGTAGCTCACCCTCGCTCTTTGCTGGCTCTGCCTGTGGACTGTGGCAGTGTACTGTTAACAAAAGCTGTGCCAAAAGCTTGTTAAATTCTATTAACTGATGAAGCAGCTGGCTTGCTGATCTCTAGTAGCTTTATACAAATCCTAGCCCATAATCAAGATTTTATATAAACCTTTATAGGAGGAGCCTTAATTTGGAAAGATATGAGGTGACATTGATTTCCTGCCCACCTCCTGTTGCAGTGGAGAACCCCCAGTTCTGAACACACAGCCTGACCCAGTCTTAGGGAAAAAAACCCATATTGTACAGCAGTGTATATATACCACCACATCTTCTCAACAGGAGTATTCTGACATCAAAGAAAACTACTGGTTACAGAAAATGCAGCCAAACCACTTTCGTGGCATGGGAGTGACGGCAGTGTATGATGTGCTTAGCTGCATTCAGAGGAGGGAACTGGGGAAATGGCTGGTTTCCCACATTTGCTTTATACCAGCTTATGGGCACAGTGCAGGCTAGTGACTCATGTCTACATAATGATATTATTAGGGTTTGCTGGACAATGCCTTGGGTGTCAGTTAGGTAGAACTGGGAATACTAAGAAGTTGTATCAGGCCAAATTTGCATGCAGATGGTAGATGATAAAGCAACTGGGAATAAGGACAAAAAGGCCCTAACTTCAAAGAAATAATGTCAAAAAGATGGTTTAGTTTGCCTGTGATCTCCACAAAAATATTTTTCATTTGATATTAGCCCAATTTGTGTGAATAACAGCTAATTATGGAAAAAATAAAGGATGAAAAAAATTCAAATCTATTAAATCCCCTGAGAACTTATTTTTTTAAAGAGCTAATATGTACTTAATGGAAGAGCTAAAAATATAGCTGCATGTAATTATGGCAGGAAAAAATTCCCAAAGCTGAACTGCAGAGCTTCCCCAAAATGATAGTCAGTAAGGTATCCTTAGGGGGACAGAGGAGAGCAGGTTTTACATTACATCCTTCACATGCCTTATGACAGAACCCTTCCAGCCCCACTCCTCATGGGGCCATAGGATCTCTTTTAACCCCAGCCATCAAGGTAAGAGGATCCCTCTATCAGCCCCCGAGCAGATGGCTGGTGCAGCCAGTGTTTCCACTTACTGTCAGCATCAACTCTCCATGGCAGCTCCTTTCCAGCCCCACCATACCTGGAGCTCCAGGCTTTTTCTGTCTTTTCCCAGCTCTGAAGCTCGGTGGTACCATAGTGAAGCCCCCCCCCCAGCATTTATCAGAGCAGCAAGTCTTTCAATTATTTGTTTGGGAACTTGCTTTTTGAAGTATGTTTCTTATGCCTCAATCTAGAAATAGGGTTTTTTAATTTAAAAAAAAAAAATCTTGAAGTCATCTTATTTCTAATTTTAAGTTTGGGTGTGGTTTTTTGGTGTGTTTTTTTTTTTTATTTTAAAAATTATAGAGAATTTCCCTGTGAAGCTGCATCCCTGTGCTTCCCTGTCCGGGGCCGTGGGAAGATGGGGCGCAGCGGGCACTAGGTGGAGCCAGCCGTCCGTCCGCGCCTGCTGCCCCTGCATCCCGCTCTCCCTGCGGCAGCGCATGGGGCTCTCCCTGGAAAAACCCACCGTGGGAGCCTCCCCTGCCTTCCAGAGTCAATAATGCCTTTTGAGCTAGCGGTTTATTTCTCCGGCAGCCGAAGAGATTGAAAGAGAAGACGAAGTTTAGTTTAATTAAAACCGGAGCATGCCACCTATTGCTTAAGGTAAACAAAGATAATAAACATTTATGTTTCAGGAAAGCAGATAGTGAGGTTATGGTAAGGAGATGGGAATATAAATATTAAATAGTTATAAATAATACTTTAAACAGTATTATTTAAGTACTAGTCGCTACTTAAAACACCAGCCCACAATGACCAAAACTTTCACGAGTGTGTGATGAATTGAGTTACTCAGCCAAACATTCCCCAGGGTCTGAGTTTTCACAGGACTGTTCAGTGGTGTAGAATAATTTGGCCTCTTTAAAGTATTTAAGGTCAGAAACCAGAATCACTCATCTTATTGGAAGAGGTTATCTGAGGTGATTAGTTGGGCATGAGCCTTCCCAGAGGGAACAGCGAGCAAGGCAGCTCTTCGGTCCCATACTGAAACACAGATGGGCGTTGGAAATCGCTCTCTTGAAAGACAAAATCTAGGCCAAAATTTATAACTGTATCTGTACTAATAGAGTATACCAATAGATATTAAAAGTAACTATACTAATAGATAGAGGGAAGAAGAGTTAAAGGAGGTTGAAAGAAACCTTCTGGTTTAATTCAAAAGCTTTTTTTGTCCATTTCTCTTCCAATGAATGGCATATAAGCAATGGAGGAGGGGGAAAAACCTGAGAAGTTTTACTTGACAAAAATGCCAAGTAGAGTGCATTAACAGAGACCAACAGAAAGGCACTGAGTGCAAATTACATTAGCCAGAGATAAGTTCAAAGTTCTGGATTTTCAGCTATGCCCTTTGGTCAAATGTGGAATCATTTATGGTCAGAGCTGGTGCTTTATTCAGCACCTCAGAGCGCTCAGCGGAGCTCCCTGCTTTACCTTCAGCTAGGAGAAGTTACTGGAGCTCATGCGGGGGAAAGAAAGGACATTCATATACTAGAGTATTAAAAAATTCTATATAAAATGCTACTTCTGTGTTAAAATTAATGGAAAACTCCAGAAACATTGAAGATGCTGTTGGAAATGCATCTCGCTTGTTCTTACTGTGGCTGGATGGCATCACCCCTGTCTGGTGGTTTGGCTCAGCCACTGTGGGAGTCCTGTGTCGGCAGGGCTGGATGGCAAGCATAGGCTGGCGGCAACTTCGAATTCAGAGGGGAGATTCAGCCACCCAAGCTACACATCCAACTTGGGATTGCAGGAAATCCCACTTTCTCATTTTCTGTAGTCAAAACTTTGTTTTTTATTAAAAAGTTGGGTTTTTAAAAACTGTGCCCTGGAACGTTACCTGATATTTTTTTAGGAAAAAAATTATTTCCTAGAAATAATAGCAATTACTAGTAAAAAGTTAAAATCTTTCAACTATCCATGAAAAAAGTTTTAACAAAATTTCTGGCTAGTGTATGATTCAACTGCTTTTTCAAAAAAACTTGGTTAATATGACTAGCATATATTATTAACTGTTATCTGTGTTTTACAAAATCAAACACGATGTGTTCTTTGCAGACAAATTCAGAAAGCATTTCCTCTAGACAAGACAATATTTCTTGCTTACGTGAATTTTTAAAGTAGAGAAATTAATTTAATCATCTTCTAACTGCAGTTACTTAAAGGTTTTTTGACCAAAAATAACTATGTGCAGGTGACACTGTAAAAATTATCAATGTAAAGGACACCTTTCAAGAAAGTTGTACAATGATCTGTCTTTTCATTTTCAGTGTTTTATGGCTCTAAGAATCTCAAGTGTACTTAGTGCTAGCTTTTTGTGTGTCTTGCTGTTACGATAAAGTGAAATCCTGACACTTATTCTTTGGTATAATGGAGAAGAAATGGATGGCAAAAACTTGCAGTTTTTACTTACTGTACCCAGATTAAATTGCCTGCCCCTTAATCGAATTAAATCTCATATAGTTTATTTATATATCCTATTTACATAGATAATTCAATGCAAAATCATGGGGAAACACAAAATGATTTTTTTAAAGTTAGCTAAAATTAAAACAGTCCATATTTACAGTAACACAGATGATGTATTTGAATTGGCAGAGTACAAAACGACTACCCAATTATTAGACATTATTGCTAAATTAATATAGGAAAAATGAAGTGATTGTTACCTCTGGGAGATTGGCTAGGAGTGTGCAAAGCAGACAGCAAAGCTGGAGAGGAGGCCGCAGTTCCTTGGCTAATCCAGGGCAAGGCTCCATTGCTATAATAGAGCTATAAGGTGACTGCTACCGACTGTAGCTGATCCATTGGTTCCAGATATGCTCAACAATCAGTATGTAGATATGCTAATTTACAGTATATTACTCAAACTAAAGGATGTTTCTATGCTCCACTAATAGTTCCAAAAGCTTAATATTTTCTAGCTAGCAGAACAGACAAAGCCAGACCCCAAGTGGTGGAGAAGGTTTATTTTTATGTAGCTTTGTGATTACGTTCTTTAACAAATCTGCATTAATTCAAAATGGTGTGTAATCCACCAGGACCAGATTTGAATACCATATGTGCCAAGGCAAAAACATTGTGGTGGGACACAAGCCAGATCAGGCAGAAACTATGTGATGAAGATAGAAAAGAAACTAAGGTAGGCTGGAAAGCTGAAGTGAGCCCCAGATAGGGACTTAAGGGAATGCTTTAACTGGTAATTTGCAATTGGAGCACGGGAAATGCCAGAATGTAACAATTTAATGTAACATTACATAGTATACAAATCAGTTCATGTATTATATTGCAGATAATAATTATGCAATATTATGATACCAATTTTATGCATTATAATATTTTGTAATGTTTATGTAATTATATAATTGCAGCAAATTATGTTACATATTATACTAATACATAAATCGTTAAGACCCTAAAGCACATGGAGCAGTGCTGCAAAATTCTTTTTCCTTACTCATGGGCTTCTTGGAATATTTGGGTGATGCTTATGTAATGGGACCAAAATCAATATATTGCCGCTTCTTCTCACAGTTCTTGCTTGTTTTTCATCAGCTGCTGCTTATCTCTGGCTCCATTTAGCACTAGATGTACATAAAAGAATGATCTGCAGCTGGCATCTAAGGCCAGTAGTTAGTTTTAATGACAAAGCCTCACACTTATATTTACAGTCCTGAGCTCCCACCACACAGCTGGCTCTAAACGGCTGAAATGGCATGAGGAACTAGAGGCATGTCTTCTGCACAGCTGGTAAACCCTCAGCTCTTGGCTCCTAGTATGCCTCCTGCTAAGGAAGGTATGCTTTGCTCCAGGCACTTTTAGAATGTGTGAATCACTTTTACAGTATGCCTTACATGCAAAATTATTATTTAAATCTAAGATGGCTTATTAGTAAAATTGTTCAATAAACACCGCTGCATAATTCATTCCATACACTGGGAGCTTTTAAGTCTAATGTGCCACATCATGTGCTGTGTGCCTCCAGTGGAATACAAACAAATACAGGCAGTTGTTCTCTTTTTCAGTAGTGTTGGCCAAGTCACTATAACATCACTGTTGTTGTTGTCCTAAGTTCTCAGCAACCAGTCAGTGCAGTTTCCCACCTGCAGACCCCTGCTGGCCCCTCAGATTTCTGGAGAAAATGCAGGTGGAAGGTTGCAGCCCTCAGAAATGCTTCTTTGGTGCTTTGTGGTAGGGGTGAGGTCCTTGGTCAGATCCTTCTAGCATGTTCACTCCCAGTGTTTGTCATTGACATAATTTGCTTACCATAAATGTTTTTAAGGTTACATTTTGGGCTATTTCAGGAAAGTGTTAATTTTTTTACATTTTTTTTCTTACATGTAATAAATTAGTTGGAGATTGTTTCAGTAGGGAAACCAAATATTTCTGCTTTGTCCATGTTTTCAATGTTCTTTCAACTAATTTAATTCTTAAAGGTCAGAAGCTCCAAGGATGTGTGATTAGTGCTAGAACTCATTCTGATGTTGAGATACTGATAATATTAGGAGTAGATTAAGATTTAGGTCAGCTACCTCACTGATGGTCACTGTGATATGATAGGAAGTTGCCATATTCCCAGGACAGAAATTCCAAGGACTATGTTCAGAAAACTTAAACTCTACTAGCTCTGTGAACCTAGTATTTCCTACTGGCTAGATGCCTCTGTCCTTGGATCAAAGTAAAAAAGCAATGAAAATATGAAAACAAGGTCCTATGGGCTTCCTCTGGGGAGGCAGAACTCAGAACTGCCAAACTCTGTGAACTGCATTTAAACCAACAGAACTATTAAGGTAATCCAGACACCTCCACAGAGACTTCCTCTGCAATAACCTTCTGGTTCCTGGCTTGTTTGATTTCTCCTGGCTGAGTTTTGATATTTCTTTGACAGGTTCTGTGAGCTGCATTCTAGCCTTGTTTGGCTGGTGGTGATGAACACTAACGCCAGGGAGCCTGGGAGAGCACGAGGGAGGTGAAGAGAGTCAAACTGTAAATGATCCTTGTTAACTCTGCCTCTACAGAGGGAGTGCACACGAAGGAAGAAGAATGTGTCTGAAGAGATTAAAACTAACATAATTTGTGAAGGTAATCCATGTCTGACCTATATGTCACTGTCTTGCTTTCTAGTCTTTATGTGTCCTCATATAGCTTCTGCCAACATACCATACTTCCAGTCTTAAGATGTAGATACTGCTTGGTCAAGTTGTTTGGCAGCTATTGCATTTCTGACTGACTGCTGTGTTTACGGTCGTGTGTCCTGCAGGTTGCTACTGCTGTGTAATTCACCTGTGTAAGGCAAGCAAAGAAGAGAACAAATTATTTCAGGATGTCATGAAAACTTAAACTGTAAATAGCATTGGAGAAACATCTTTAGAACATTGAGATTTTGCAGTAAAGTGTATAGAAAGACTGGTCTTGGAAAATTGAGGCTTGACTTTGATTGGAATTAAATGAGCAATTTTATGCTGCTGGGGTATGGGCAATGGCTATTAATTATTCATTTGATCCATTTCAGAGTGCTTTGATCCTTGCAGAAGGAGTTGCAGTAGTAAGGCCTCAGCCATCTATGCATTGGATATTTATGATATTCTGTTGTGTTGGGTGGTTCTGGTTGCACCACTGAATACTGATTTCTTAGGGATATTGCTGCTTCAGCTGCATCCAGGAAAGAGAGCGCTAGACAGTAGTCCTTTATCTCTTGGTTCAATTTCCTTGATTACCTCTCTTCACCTTTCAGAACAGTAATGCATTGATGATGCTTTGGCTGAATGACTTGTATTTGAAACCCGTCTTTATTATTTTGTTGTTAAAGAACATCAGCAGTTGCTGTGTTGAAACCTGTCAATCTTCCATCACAGTCACAATGTCGCAATGCAATCCAGCAGTTCCCATGGCCTCATCCAAAATGTGTGATTTGTTTAACACTGTAGTCATGCAAGCAGGCCAGCATAGAATGACTATGTATAGTCTTCCACCACAGCCATGATGGAGGGAAAAAGAGAAAAACAGAAACAACTCTTCCCTTAGTGAGGCAGCAGTTCATAAATGAAGATGATTTCCTGGATGACCAGGTTGCCTCCTTTACACCAAAAGCAACACTTGTTGGAAGGAGCTGTCACAGATTTGTGGATGAGATTAGTAGAGTCAGTGACAGCAGTCTGGCCATGGGACTGGAAACACTGATGCCAGGATAATGGCAACTCATAAATTAAGAGAAGAAATTAACAGGAACTTCATGCACTGAACTGACAAGGAAACATTTAAGTGCATGTTTCCTGGCTTCTCACATGAGGACCCAGCCCATGGAGCTTGCTATGTGGTGGGGCAACCAAATTCAGACTTCTTTCCCATTCTCTGAATATATCTTTTTACTCATAAAGACAGTATCTTACCTACTCTCACTCCCTCCAACTCCCTAAAATTGTTTCTCATTACTTGCTGTTGGGAAGACAGATAGAAAAAAATTTAATTGTAACTCAAAGTACTAAATTAAGGTCAAGGAAATAATGCTGTGAAGATTGGAGACATCATTGACGTCGTTTATTTTAACTTCTTTTTGAAATAAGGTCCCCCAGTTTCAGGGGAGAACTCAAGATGGCTGAACGTAACATTAATAGCATACAACAGAACCATTGCCTGAACGGGAACAACATGTGCCTGGTTGTGGAGTTTTGAATATGCCCAGATTTTCCAGAACTGAAGTGTCCTCACTAAGCTACTTTTTTTGAGAAGTAGCTCATAGCCTATTCATAGATCCTGCAAACTTTCATGTGTCGGTTACTCCTTCATGATGCCAAAAGCAAGCAGGCCTCCTCCCTGTCTGGAGTTGTTCAGCAATAGCAATGGAATTTCATCTGGCCTGTACGGAATGATGGTACCTTAAGTGTTGTCTGCGGTAGTTACACACTGTGGGCTAAAATCTCTTCTACAGTATGTAAATGTAATCTTAAAAATGCTTCCTTCTAATATTCTTCTAATAGAAAAAAAGATGCAGACTTTGGAGGGAGAGTTAATATTTTTCTTAGACTAGTGGATGGAGTTGAGAGAATTAAGAGAGAAGGTTTCAGGCAGATACACAAAAGGTTCTTAATCTTGACAGCACCCGTGAGAGGAAGGAGATATGAGTGCCACGGAGAACGATGCTGAATTGGAGCCTACAGTAGAAACAGACACTGCCCTCTTTGAACAAAAAGGGATGAGGTCCTCTGACTGCAAATAGCCAGATTGAAATGCCATTGTGTTGGACGGGGGAATGTACTGGTTATGGGATGGATTGTTGTATTTAATTTTCAGCTGGATCAGCTTTTCAGCCTAGTCCACTGCAGATAGTAGTGCTGGCAGCAGAGGCGACTGCAGCACCTGGGAACAGGAGAGTCCAACTCTCCTTGCACGCTGGTGCCAGTTTAAGTCAGCTTAAGGAGCTTGTGAGCCTGTGATGGCATGGTTCTGATGGTCACAGGCAAGCTAATGCTGTATAAAGTGTTGCATATATTATGCCAAATCGTTTTAGTATCTGAAAGCATATGATGGCCAGCCCTCTACCAAATTGTAATAGTATGCTTAACTTCAGCAAGGTAGTTAATGAGATAGGCCATGAAAATAATTGTTTATCTTTATTTTCTAAATTTCTTTTTGAACTCTCATGCAGAGGGGGCAATCAGTTTAATCTGGTATTGTTTTTTACAGGAGTAAAGGTGTCTGAGAAGGGCTGAAAAAAAACACCCACTAACTTTCACCCTATGCTTTGATAAACTAATTCAAGTGAAAACACCATTTGGAGGTCAAACATAAGAACTGGCTGACATTTTCTGACTCAGAAAACCCAAAATGGCAGTTCAGGATGTGTGGGTTGTTTTTTGCTTTGGAGGTGAGTTATGTAGAAATGCTGAGAAATGTCCATTATTCTATTTTGAAGGGGTAGGAAGAATTGCTGCAGTCAGAAAAAATTATGCAGGGGCCTTCAGGAATATCCTACCCTGTCTGTACTTCCGGTACGTTTTGCCTGTATGTTATCTGTTACTTATTATGCTTTTGTTCTTATTACAGCATTTCCTACTGAATTCATCCTAGACTATCGAAGTTATTTAGCCCCATAACCACAGGTTTTAGGGATGTTTTTAGATATCATTAGCCTATACTAATGACTACTTTCAAGGTAAACATAAAATTATTGTAGTTGGCTGAATGGCCTTTGGGGAGTCCATTATAGAGGTTTTTTTGCTTACAACTGGTGTTCTATGTTTTAATAACCAGGGCAGGCTGATCTGTAAAAGCCTGGTAATTTTTTTTGTTATTGAAGGGTTTTTAAACCACAATTCTGATATAATTAATTATTCACTTGAGATGACATTAGAATAAATTAATATTAAAATATTTAACTGTAGAACAAAGTTTGGAAATTTAGAGATTGATCACCCGAGATGCAATGTTGGTGCTTCATTAGCTGTGGTTGTCTGTTTCCAGGGTGAGGAACTTCTGTTCTACCTCATTAGCAATTTTTTTTCTTTAATGCTGACTGGACTGTATTCAGGTTGTGTTGTGTACAGTCTATTTAATAATGGTTCCTATTGATAACCTGAAGTGCATGTGCAAACTGGAATACTCTTCACCTGAAAAAAATATAGCAATCTAGAATTTTATAAAAAAAACCAAAACACAATAAAATCTTCACATGGCTTGATTTTTCTCCTTGCTAGAAGCTGAGATTTCCAGGAGATTTCAAGGTGTGTTGGTGAAGTTGTTGATTCCAATACAAGAAAAGATGCTTTGCAAAAACTAAGATTTTTGTGGTTAGCCTAAAATTCAGGAGTAGTGGCACTAATGGAGTGAGAGGAATGACATCTTTGCTAACAAGGCCAAATTTTTTAGCTGCCTTTGGTGTCAGCCTCATCTCATATGCAGAGAGAGGAGGTTTCTCAGCTTCCCTAGAAGCTTAGCCCATCCTGAATAAATAACCGGTGCCATAGCCAGCCCACCTTGTTCACAGCTCTGTGGCTGGGTAGAGAAATCCCTTCTCTCCTGGGGACATGCTACACTCCAGGAACAGCCTGCAGTGGTGGAGCTGGGGCAGGGGACAGGCAGGGAACAGGTGCTGATGGCTCAGCAGATGGCTTGAAGTCCTTAATCTCAGTAATAATACTAATACAACCATATGGTCCAGAGCTGTAGGAGAAGCCATTTTTCTAATATTAGGCAATATCCAGAGTTTAGCTGGGAGGAAAAAAAGACAAGCTTTCAAGCAGTTAAGCCCTTTGCCACGTGCAGTGTTGAGGAAGACCTGTGTAGCTATTCTGAACCATTCTCATGTTGACAAGTACAAATCAATCAGCCCAGTTAAAAATTATTATGCTTTTTGTGCAGAAATCTTGCCCTCCAGCTGAACTAGGCAATGTTAATCCCATAGATGGCTGTCAAGTGGATGGGATTTAGTGCAGACCTCAAATGAAAGCACCCTGCTCCTGGGGCATGCGAGCTGGATGGGAGTTTCAGCATCAGCACATGGGAAGTGAGAGAATCCCGGGGGAGATGTGGTGCCCTAATGCTTTCAGGACTGGTGTCACCTCAGCCAGGCACCAGCAGGAGGAGACAGGGGAGAACCAGAGCCCCTCAGCAGTGGGCTGAGAGCTGCAGAGGGCAGGGGTTATCACCATGGAAGTGACTTAGCTATCCTGCATCATAGTAGGGGTGCAGTGTGCTCATCCTGCAAAGTTGCTCTTGTAGCTCTTGGAATTTCCCTTTATTCTTAGTTTAGGACCACAGACATAAATCTGAGCCTGGCTTTCTTCCCAAAAGGATGTTTGTAGGGGCTTTCCTCTGGAAAATCTTCTGCTTCCCTCTGCTATTCCTCCCTGGCCCAGGGCCTGCAGCCATCATGCAATGCAACCTTTCTGGGGTGCTGGGGCTAAATCTGCCAGGTCTGCAGGTGTAAACCCAAATGCAGGACCATGAAACACAGTGGCTAGCAAATGGAGGAGGGGAGGAGGCGGCAGAGGAAAGTGTCTGCCACTTCCATGTGAGGCCACCTGGAGCTGTGGACCTGGCCTGGCAAAGCCAGTTGCACTTACCATCTCCTGCCCACAGGCAGAGGCAGTGGCATCTCCTTCAGCTTGGGGAGGTAAAACAGGCATACAGAGCTATAGCTTTGTATTCCTCTGCCTCAGTTTTTGCGGTTTTGGGCCAGTTTGTTTGTGATTGCATGTGATGCCAGCTTGATCTTTGTTCCTTATGTACTTTTAAAAAATTTAGGTTACAAAAAATACGCCTACCTGTGGTTTTAAAAAGTCCTTTCTGCTAGGAGTTGTCACTCGTATTTATGCTGTATTTGCTGCCTTTAAAGCCTCAGCAGAGAAGCATAAGGTTTTGCATTTGCAGCTGTGTTGTGTTAATTCATAGATAGCTTTAAAATGAACCCAGTGGAATTAAATGCAGGTGGAAGACTGAGTGACTTCTGTTGATACATAGATGTCAAAGCAGTGTAGGTGTCATTGAATGGGCCTGATTTTGCCTGTGTGGGCCCTGCTGGGTTCATGATGCAGTAAGACACAGTGCATGCTGTGACTGAGGCCTGTTTTAGCTTCTTCTTGATGTGAGATATTTAGGATGTTCAAATCCATAAACATAACAGCATGTGCCCTCGAAATGTTCACAGAATGTTCCCATGGCCTTTCTAGTGTCCTGGAAAGTGTGATGTGCAGCTGAGGCAAACATGGCAGGCCAGGGAAGTTTGTAGGTTAGCGGTTTGTGTGGTACGAAGGGTTAAGATAGAGGGGAAAGCTCCCCCCTTTTCCAGGCATGTAGCCTCAGATCTCACGCTGTGCGGAAATAAACCTTCCTGGGAAATGTAGTCTCATGGGAAGAGTCTTCTGCTCCACAAAACTTCCTGGTCAAAGGGGAACAGAACTGAGGCTTTGGTGCTAGCTACTGCCTAAGAAATATAGTTTGATGCTGTCTTGGTGGACTCTTATCACCCAGACATTAAAAAAACCCAACATTTTAAAATTAGATTTAACAACTTCTGGTTTTCTCTCTCTTTCTCCACTGGAGAAAGTTTCCTATTCCCAGCCATTGCTTAAGCCCATGCAGAATTATCTGGGGGATTAACAAATGCACAGTGCGCAGCAGGATTTACAGGAGACGCCCACGGGAGGAGGAAGACTGCTGAGATGAATATTTCCAGGAGACAAATTATGTAAAACCCTCTGCTTTCATGAGGGAAATCTAGCACTGGTTGCACAGGCATGGTGGTGGAGAGATCACAGGAGTAGAGGGATTGAACCAGGTTCAAACTGTGCAGCCAAAAGAAAGCTTGCTGATGGGGAGGAGGGAGCCTTCAGATCCTTCCAGCACCCTCAAGTCTTCACATATGTTCCCTATCAACCCCCTGCACGAACAGGATGTGGTCAATACACTCTGTGTGCACTTAACTTCCTTGGGTACCCAGCAGGCTAATTGATTCAAATACTCTGCTCTTCCACAGCCCTGTGCCAGAGAAAAGGTTTTTTATCCCTTAAATGTGATGGCAACAAACTTTGGAGCCATCTCCCATGTGCCCCTTCTGTGCCATGGCCTTATCAAAAGTTCATGGGTAACATTTCTTTGGGAGGTGTGTTTAAAAAAAGTTGGCAGTGCGTTACTGGCTAATTGTTTAAACTGGTGAAACAAAGAAGTTAGAAGTCAAAGCTGAGGGACTCTCAAACAGCTGCAGGTGTTTCCTTCTGACAGACTGCTGTTTTGTTTCTTCCTTAAATTTATGCTAGCTGGCAGAACTAATATCTATAAAATAAAAATCCAGTTGGTTCCTACCTTTTTCTTCCCCCCCTGCCCCATACTCTGTCTGTCACAGCTTTTCACAGGTCCATCGCACTGCACCCACGTTTCCTGAGCTGGGTGCTGCTACTAACCAAAATCCCAGAGGGCAGAACATGCTGTTAAAGGGAAGGAACACCCTGGAAAAGCTGCAGCAGAATGCTTTTTTCTGCTGCCTCTTGAGATGTGTAGCTGAAGTATATTGCTATCCCCCTCCTGTCTAACTGAAATATTGAGAGCATTTTGGAATTTGGCCAATTTAAAAGCTTTGATACCCTTTTCCACAACTTCTGTTGGCAAATGTGAGAGGGCTTCACAGCTCCTCAGGACTTGGGTTGTACCTTGCCAGCATCTCTAGGGAGTGGAGCAGAAAATCCAAGCTTGGCGTAGGACATGGAAAAGAAGGATCATGCAGCTCATTGCAAGACGGTTGCTGCAGAGGAGCAAAGTGTCTGTGCTGAGCTGCTTTCCCTCACTCAGAGAGGAGCATTAAGCAGAGCTCCCACTGGAGTGACAGTGACATTTTTAACAGGTGCTTAGGCAGAGTCAGGTGCTTGTTAGTGGGCTTGTTATCTGCCATGAAGAGGTGTCAGAGCAGATAATATAGCTTACTGGGGGGAGGTAAGGTTATAGGTATGCTGAGCAACATACCCTTCTGCCTGCAGAGAGTCTTACCTATTTGTAGTAATTTGATTTCTACATTAAAGATTATACATGTGATGTTGGGATTGGATACTAAAATAATTGTGTTCTAGGTTACAAAAATGAAGTGTTGGCGTAATAGCTAACTACTTCAGCCACAAGAAAACCTGGAAATATTTTTTGTCTCATGCTGATGCTGTGAGTGTAATACTTTCTTCTTGACCAAAACGGGCCCAGTCTTATCTAATGATAGACTAAATCCATGGGACGCCCCAGAGAGGCTGCTGCTTAGCAGGTGCCGGTCTGGATTGTGGGGGAACTTAGCTGCCTTCCTGTGTGAACACAACACTAAAAAATTCTCTGGGACTGCTGGTGGAGCATCAGCCAAGAGCAGCATCACAGCACATGGAAAGGCAATTGCTAAGGATTGCCAGCAGAGCCTGGAAATCAGCGTGCACAGGGAAGGCTTGAGGCAGATAAAGGTGCACGCCTGTGTAGAGGCAGAGACATTGGTGTGCAACGGAAGGCTGTTGGAAAAGCCTAAAGGCAGTGGTCAGAAAAGCAATCATTTTGCACAGGGGCTTGTCTGAAATAGCATCCAAGTTGCTTTGTCAAATCTGGGATGGAATTATCTTAGCAAAACTTTTATTTTTTTCCTCTAAGTGGATTAGTTGTTGTTTGGGGTTTTTTTAAGTAATAAAGCTCAGGAAAGAAAAACCAAACAACAACCAAACAAAAAACCCCAAACAAACAAACCAACAAAAAAACCCCAAATCCAACAGTGGAAGAAACTCACCTAACATTTCTTTCTTTCCTTTTCTCCTAAATCTGAGAATGCTGAGTTCTGGGCCATTCCTAGGGCTTCTAAGTTTCATCTCATCCAAGATAATATGAGCACAGATGATGACATTGGTCTTAATCTAAATTCTTCATAAGGTTTCAATGTATTTTATTGTTGCTTGTTTTGATATCAATATATTTTTTTAAACCATACTGAAGGAAGATAACTGCTTTAATTACTTGGTGAAAACCTCTGTTGAGGTTGTGAGAACTTTAAGTCCTGAAGGATCATGTTTGTATGCTGTAAGTCCTATGGATCAAACAATTGCTTAAACTGTGGACATTTTTTATTGCAAGATAAAGGCTTCTGCTTTTCTGAACCTTGGGACTGTTTCCACCTGTATCTCTGGGCTGAGAAGGGTCTCTGTAAACATTGCTCTACTGCAGGACATAAATCAGCCTTTTAACCTTGGGTTTTCAGAGGATTAATTTATAGTGGCAGTGGCATTGCTGGAGACATGTCTGCTCAGGAGCTGGACTCTGCTTTCAGGTCCTCTGTCCATGGGAAACAGCGTGCTCTGTTCCTCCACTGTAAGCAGGTTAATGTACTCGCTTTAACAACTGATTTATAGTTTAATTATTAATAATTTTTGTTTCCTATTGTTACTTTTCCAGTTAAGAGACACTATTACAGGTAAAGCCTGGTCATTGTACAGAAAGCATTCAGCTGGGAATCTGCACAAGGTCACTAAGTGTGTTTGCATGTGTACTTTTAAAGGAATTAAAGCTAAATTGAGCCACGTATGTGGAAAACAATGTAGAAAAAGTGTATTCTGCAGTGGTCTTTTCCAAGAACAGTATTTAACAGCAAACAACAAAGGGCACAAGACATGGTTACTTCGTGACCTCGCAGAGGATATGATACTGTTATTCTCTCATCGTGCAAAGAAAACGATGAGTGCTGCTCATCAGGCCCTCCTGGGCTCAGTGTTTGCTGGTATCCCCAGCCATCCTTGTCTCTTGCTGGAAGCTCAGCTTGCACATTCCTGGTGCAGGGCGAGAGCCAGCCCAGGGCACGGAGAAAAGAAGCAGCTCTCTGGGGCTGCCAGGGGCAGTTCTGCCCTTGCCTCTTGCTGCAGAAGGGGTTGGTCTGGGAGAGAAAGGCTGGCTTTTTTTACCCATGCTTCGGAGGTGCTCAAGGGCTGGGGTGTTTTGGTACCCAGGCTGGCCACTGCCTTCCTACAAGATGTGCGTTGTCAAATACAGTTGGCTCTCCTCTTCATCTCATTTTGCCACAGAAACTGCATAAATTTTTGGCTATTTTCTTTATTATTTTACTAAGGAGCAGTGCCCCATAATGAGCATGGTGGCATCCATAGCTCTTCCTTTCTTCTTGTCCTTGATTATCTCCTTGTGGTCTCTAATTATGAAAAGAACTGCAGGAGATCAAGCCATACAGTAATTAAACCCATGCTAAGGATTAAATGAAATTGTTTAACCCTATTTGAATGTGCTGTTCTAAATTTCATGAGGTGAACTCTTTATTTGGGAAGGAAACTTCCTGCGCTTTGCTGAAGCAAATGATAAATATTCTGGACTTTTGGGTTGTGTAAGAATAGCAAGGACTTGGACCTTGGATTACATAAAGCAAGTAAGTCTAGGAAAACATTTTCACCACATTTCTGATGGTTCTAATATCTACTAGACCTATTTTGTTAAACTGTATTTAAAAATACATTTATCATAACTTGCTTATCAAGATGCACGTCACATGCATCATCATGCTGATCAGCCCGAAACAGAGCAGTTTCTCAGCTGATAATCTGCTGTGCCACAAGGGCAGGTTAGAAGTCGAGAATCCAGGGATTAAATCATGGTCCCTTTGAAATTGATAGGCATCTTGCCGATCACTTTGGATTCTGCTCCGTTTTGCTGTTTCACGTGGATTCTGTTCTTGATTCTTATCAGTGACTTGCTGTGGGACTTCAGGAAGTTATTTAAATCTTCTAGTCTTTTACTTTCTCCAGCAGTATTTCACAGCATTTTGTATTATATGTATCATAGTAAGAACAACATGTAAATACATTAGCTATATGTGTAATATCAAAAAAAAAATTACAATGACCAAACATCCCTCTGTGATCACTCTCCTGACACTGATTTTCTGTTCAGGATTGTGGGTAGGAAAGGCCAAAGGTATTTCCTACATTGGGAAATATAATTTGGACAGGAGGACATTTTCCATTCTGTGGATAATTTTCTGAACTCTTCTTTCCATAAGTTCTGTGGGCAAAATTCCTTTCAAGGTCAGCAGCAGGGCTGTGTGGGTAGAGCCTAGGGACTTCATTTAGCGCTTCATGCACATTGCAGGGTGCTGATGGAAAAGGTTTGCAAACGAAGATCTATAGCAGCATGTTTTCTCCAGGTGGTGTAGGACACAGCAACACTGGTGCAAAGAACAGCAGCTGTGTTATCCCCTAAGAAGTGCAAATCTCACTTATTTCTCCAGTTGCACTTCCTACATCTAAAATAATCCATCTGCTGCCTGTGGTGGAAAGGAGCATCCCCTTTCTCCTTCACACCATCTTTGGCTGAATGTCACACTGCTTCCCCAGCCAGGCATCTAGTGATCATGTCCTTGCTTGGTAAGTTGATTGGTGTGATGGGAAATGGAGCCACCAAAACTGAGATGAGTGTGGTGGAGAGCAGGACCATCCCAGTGGAGCATGACGTTTAACTGTGACATGAAATCATCCTCCCAGCATTATGGTAAAATTCAGTGTCTTTTTGGTTTTTTTTAAGGTACCGGTGTGCCTAAAAGGAAGCTGAACACTTTAATACCTTCAGCTATATCTATGCTGCTAGAGGCATCTGCCCCCAGGAGCAGTACCGTGTTCCCATGTGAAAGCGTGTGAAGTGGCTCACCAGGGGATATGTCTGGGCCTCACATGGTCACCCTGATGAGCAAATAAAATGAGCCATGTCCTGGCCATCCCAAGGGGATGCTGCACAGCTGATGGATGAGCTCTTTCTATCAAGATCAAGGTAGCCTTGACCATCTTCTTTCTTAAGAATAGTCACGACATCGTAGTGTCCCCTGAAGTAAGCCTGGGCATTGCTGGGAGACACAACTGGGCCAGGGAACCTGTTGAAAATCCAACAGTATGGGCAGTGTTCAAGTTCATGTCCTGGCCCTGTTTAGCTCCCTAGTATCTGTGTTCCTTCACAACATAAGGTGTCGTTATTTTGCAGGACCTTTGCAGTTCAGAGAGCCTGAGTGCACGCTGCATCACAGCCTGCCAGATGCTGTTTTGGTAGCATGACGCCTGATTTTATGGTTTGTGTATTCTGTGAAGTGGCAAATAGGTAACTGTGGGGTGTTTTCAGGTTGCAAAGCCAGCTACGGTAGTGTTGGAAGATTGACATAGGAGGAAGGAGCCAAATTTGTAATGATTTCTGTCATGCTTTCAGCCTGTGAGATCATTGTTGTCAGGTGGACTGAGGCAGCTTTTGATGCATTTGAGGTGTGGGTGATCAGGGGATTGAGGGAAGGAGCTAGGAAATTACATTATTTGCAGCATAGGTGCCCCTAGTTTTGTGTTGGTGGGTCTTGCTGTGCCCTGGGATCCTGGAATGGATGCAAAGTGCTGTGTAGGTACAAGGCAACAGGGGTGAGGGCAGCAAGACTGCAGGGGAAGCAGGGAGAAGGAGCTTGCTCTGTGAGCTGCTGCAAGGCCCCAGGGCTGCCTGTGGCCATCTGCTTGCACATGACCCATTCAGCTCTCTTTGTTTAAATTGAGCCAGGACAGCAGCAGTGCCCCCCTTTTCTGCCAGGCCCTGCAGGTGCTGCTCCACAACCTGAACCGGAGAAAAAAGTGCACATTTACGGAAAGTCCTTTTCCCTCCCTTTCCTTTCCCTTTTAAGGCTCTTGGCCAAGTTGTGTGATTCTTATCTGGTCTCTGCAGAGCCTTTAAGTGAGGTCATTCAGGAAGTTTAATTAATCCTGTACAATTGTCGCTACATCCTTGGCTGTGCATTGTAGTAGGGCCCAGCCCACTACCACAATGCGTCTTACGACAGCTGAACATCTGTTTAAAAATTGATTGCCAAGAAGAAGTACTTGCTAAGCCTAGTTTTTCCTCCGGCTGTATGTATGCAGTTCAACACAATATTGTATAATGCTGTTAAGAGGAAAACCAGAATTTCCCCCTGCACTTGGGATCAACTGGCAAAACAAACTAAAATTATCTGGGAAATGCCAGTTCTGAAACATCAGTGGCAAAGAAATGGACTAGCCTATGTGTGTCCCACCAGGCTTATTTCCCAGGCCGGTACCATCCAGGGTGCTGGGTTGTGAATTGACACCGTGTTAGACGGGATTTGTTGGGATGCTGGGGTGGATTCACTGGTGCCTAAAGTCTGCAATTGCTGCTGCTCCCCCGCCTCAGTTTTGGGACCTTGCACGTCCCCAAGGGTGTGTGCTCTTCCACTCCTTACCCTCTTGGACTGCAGTGAAGGACTTCCCAGGCTCCCAAGACAACCTTTAAAAAAATGATACTCTGGAAGAGGAAGAAAATGAGAAAGAGAATGATAATGAAGGAGCGAGGAGGAATTGCAAGGCCTTTGCAGGGAAGAAAGAGAACGATAGCTGCTGGGAGAGGAAGGGAGCAGGGGGTGTGGGCACCAGAAGAAATATGGGGTAAGCAACACCCAACGCCATAGGGGCAGAGTAAATATGATGGGGAATGTAGAAGGCACAATGTCATGATGTGCCTTTATATGACAGAATAGTAAAGTGTCCTTGGAAACTTTTAATCTGTTGTCTTCCTTTATTTGCTCTTTTCCCTCTGAGTTTCCTCCAAACATCTTAGTGGTGCAAGAATATGAAGAAGCCTGGGGTAAAATCCTACCAGGAGTTGCATTTTGTAATGGTAGGCAAGTATTGAGGCCCAAAACGGCCCAGCTTGTCTTTCAGGGAGAAGCAAATCTTGTCCCTGCTCCCACAGGCAGGAGACCTAATCTACTGTGCCCCAGAGCCCGCTCACCTGGGATAACTGCTCCTGGTTGAAAAAGGTGGAGGTGGGTTGGTGTGGTCCCCTTGTCCCCAGCACACACCTGTGCTGCACCTGCCCTGATGTCCCCTGCCCCCTCGCTGGCATGGCAGGCTGTTGCAGCTTGCACAGGAGTGGTCTGACATGAAAACTGTCTAATTTGGCATCTGTGATGAATAATGGATGGAGAGAGTTAACGTAGGAAAAGAAAGACTTTGAGTCTCCTGAGGTAATAAATGGGAAGCATGGATTCTCGAACGGTCCAGCCTTTTGGTTCAGTAATGAAATCTAGTTTTCATAGTCTGGCCTTTTTGAGTTATCTGATTGGTTTCACTCTTTGCATTTGTTCAGAAAAAAAAAATAATTATTTAAGGTTTTGCAGAGTGATTACACAGTTGGATGGACAGAGAGGTGTATTTACATGCAGGCAGAGCCTTCAGGATTATTAATCCTGGGATACTAACACTTAACTCTGCAGGGTCAGTCTTTTCTATGGGTTTATCTTGAAATAAATTCTTGCCCAGATATCAGATTGTCCTTTTCTGGGGTTATTAAAGTTAACACTGTATATTAATTACATTTTCTTAGTTTATGCATTTGTCTTGCAAATATAGGCAAGTTCTAAGCAGTAAACAGTTGACATAACCTGCAGTATATAAAGGTATAATCTATAATTATGATGAGATAATATATATAATTATATATATAACTGTGTCACCTCTGAAGAACTGAGATCTGTACTGACTTCACACACAGAAAGAAGCCTGCCACGCATTGTCCGAACAGAAATGTCAGGGGGTTGAGCTTTCCGAACGTGTCTGTGTGCAGATGTTAAATGGATGGCACAGGTGGTGTCCTCCTTAGATGAATAGCACAGCTGGTTTCGCTACAGCATAGGGTCAAAACTGTGAGGCCAGGAACCACTACACTACCAGTGGCAGATATTTGCTGGCAGGAGGTTCCTCTCTGTTCCCACCCTTACAGCACCTCTCTGAAGGACAAAACCAAACCCAAAGGCCATCATCCCTCCTAGGGATGCCTTACTTCTTTTGGACTTCAGGCATCCTGCTGTACAGGTATCCTGCTGTATAGGTATATCCCAACTTTTTGCCTAAGAAACATGTGAAGGCCAATTTAAGGGAGAGTATAAATATTAAGGAGGACTAGAGGTGATATCTAACACTATCTTTCTAGGATAATTTATATTTATTGATTTCTAGACAGTATTTTCCTGCCTCAACACAGTCCTCTCAAGCACACTTATGGGACTGCATGTTTTGCATTTTAGGGTGTTTATCCACCTTATTTTTTGACACTGGCACAGATGTGTCTAACTCTGATTTTTGTGCAGAACCGTTAGGAGCCAGCATAGTCTGGGCATGTGTCTTTCATAGCTTAATAACTCCCCTGTTGTCCATACCTCTATTCTGTAGTACTTCTGCCATTTTCATGTTTTGTGTGTCTCAGAGCTGCCTGAGCTTGCTTCCTTCTCAGAGTATCTTGTACAGTTTTATGGCTTGTGTGAAAATTGTAGGCAAGGGAAAACTGCTTTTTTTTCTACCTTGTGTTTGTATAAGAAAAGTTTGTTTCATCTGCTTTGGGGTAGCGTTTAAAGTCAGGAGGAGACGGCAGATGGTAAAAGCAGTGCTTTTAAAGTTTAAAGGCCAAATCCTGCCCTGATCTTATACCCTGTCTTTATTCAGATCTCACAGCTGAAGCCAAAGGGAATTGTATTGGCACAGTCAAATACAGAATATGCCCCACTATACCTGAAATAACAGCTGGCACTGATATACACAATACCATATTTCTTCAAAGAGCTTACCAAACATTAACTAATTAATCCGATAGTGCTTTTATTTAATGAGGTCTGAGTACCAGCATGCTCACGGAAGAAGTCTGTTCCCTAAGCACTGCTCTCTGAAGAATACCGCCTTTTGTTTTAAGTGTCACATGCAATAGTATTTTATTGATTACTGTTTTTCTCCTACAGTGCCGTAGGGTTTTCACGTAGCAACACGCTGGAGAACCAGCTTTACCTTGCATTGTGTTAGGTGCCATGACCTGCAGTTTGCTAGTACTTTACATTTCCATTTAAATGGTGCTTAAAACTCTATGAATTCTCACAGAAACGAGAAAAAGAAAGAACTAAGAAAACCATCAGTCCTGGGAAAGGTATCCTGTCTCCTGTTTCAGTTTAGTTCGGTTTGCTGCAATGTGTCAGGTATTTTAGCATGGTGGCTCGGAAGCTTTGACTCTGGGATGAACCTTTTGTCTTCCCTGGGTGCTGTCTAGGCCTGTGAGGTTTGTTCCTCTTCTCGGCACACAGCCCTTGCTTGACACTGAGAACAACCCCCCGAGGCTGCCTGCAGCACTTCGGGGCTCAGCAACCTTATCACCCCGCCGATTGACAGTGTCTGAACAATCCTTGGCCCTGGCCAGGGTGAGGCAGCTGTCTGGGGCGAGGGGAAACGGCCACGGCCCGTGGTGGGGTGCCTGCTGGTGTCTGCCCGACCTCGGGGCCAGCTTCACATCCTGCTCTGGGCGATGGTTTCACAGCTGGGCGAGGGGCGGATGTGTCGCCTTCAGCAGGAAAGGCGGCTTGGTAGGCATCCGTTTTTACGGATTGCTTAGAGTCACATTTTTATCTGTGCATGCAGAGCTGCGGTTATCAGCTGTCGCCTCCAAATAACTTGGGAACAAGACAGATTTGAGGCTTTCACCAGACAAGTTAAATCGTGCATCAGATCGGTTGGGATTCTGCTCATTTAACAGCCAAGGTTTGGTTTATGGGGTTGCAGTGCCACTGACATGCCTCGTGATTTATAGTTACAAAAGACTGTTCAACTGCTAAGCTTTTTAAAAGCTTTATAAATGTGTAATATAGGGAAGTTTGATTAAAAATATGTTTCTGGAGCAAACGGCATCATATACTCTGTATATTAGCTAATTGTATTTTTTTTCTTCTTTCTCCTAGCCTCCTGATTCATGAATTCTCTAGCAGGCTTCTTCCTCCTTTATCAAATGTATTATCAGGTCTTGTTTTGGCTGAGCAGTTATATTTTCATACAAAGGTTTTGCTGTTTGTCCCCAGTGCCTTAGCACTACTGTTTACAGGATACAACAGGTCCTACATTCTCTCCCTAATCCTTTTTGCTTGCTTTACGCTGAATTTTTACTGACTAGAGGTGGCTGGTTAACAGTCACGTATACCAGAAATTTCTACTTACCTATATCATACTTAATGCACCCCTGTCATGTTCCCCAAACTGCCCTTTATATGTTCTCAAGGCCATAGCTCAAAGCAGAGACATGGAAAGAAAGGGATTTCTGTCCATTTCCCTCTTCTCTGAATTGTCCGGTGTTGGGGGTGTGTGTGTGGTGTGACAGGAGTGGACTCATGGATCAAAGATGTCAGTGCTGGGACCCCTGCACCTCCACTGAAGGCAATTTGCCCTTTTACTCCAAAGCAGGGTTAGGGTTAGTCTGGTTCTTCAGATGAATGCAACCAGTCATTCATTTGGGCTTTTGCATTCTCAGCAAGGCCTTGAAGTACGTTTTCCATTCTGCACACCTGGATCACAGCACCTAGTTAAGTTTCCTCTGAAAGCAACCTAGTCTGTGCCCACCAAAGCATCCCCCCTGCCCCCCCCCCCCCCCCCCCCCCAACCACCACTGAGATGTGCCCTGTGAGGACGAACGTGGGGCTGCATGGCTGCTCTGTGCTACGAGTGCAGTCTGAAACACAGACATGCAGATCCAGCCTAGGCAGCCTAAATAATATTGGATTTGTGCGGAACACAAGCAGCAGATTTTGTCAGGCTGAGGATAAAGCTGGCCTGAAATCACCAACCCATTTCTGCTGGACTACACCTGCCAGCTAGCCAGGCTGCCATTTCCCTTCTCGTAAAGGCTTCTTTATTGAGTGTGAAGTGCATGTATTAGGCATATGACATTTCCAAATGAATATTTGAAGAGAAACCAGGGGAACTAGAGGAAACACTGGGCTGGCTTCTTGCATGTACTGGAGAGCCATACCTCCTGCTTCTTCAAACCATGGGGACAGCCTCTGACTACAGGGCAGCATTTCCCTTGTGAACACCCCTTTCCCCTTTCCTCTTTTCCAGAATGGTGTGTTGGGAACAAAAATTGCCTAAGCCACTTAGCAGAAATGCAGCAGCTCCTCCATCACTGGGGGCTGTGAGTCCTTCTTCATCTCTGTGTTGGTGGCCTTGAAAAGTCTGAAGACAGCCCCAGTCTTACACTCCATGTCGGAGGCCTGACCTGCCTTGGGAAGGAAATAATCACAGTCTGTTCTGCCCTTGTCCGGTTTGGAGCCAAAGATGTCACTTCATCACAAAAGCAGAGAGGAAGAGGAAGGGGGGTTGACCTCACCCAGACGCAAGCAGAGAGCACAAAGGGGACAAAACCATTGGGGACAAGCTCAGCTGCTCTGGGAACTTCCCTTTCCCGGCCTTTCTGAAGGCGTCATCAGTATCTCCAACCAACCAAGCAATCTTCTATCTGATGCCTCTTGTCCATGTCCACTTACTTGCCCAGTCTGGCCCAGTCCCCTCTCTCCTCGCACAGCCTTCCCTTGGACACCCAGACCCACGCAATGTACCTCTCTGGCTCCCTCCCCACTGCTCCACTTTCGTGTCCTGGCACCAGCTGTCTTTGCTGCCTTCCCCTGTGCACGCCAGCCTTTGCTGCGCCTGCTGGTGCTCTGCCCAAGTACAGTTCAGGGTCTCCCCTTGGGTAGCAGTTTTGGATCTGACGGAGTCTTGGGCTAGTCATGAGTCCATCCATTTTTCATTGGAAGGTGGAAGCTTTCTTGGGGAAGGGCTGCCATAACACAGCCTGCATCACACATACATTATTGGACATAAGACAACTCCCAAGGAATCCAGATGTTCTGTGCTTTTTTTTTTTGACTATTAAGTAATGAATGAAAACTCAGCTTAAAACATTCAATTTTTAAGAACTTCTGATCTCTCTTGATGTAGGCAAAAAAAAAAAAAATTGTAAAGGCTTGGTTTTGGCAAAAATAATAACAGAATAATGCATTCTACATGCAAAGGAATTAGAAACAAATAATAGGTGAGCTAGAGACGTGTACGTGCTGTAGCTGTAAAGACAAGCATCCCTTTGGATATTTGCTGCCTATTTTATGCCCATGGATTTCCCTATTTTCTTGATTCTGTTAACCTCCCAGGGTGTATGAACATTGGCAGGCTATCAGGTGTGTAAATACCAGGAGATGAGATCAGTTTTAACTGGGGAAACTAGGAGTGGGAAGTGAAATTACCCTTTTCTTTCCCCCCCCCCCCCTACAATAGCGAAAAGGTTTGGGCCTTGTTTTACTGGAACTAATTAGCTTAGGTAATTAGAGACTGGTTTCGGTTTGTCCTGCTTGTGCATTAGTCATCTGGTGGGAATAAAAGCAGAGAGCCCAGGGAGCAGAAAGACTTATCAAATTCTTTTATAATATCTCAATTGGCTTGTCTTTAACACACGGTGTGCAAAAAGGTATGACAGCAAAAGTATGATGAAGTATGGTCAAGACTCAGCAGTCATCTGCAAATTGCAGTTACTAAATCTTTGGTAGTAGAGGGTTTGGCTTCAGTAAATACTAAGATAAATTCAGGTACAGCTTCCAAGGTGTTTTTATACTGTGAGATCAGCTACCATAACTTGCAACGTTACAGCTGGTGTTTTTTCTCTTCCTCCATCCCTTCCTTACTGCAGAGGAAAATTTTTTTTGAAGTCTTAGGACATGGTGCTTCAAAGCAAAATTATAACCTCTAACATAAAGTTCCTGCAACTTGATTATCCCTGTGTCTTCTCAAGGTGATGAATTCTAACGCTATCGTCACTAAAAAGGCGATAAAAAATAATAATGAGCTGTCAGTCTCATCAGCTTTTTTAGACAAGTGATGAGGTAAATTGCAGGGTGAAGCAGTTAAAAGTTGGAGTAAAAATACATTCATTACCTTTTTGAAATCAGTGCATATTTCAGAAATGTTCAGCAACAGGCAGTGTACTTTGGACAGAGCACTCTGCTGATAGATTTCTAAACCTACTGAACTGGAATTTAAATGTGAATATGCATGTGTTAAGATCTAATAGGTGTCTCTAATAGCTAGAAAGGAACTGGTAATGCTCATCCTCAAATATCACAAAAAAACCTAATCTGTATTTTCCCAAACACTGATCCAGACCCTCTGCGTGGTTTGATGATCATCAGGGGAGACTTCATCCTCTTGTAAGAGGCGGTGGAGGATGTTAAATGAAAGTATTGTAATGCCTTCATACATCAGCAAAGTACCTACAAAAATATTTTGAAAATAAGAAACCTTTTCTAAGCTAAACCTATTGCTATCAATATGTACTTTGAGGCTGCTGTTTCAGTATTTTGATTTCCATTCCAACTTTTCCATTTAAATTATGTCAAAAGATGAAATTTTATACGGCCTTTCTCCTGGCCATTTCTCTCTCTCCTTCACCTCACCTAACCTTCATGGAAGAATAGGTATCTGGACATCAGGAGGCTTGTATTTTGCTTCCAATTTCATTTAATGCTATGCTTAATGATGTCGAAAATTCACAGAACCTCTAGAGATCTCTTGGGTTCCAGGCTCTACATTTACAGTTTGCATGAAGGTAAAATTTTGTGGGAAATGCTCAGGAAAATGAGGTATTTTCTCTGCCATAGAAAATACCTTCCTCTGATAGCTGCAGAATCCTTGATTAGTCTTTGTCTTTCACATCCTTTTTAGGGATGTTATCTGTGCCTGGGTTGTGTATTTGTAGCAGGCTCCAGCGAGTGATTTATTTCCTACCGATTGTCAAAGAGGAAGGGTTATATCAAGATACTGATTGCTGAACTGTCCTGATTGCTTCGTTACTGGTGTTTCGGTGAGAGCTTCGAGAGGAAGCCAGGGTACTGGTAGCCTCAGGATTGACACTCTCTGAACACGGTGAAAAAGATAGGGCCGGGGGGGAGAGAGGGATTTTCTTGCAGCGCAATAGGAATTGGGCAGTTCCCTTGGCAAGAAACTGGTGTTGAAGGCAAGTTTGCAGCATCTGAAGGGTCTGTGTCCTTGAGACCGGGAGGCCAGAACTCACTCTCAGCTCCGTCCTCAGACCAAGCTGTGCAATGCTAGCGAAAGACTTGAAGGAGATGCAAAGCAGAAAGCTCCCTTGCAAACTCTGCTCTCTCCGGCCAGCTGCATCCATAACAATTTTTTACCAGCTGGGTGACTGTGGGCTTGGCATTATAACTCAGGAGACCATAGCAGAAGGTTCAGGTTGCAATCACCTCCATGGTGCTTCACCCTGGAGATGTTTAGTGCAACTGAGCTTTTGGGTGCTGCAAAATATCTCTGGAAGCCAGTGTCCCTGTTACCCAGGAAAAGGTTACCTCCTTAAGAAGCATGGCTTGAGCCCCGCTGCAATACTGCAGGTAGGGAGAGAGAATGGTTTTGTGGGGCCTGAGGGCTGTGCCAACACAAATTGTGCCCACTGAAGGATGAGGAGAGCTTCCCTGTTTATCGCCAGCCTGGATGAGTGCATGGGGTATTTTACCTGCCATCTGCTGAATGTGGGAATCTCTGTTCCAACAGCTCTGTGTTCACACGCTGGTGGCTTAAAATCTGCTTCCCCGCATAGGGCTGAGTTTCCCCTCAGCATGCATGGTCTGGAAATAAAAAAGCAACCAGATACCAATTTTATTCTTTACTTCTATGAAATTAACTACACAGATTTCTAGACATTCTCCAGGGCTAAATTCTCAAGCTAAACCCAGCCAGTTTGGGAGACCAGGGAATGTGTGGGCAGGACTAAGCATGGGGTCAGAAGGGAGGGTCTCCTTCTTGGGTCTGGAGAGGTGGGAGAAGAGCTAACAAGTGTAATGATGGTGGAATGGTTCCCACGACATGGTCAGCCATGGAGGGAAGAGGAGCCTGCTGGGCTTTTGATATCTATTTTGGGAGCTAGCTGTAATTTTAACTGCCTTCAGCATAGCCCAGGCTCCTGTCTTGAACGATCTGTTCCTTCACAACAGGAGGAAGCGATTGCTTTGACTGCTGTAAAAAAATATATCTGGTGCAAAGTATTTTGGGGGTAGCATTTTGATTAGAGACAACCAAAATGGATGAACTGGTTTAAAAATGAAAGTGGCGGATGTAGGTGTAATTACTTCTCCCTTTTCTTTGATGTGAAGATATTTAAATGTATATCTCATCCAGCTGGAACTGACCTGGGGACGTTCAGATGAGGGTTACTAATGTAGTGCTGCCTCTTTTAAGTCTAGCAATACCTGTAGTGACACAGCCATGGCTCAGCATCAGCATTCTCTCTTTAAACACGCCTGTTTTCAGGTATTTATGTAACTGCTGCTGGAATTTCCTCCTGACTGGTTGACGCTTGTCAGATCTGTTGAAACCATTTCAGCAAATCAGGAGAAAAAATGTTTTCTGTTGCCTAGAATGGAAAAGTCTTTTTTAAGTCTTTTTTTTTGTTGTTTGTTTAAGAGGAAAATTGAGAACCGTTATGACTGAAAAGGTTGCCCAGAGAAGCTGCGGAATCTCTGTCACTGATGGTTTTTAAGACCTGGATGGGCAAAACCATAAGAAACCTCAACAGGAGGTTGTCTAGGTGCCTCCCAAGGTCTCTTCCAGCCTCAGTGGTTCTGTAATTTATGAACTGTGAATCTTGGCCATTGATGGCAATGTGCTTTTGCAAACTTATTTTAAAAATACAGCACTGGGGATAATGATGCCTGCTCCAGATTGGCCGTATGCAAATGCTTGAGGTGAGATGGGATATTTATTTGCAACGGCCACTCCCTGTTGAAAGGAGCTGGGTCTTGATGGCAGTGCTGTACATCTGTCAAAGAAATACCACCATGCTGTTTACTGTGAGTACATAGTGCACGTGTACATTGCAGTACACCTCTACAATACAGACTCATAAAGCATGCTCTTAGGAGAGTAATGTTCCTTTAGGCATTATCTGATCTCATACCAATTTGATAAACTCTGTGAGATCTTCTCCCCATCCCTCCAGCAGAGCCTGCAGAGTGCCACAGAAGTGGCCGGGAAATTTTCTCAATGGGCAAAGTTCTACTTTTTCAGAAGTGTATCCGTGTTTGCCACGATTCAATTTGTCAAAAGCTGTAATAAACACTAAATGGCATGGTGGCTATTTACTAGGTAGTATGCAGAGCGAGATAGTGAAAGCCATGCACACAAAAGGAGAAGGCTGCTGTTCAAGCCAGTATGTAGCTGCATATGTACCAAGTGTCAATGCTGAGGTTAGTGGTTTGGCGTCAAATCTTAGTTACCTCATCTCCCTCTCAAACACCTTCCTCCCAGAGTGATGTTTGACTGTCCACCAGGAATAAGTAGTATGGAGGAAAAGCTTGTGTTTCTCTGTGCCCATGTTCCCATTGCAGGGTATCCTACTGGCTTCTTGGCTCCAGCTTCTTTGGAAAGGTGTCATCTTTCTAGTGATGGCTGCCACCTGCTAGTGATTGCTGCTGGAACAGTCGCTCTCCGAGCACCCCTGCAACCAAGATTTCATTTTGATGCATGTTCCTGCCATGTCTGCCTATGATTAAAGCTGAGCAGCCAGTTAGAGGATCAGCAAAAGCCGGTGAATGCCAGTGCTGTAATATTCATTTGCCTGCATTAAATAATACAATAATTTTGGATAGGTGAACCTTCTCCCGTTTACTTGACACAGCATCAGTATTGGCTCAGTTCTGCTGTTGTCACCTTCCAATGTGATTCTGTGCCATGAGAAATTATGCAGTCAGGTCCGCAGAGTATGGCCTCAGCAACAGATATTTGCAAGACTGGGTCCAAACTAAACTATATAAATTCTCTTCTGTTTCTTCACTTCCTCTCTCAAACGCCTTTCCCACCACTACTTCTTCCTATGTGTACCTTTATTAAGACAGCCAATGTTTTCTCCCATATTGTGGTATTCTAATATTTCTTTATTCTATTCTGGTTCTTATGCCGCCCACATCAGTATGGTGTCTAACTATCACATACAGATCTGAGGGGAAAAGATTGGAAAAAAAAAAAGAGAGAGAGAAACAGCCCTGGTAATTAACATTCCTCTAGTGATGGAAGGGAGAGAAATTGTTCTGTTAGCATTCAATTTTTGAAAAGCACTCAGTGTAAAGGTTTTGGGAGGAACTTTCTAAATACTTTGCTTAATAAAGTGGCAATTATGTGAAAATGAGAATAGACAATGATTGCAGAGACAATGGAAAGTGATTTCTGGAAAAAAATAACAACCTACTGTGCAAACTCAAGTCCTCTAACATCAAAGAGAGAATGGCATCGATGCAGCATTGATAAACTACACTCAAGGAAGGTAAAATACTAGGTAATGGCCATCTGCTAGTCACTGTAGATTAAAAGATACATTTTTGTTGTCTTTTGAAGTTGGAACAGAAATAAAGAGGTTTTACTGAACAAGATTATAGGAAAGGACATTCCAGATAGTGAGCCCTTAATCTGGTAGATATGGAAATCAAAAGACATATGGGGGGCTATCCATCTATCTGCCTATATGTATGGTAGTCATTACTCAGCTCTGCAGTTGGAGTTTGGGGTAAATTGGCATGAGAAGATGAGAATGGAGGATGACTGTGGGAAGCAGCTATGGCATGTAGCTGCCCAAAATGCTATCCAAAATCCGCCAACAAAGGCAGTTCTTCGTTGTTAATTTTCAGAGAAGGAAATGAGATTGCAGTGATTGGATAGTAGCTGGTAACCATGTAGACGAGATTAAAACAAATTGTAATTCAAGATATTCAGTGCCATTTCTAATGGCTTTTCTTGTGTCTTATTGTAATATTCCAAATAAACATAGACAGAAAAAAAGGGAGGAAACATCTTTTTTCTCAATACAAACTTCTCCTACAACTCCTACAATTATCAGCAGCAAAACAAATATTTCAGTAGCACCTAGAAAGCATGAATAAACTTTGAGCTTAGCTCTGTATTTCAGTACAGCCTTCACAAGAACATCCAGTACTGATACACTTTACCATTTACTTCTGAACACAGAGAAACAGGCTAAAATAAAATAGGATACAGAATGTATAAAGACAGCACAGGCAGAAATGTAGCATACTGCAACACGATGTTGAAAATATTTTTATCGTAGCTCTACCTCTAGGTCTTTAAAAAAACCACCAAACCCTCTAGTGCATTTTTTTTCCTTAAATTTGTATTTAAAAAACTGATTAGAGTCAATGACTTCTGGTTCAGACAAAAGGAACTGGAAGAGAAAAACCATCATACATAAAAGAATATGGGGTATTACCTTTTCAGTTTTAATAACCTCACTGGCAGCTGCAAGAAGCAATGACAAAAAATTATTCTAAGTGCAATTTATATCTCATATCTGATGCCAGGTAAAAACAAAGCAACAACTGAGACAGTAAAACACGCCAGGTTAAAGTATAAGGAAATGAGGGCTTTTCCCTGCTCTACCCTTGAGTCTATAATTGGAGTTTATACCTAAATGATACAATGAATGGTGCATTAGAGGTAGCATGGGTATTTAGAAAACTCAAAAACATGTAGGGAAGAATTCCACACTGGAAGTGTACAGTAAAGCAAGATCTGACTGAACAGAGCCAGGCTTGCCTGCACAGAGATAAAAACAAATATTTGGATGATGGTACTGCAGCTTTTGCATTATTAAACATACCTACCATTTAGAAAAAAAAAATCTCTTCCATGTTGGAGGAGTCTGTTCTTCCTAGGGAATCCAGCTGAGATTACTTCAATGTCTTCCTTGAATCTTGTTAGGGCAGATTTTTCTGTTACTATTGTTTGCAGTGAGCATGGGATGTTATGCTGTGGAGGGGGTAGACGTATCCTTTGAAGCCTCCTTTTTTGTTGTTTTTGGGCTTGAGGGGGTTGCTTTGAAGACTGGTGCTAATACGTCTCTGAGCACGCACCCTTGTGAGCTGCATTGATCCAAGTTAGTCTTGCCTGGGCTATATGAATGTCAACAACTTAAGAAAAGAATGAAGCAATTCTTTCAACCCTCAGACCTCTGCACAAGGGTGAGGAACTGCAGAGATGCCTCCTATGGTATAGAAGATATTGTGCAAGAGGGAGGATTTGGGGGAACAAGGTAGTACTTGTAATATCCTCTGCCTCATGGTTAGTGGAGGGGTCCTGTGCTGGCAACAAAGTGGCTGGAGAGAAGCAAGACAGCTGAGTAAGAAAAGAGCATGCCTGACATCAGAGAATCCACGTCTCCGTGGCTGGGCAAATTGGTGCATGTCCATGAACTATCTCATGTCAAAATCCCCACATGTCATTGAGCATGAGATGAGTACACTGGAGGGCTGAGGGAAGGCCAGGGAGCGCTCATCTGAGGAAGACAGTCGTACCTTCCCAGGGGCACTTCCACGTGCTCCCTGTGGGAGAGTGCTGGCATGCAGCTGCGTCCCTGGGCAACCCAGTGATGTTGACCTTGGCTACCCTGGCTGGCTTACTTCCCACCTTGGCTTGAGATTTGGATTGCTTAACTATCCCCATGCTACCACATGCCTGCTGCAGGTCAGGCGACATAGCGTGGGCATAAGAACTCTACAGGGACTATGTATAGGGGCCTTATGGATCTCAAGAGCTCCATGTTTTCTACCCTTACAGGCCTGTAGGGACCTTCAGGTCCTGTGGTCCATGAGGAGACAGCATAAAAACACTAACACCAATTCTCTTTCCCTTCTGTATTTCATCCCCCGCATATCCAGCCCAAACACCAGGTGCAGCAGGGAGCACTCTGCCCTAACTGCAGAATTATTTCCTTCTGCCATTAAAAGAAATTTTAATGCACAGCAAGCTCCATTGAAGTGCAAGTGAAGGGCCCATTTCATAAAAGATTTAGGCACTGTCTCGGTGCATACTTTTGATTTGTACAGCAGGGAGCTTGCACTTGGGAAGAAAAAGGGTTGGGGGTAGGACTTTTCTTTAAATGACAGCTTTTTTTTTTCTCATTCATTTTGAATTCAAAAGCCCAAATATATTTTCTCTCTCTCTAGCCTTGATTTATGACCTTATAAAAATGAGATAGAATCAGCCCAGAAAGAAACAAAGGTTAGGTCTTCCCAGAGCCTGAAGCCTTTGTGTAAGTCCCTGAAGAGCAGCTGTGCAAATTACATTTGCTGCTATCAGATGAAGTGGAGACAGAGAGTAGTTTTTCTAGCAGGATCTGGACAAGATTCCATTTTATTTTGTCATTTTGAATGCAGGTTTGATTTTGTTTGCTGGTAATCACCGCCTTTAATGTTACCTTGCTAAAAATGGCTATTGCAGGAGAACTTACATCAATATGATATCAGTTACAAGCAGAAAGAGAAACATCCTGTTTATGTGAATGTCCCTAACAAAAGGAGTCAAGATCTAAACAGATAGAAGAGAATGCCGGTAACCATGAAACAAGCTACATGCCAGATGTTAGTCATGTTGCTTAGAGCACTACTAGAAGTTGATCAGATATTATGTTGATGAGTGCAGCTTGTGAACCTGTAGAGAAGGAAAGCAGTAGCTGTCATTTGCATGATTAAAGGCTCATGTCGTACTTCTACATTAAATTATAAATAATTTCATTTTACCTGATTGTATTAATTAAAAGGTTACATTTTAAGGCATTCACTTTCCTTTCTTTACAAATTCATACAAAGCATTTTAAAGAGTCACAGAATCACAAAAAAATTTAGGATGAAAGGGACTTCTGGGGGTTGTCTGATCCTAGCTCCAGCTCAGAGCAGGACCAGGTTCAAAGTTATATCAAGTTGTTCAGAGCCTTGTCTAGTTAATTTTGGGTATCTTTATGGAGACCACACATTTTTTCCAGACAACATCTTCCACCGCTTAACCACCTTCACAGTGCAGTTGTTTTCCTTCCATGTGGCCAGAAATTCCCTTAATGAAACTTGTGTCTATTGCCTCTTTTCCCTTTGCTGTGCACCTCTGAAAAGAATCTGGCCCCATCTTCTCTGCAATCCCTCAAAGGCCCTGGCAGGCTGCTCTTAGGTCCCACGGAAGCCGTCTCTTTTCCAGTCTGAGCAAGGCCCATTCCCTCGGCCTTGCCTCACTGGGCAAGTGCTCCAGCCTCAGTCATCTTGGTGACCCTCTGCTCAGCTCACTCCTGTTTTTTGATCTCATTGCTGTACAGGGAGATGTATAACTGGACACAGTGGCTCCACAAACACCAAGGAGAAAAAACTGTTTTCATTCCACATGCTGACTATATTGGTTTGACCTGTGCATTTGCTGAGAGTGCCCTCCATCCCACCATCCGGATTGCTGATGAAGATATTTAACAGTGCCAGCATAGGTATCACATTCATAACCAGATGTTAATTATATTGACTGTTGAACATTGTCTTTTGAACCCGATGGTCCAGATTCTCATCCATCTTGTATCAGTTATTTCTGAACTACACATAAATTCTGCTGCTGCTTCTCTCTCCTATGATGGAGATAATTTGGAGCAGAATATTCAGGACTTGCAGAATTTAACCAGCTGTCTGAATAAAATTAAATTCTGATTATTCAGCCTGCTTTCCATTGTAAGACTCTTTCGAAAGTAGCTGTGTTTCTCAAAGACTGATAGGAGTTTATTTTTCTTGTTTAAATCTCCTTTGGCTTTCCAGAAATCTTTGAGGAAGTGGAGTGTGGGAAAGACTAAGGCCTAAAGTGAAGGGACTGAAGCCAAGACAGCAAAGTATGGATTTGTACAGGGATAGGGCCTGTATTGTCACAAATGTATTTGTAGCTAGTAGTTGTGTGGTCTAAATGAAAAAATTTTATTCTGTGAACCCCAAATTTAAAAAACAGTGTTTCATGGGAGCTTTTGGAATGTCAGTTTTCTGTTTCAAGTAGCTTTATAACTTTCTGAAACTGCTGAGAGCTGAGATGGACCACATGCTTCCAAGGTTCACAGTTCATGACATGGTGAGATTTCACTGTTTTGACCAGCCCAAGGTAACGGATGTGTCTTATGCCTCACTGCTCGAAGCAGCATTGATGGGTAGTTCTTAATCCCTGTTTTTTAATGTACTGTGATCTCATAATAATAATGAACAGCTCTTTGGGCTCTTTATTGCCTGGCATGTAACAGTGGAAATTTCCAAACTATACCAAGGTGACAGTTAAGCCTGTACTAAGACGTGGCGAGGACAGTAAGTTGTAGTAGCCACATTGCATCCTATTGACTGTTTGAGGGTGCGGGCACCTTCATGGTGGTTTAAACTAACACATTTTACTTTGCAATTGGGGCATGCCAAGAACATGCACATAGTCAGTTACTGTGATTCAGCTAATGGACTGCCTGTGCCATGGGAACTCGGTTGTTTTTAGCCTAGTGCCTCTGTCCATACCATTTTTTATATAAAGCTTTGCCCTGGAGAGCCTTTAATAAAAATGCTTATCATGGAGATTAATTGATGCTAATGACATAACCTGGGTTGATGCATATGTAAAAGGTAGTGTGTTTATATAGTCTGTAGACATTTTGTAGGGCCAGTAACGGGTAGACTGCTCAATGATTTAGAGATATCACTGCAAAAGTTACTTTCTTAATACGATTGCAGATGTGTATAGAGGTGTGTATATGAATTTATATAAAGGGACATGCCAAAAAGAGCCAAGTAAGAGTAAATAAAATCTAAGACACTTCGAGGTGCATATGTTGTGTGCGTACATCTGTGCATTACTAGTGTGTTTATTGCACATTTTTCTCAGAAACTTCAGCCTCAAGAGCAAAGGTAAGGTGACATTGTAGTCCAGCATGCTTTTCTAAATGTCTGTCAATGGAGGGTTAGATTTTAACTCTTTGCCCTCTTCAGATTCTTTTGAATACAAACCAGTTCCTGGTTGGGCTGTTTAAAATATGCATTAAAAAGTCACGTTCATTTTGGTGATTCATTTGTAAAACTTCAGGTGAAGGAAACAACAGCCTGTAAAGATTTTCCCCCAAGAAAGTTTATGTGACGGGTTAGAAAACTATTTCCTGTATCGACCAAAGCCTTCTGCATGGCTGAGTGCGAAAATTGCAGCAGGCACACTGCGCTGAATCCCGCACTGGCGTTTTACTACTGCCCCTATATTCACTAGAGCAGGCAAATGGAGAACACCGTGAACTGGGTTTTTGAAATGTAGAATTCAATCTTTCAGAAAGCAAAACACCACCAACAAAAGACAGTGATTTTGCTTTATGCCACCTAGGAGCAGAGAGTGAGCATAGGCTCAATCATTCAGAAAGCCAAGGCAGCCCCGCATTGTTCTGCTCCTGATTTTGTCAGTGAGATGTGAAACAGTCATATTGTCGTTGATACAGAAAAAAATTAAGTAGTCTATCCATAATGACCTTGAGGGCCTGCTCTGCTGCTGAAATAGTCTGTCCAGTCTGTTGTTTCTTCTCCTGAGCCTCATGCTGGAATAAGACAGGAGAATGACGAGGGTGTGGGATGAGGGGACACAGTCATTGCCAGCAGCGTGGGAGTCTCAGCAGCTTTTGAGTGCCTCCTGGGCCCCTGCCTACACCAGCACAAACCAGTGTTGCACGGCTGTGAGAAGAGAGTGGCATCACATTTCTGGAGAGCAGCCTGTAGAGTTGCCCCAAAGTTGTACAGCATTGGATATGCTGGAAAACGGCTACAAAGAAGAACACAGCCTGAGTTTTATGACTGAAGGACTAGCCACTGAAGTCAGTAGATGGTGAACATGAGGCAAATCTTTTGTAATGCTGAATTTTGCCGTGGGACAGGAGAAAAGAAATGAAGCATGGGGAGATATGTTTGTTTTTGTCCAGAACTCCTGGTTATTTGTTTACACCTTATCAGAAATAAAAGAGAAACTCCAGTAAAAGCAAATCAAATGAAGCCACTTGAAACATTTGCCTTGGAGGACAAGTTGTCGGAGAAATAGGGAAGACGGTTGTGATGATTCCAAATGTTCCATGAAATGAACAATACTCAGGAAATCAGAGAAGCTGGAATCCCTCACACAGATGCGTGCCAGAGACAAAAGCATTGTTATAACAGCTGAAATCTGTTTCTACAGGCCCCACTGAGTGGGGCATAAGTATGTACTTAAGCATATCCCAAGCCAGCAAGGCACAGAAGGGTGGGCTGAAGTTCCAGCTGTGCTGCTGATTGCGTGTTGCAGTGTTACCATTCTCACTACATCCACAAACAGATTTGCTCTGCTTCAATGTTCCTCTGCTATATCAAAAGTAATTATGTGAAGGTGACAAACCTGAACTTGAACATGGCTCTAGGTTATCTTAAACTAACAAAGGCAAAGACAGATATTCACACTGTCTGATTCTATGCATCTATTTAAATGCCCTGAGAGATGTACTAGTATCCATATCTTTTCCTTTGGACATGCACGGAAGTCGGGCTCTCAGCCTTACCTGTTCTGAATCACATTTTAATTAGATGACTCAAATGCTTGTTATAAATGTCTTTCTAAAGAGCAAAGTTTTAACTGTGAGCATCATAATGTGTTGGAATCCATTTCAAAAGTAATTTCAATTTGTCAACACTTGCAGTCTTTCAGCTGAGCGTGGATGTTCGTAAATACATATGTTCCCCCTCCGCTTATGCGGGGTTCTTACACTGCAAACTGCCTTGCACATTCTCGCAATGTGCTGAGCAAATTGAGTCGTGTCCATGGTTATGTGTGCTCCTCCTGAGCACCCCTCTCCTGATGAAAAGGTAAGTACCTGCACGAGGTGTGCACAGGTTGATGACATGTTACATCAGGTGGCCGAACTGCAGGAGCTGAGGCAGAGATAGACAGGTGGTTTCAGAATCATGTTCCTGTGGCAGACATCTCTGAGAATGAGGCACTGTGGACCCTGGTGACTCACGGAAGCAGGATTCCACATCAGCCTGCACCCTCCACCATCACAATCAGAAACAGATATGAAGACTTAACGACCGACGACACCCATGAGCAAGGTCTGCAAAGTCCCCTGCAAGGGGAAACCATACCAGCAACATACAGTGGACATCGTAAAAAGAAACGACAAGTGCTTGTGGTGGGTGACTCTCTGTTGAAGGGTACTGAGGCACCCATCTGCCGACCTGACAGGGAGTCACAAGAGGTATGCTGCCTTCCAGGAGCCAAGGTTCGAGACGTGGCCAAGAGGGTGCCACAACTTATCAGTAGAACAGACTACTATCCACTACTACTATTTCATGTAGGCATGAATGACACTGAGAGCCGTAACCTGGGTAAAATCAAGGAAGACTTTGGAGCCCTGGGGGAGCAAGTGAAAAACATTGGTGCCCAAATGATCTTCTTTTCCATTTTGCCAGCTCGAGGGAAGGGAGCATCCAGAAACAGGCGCATAATGTATATCAACTCCTGACTACGTGGCTGGTGCCGCTGTGAGGGGTTTGGCTTTTATGACAGCGGGGTGTTCTTCAATGACTACAACATGCTAGGGAGGGATGGAATCCACCTGTCTAAAAGGGGTAAGGGAATCTTCACCAGTAAGCTGGCTAACTCGGTGAGGTGGGCTTTAAACTGAAGGACTTGGGGGGTGGGATCAGTTGCGAAAATGCTCACACCAGCATGTCCAACGGGGGAGTAAGTCAGGCCAAGTAGTGTGGTGACAAATGTTCCTTAGCTGTCTCCCAAGAGGTGAAACAGAAGAGTAATCACCTCAAGTGTATGTATACAAATGCACACATTCTAGGTAACAAACAGGAGGAAGTGGAGCTCCATGCCCACTCAGAAAGGTATGACATCATAGGAGTAACTGAAACATGGTGGGACAACTCAGATGACTGTGGAATCACAATGAACAGTTACAGGCTCTTTCATAAGGACAAGCAGGGTAGAAAAGGCGGAGGAGTTGCACTGTACATTAAGGAAAACCTTGAATGTATCGAAGTCAGCTACAGTGATTGCAACTGCTCCTATCGAATGCCTCTGGGTTAAAGTCAAAGGGATCATCTGCAAGCAGGACCTCACTGTGGGCATCTGCTATCGACCTCCTAAACACAATGATGATGCCGCTGAAGCGATACTTGGGGCACTAAAGCAAGCTTCTGGCCAACAGACCCTGGTCCTGATGGGCGACTTCAACTACGCAGACATCTGCTAGAAGAACAATCCGGCAGCTCGCATGTCATCCACCAAGTTCCTGGAATGTATAGAGGATTGTTTCCTGATACAAATGTTAGATGTGCCAACCAGGAATGAGGCACTGCTGGACTTGCTATTCACAAACCGAGAAAACCTGCTCTGTAATAGCTCGGTTAGTGATAGCCTTGACTGCAGTGACTACAATATTGTGGAGTTGGGGATCCTGCTGAGTGTGCTGAAGGTCAGCTCTAAGACAAGGGTTCTGGATTTTAGAAGAGCAAACTTCAGTTCACTCAGGACTCAATTGGGAGGAATTAGATGGGAAGCTTCCATGGAAGACAAAGGAGCTAGTGAGTGCTGGGAGTTCTTCAAGAACTCTCTATTGGAAGCACAAAGCCAATTTATCCCCTACAAAGGAAAGGGAAGTAAGCAGAGCAAGAGGCCCCCATGGCTCAACCATGACCTCCTGAGTCTACTCAAATCCAAAAGGGAAGCACACCAGAGATGGAGAAGTGGAGGATTATCCATCAAGAGCTACAAAGGCATTACCAGAGCATGCAAAGATGCAGTTAGAAAAGCAAAAGCCCAGCTCAAATTGAAACTGGCTGTAGACATAAAAAATAACAAGAAAGGGTTCTTCAGGTATGTCAACCATAAGCAGAAAAAGAAGGAAGACATAGGCCCACTGTTAAATGGAAAAGAAGAATCAATCACCAATGATGCAGAAAAGGCAGAGGTCCTCAACACTTTCTTCACCTCTGTCTTTATCAGCACTGTAGGGTCCCAGGCTTTGGGAACGAAATTGCCGATTGATCCAAACACCAAACCACCATCAGTGAAGGAAGATTTAGTACATGAATTACTACAGGAGCTTGACCCCCACAAATCAATGGGCCCTGACGCCATCCACCCGAGGGTGTTGACAGAGCTGGCTGACATCATCGCAGGGCCACTCTCCATAATCTTTGAGAAGTCATGGAGAACGGGGGATGTCCCAGAGGACTGGAGGAAGGCAAATGTTACCCCTAGCTACAAGAAGGGCTCGAGGGAGGATCCAGGTAACTATAGGCCCATCGCTCTTACTTCAATCCCTGGGAAAGTTACGGAACGAATCCTCCTGGGGGCCATCACAAGTCAAATGAAGCACGTGATTGAGAAAAGCCAACATGGCTTCACTTAGGGCAGATCGTGCATGACAAACCTGGTGGCCTTCTATGACAGAGTGACTTGCCTGGTTGACATGGGGCGGGTGGTGGACATTGTCTACCTGGACTTCTCCAAGGCCTTTGATACAGTCCCCCACAGTCTCCTCCTGGAGAAATTGATGCGTTATGGCCTAGACAAGTGGTCTGTGCAGCGCGTGGGGAACTGGCTGACAGGCTGCACCCAAAGGGTGGTGGTAAATAGCTCCTTTTCCAAGTGGCAACCTGTCACTAGTGGAGTCCCTCAGGGATCAACATTGGGCCCAATGTTATTCAATATCTTTAAAAGTGATCTGGATAACGGGATCAAGTGTAGCCTGATGAAGTTTGCAGGTGACACCAAATTCAGTGGGGAAGTAGACACCCCAGAAGGGAGAGCTGCTCTGCAGGGAGATCTGGATAGGCTGGAAGAGTTGGCCAGCAAGAACCTTATGAAGTACAACAAGAACAAGTGTAAGATCATGCACCTGGGAAAACATAATCCGGGAGTGCAGCACAGACTGGGATCCACCTGGCTGGAGAGCAGCTCTGTGGAAAGGGACCTGGGGGTCCTGGTGGACAGAAATCTCAACATGAGCGAACAGTGTGCTGCTGCGGCCAAGAAGGCCAACAGGATGCTGGGTTGCATCAAAAAGGGCATTGCCAGCAGAGAGAAAGAAGACATTATCCCACTCTACTCAGCGCTTGCCAGGCCACACCTGGAGTACTGTGTACAGTTCTGGTCCCTGCTATACAAAAAGGATGTGGACAGGCTGGAAGGGGTCCAGAGAAGGGCCGCCAAGATGATCAAAGGACGGGGAAGCTGCCATATGAGGATAGGCTGGGAGAACTGGGTTTGTTCAGCCTTGAGAAAAGGAGGCTCAGAGGGGATCTCATCACATGTGCCAGTACTTAAGGGGTAGCTACAAAGAAGATGGAGACTCCCTTTTTACAAGGAGTCACATGGAGAGGACAAGGGGGAATGGACACAAATTGCTCTTGGGGAGATTCCAATTGGACACAAGCGGAAAATTTTTCACATTGAGGAGAGTCAACCATTGGAATAATCTCCCCAGGAAAGTGGTTAACCTGGACACGTTGGACACCTTCAGGAGTCGTCTGGTCACGGTGCTGGGCCATCTTGTTTAGACTGCACTCTTCCTAGAAAGGTTGGACTAGATGATCCCTGAGGTCCCTTCCAACCTGTGATTCTGTGACTGTGTGCAAAAGGGTGGCTTCTTGTGGTAGCAAAGTTTGGCATGCTTGTGATAGCCTGCATTTCTGAGAAGATACTTGGCAGTATTTTACAGTAATTGCAATTTCCTGCCAACATATACTGGATGCTATAGTCAGATGAGGGATGATCATGAGGGATGATCAAGGCATGATTTACTAAAACCAGATTCTAATCTACCAGGGACAAGTTTCCTAGACAGCCAGGAATGACTGTTAGATGATGTTATGCACGGTCTTGATTTCAGAAAGGTCATACAAGTGACTTTCCAAGTAACAACTTGGACCTTAAGTCCTGGTTTTCCAACGGCTATATTGAGTGATTGCTTGTAGATGTTGAAAAAGAGCTGTGTGAAAGTTTGTGATAAAGCTGCAGTTTTCGCTCATTACTTTTTGAGTGCCCTGCTGCAGAAAGAGGTCAGACCATTTCATATTGTTACCCTGGACCTTGTGTTTCCTCTCAGGAAAAGGAACCGCATCCCCGAGACAGCATGAAATGCTTTAGGCAGTTCCAGGGGAGTGAATAAGGTTGTTTTCTGTCTAGCCACTGACTAGAGAAGATTTTGCATCTACTAAAGTGCTTTTGCATCCGAGTCCTGGATCTGAATACAGACATTAAGCTTCAATTATACAAGGCTACACTTCATCTTTGGTTATTTTATTTGTGAGCTTACTTAGGAATAGAGAGGACAAGTGTTGACCATAGTCAATAGCAGGCTGTTGTTACCCATGCATTTGAGACACTTTGAATGCCAAATTGTGTCTTTGAAGATGAGAGCCTTCTCCTGTGGGTTCCGTGTCAGCTATTTTTGTCAAGTGGCACCTGCTTACCATGATGGAGGAAAAGCAACTGTTGTATTCAGAGCTCTTCGTTCCTGACCCCTCCTCAGCATGTAAAACTTTGTGCTGGTTGAAGGTAATGGGCACTGGCAGCCTTGGTGAACTGCTGGGTACAGTGGTCTTCTTTTACGGTGCCTTGCATTTCTGGTGCTTGTTTGATCACAAGATCTATCTGTTCAGAACTGATTAAATCATCTGTGAATCACAGGAAGGCTTGGGGTGAGATTTGGCAGGATCAGTGGAGGAAAGTGGGCAGGAAGGTTTTGTGGGAGTGTGGGACAGCCTCAGCTTTTATTTTCTGCCACTTGGCACTCATGTTTCATGCCTCTGACAGGGGAACACATGCGGTGCCAGAAAGCTAGGGAGGCATGTGTGGGTGATAGGAAGACAGGGCCATATGGTAGTCAGTGTGCTGACTGTCAGTGGTGTCAGTAGTAATATCCCACAAGCCCCTCACGTTTTCCTCCAGGGAAGAGGACATTTGCATTTTAGCAAACCTTGGTGGTTGTTGAAGTATCTGTAGTCAAGTCAGAGGCTCTGGACTTACAGCTGATGTCCTAATGAAATGATGGTCTGTCAATGCGATGGTTGTGATCTCCATAATATTGATAGCTGGGCTGGCAGGCAGCACCTGACTAGCTACTTGGCCAGACATTATCCGCTGCTTCTCTCCCCCGTTGTGCTTACTCACTGCGAGCAGCTGGAAAACGTGGTGAGTCCAACCAGCATCCTCAGACTAAGCACTGTTTATTCATCCACAGGAACACAGCCTCCAGAGAACAGGTTGAACAACAAATGGCCTGTTTGTATATGGCGTTTCTGAAAGTTAGTGTTTTCCCTATAACTTAGCTAGGACAAAGGTTTCAGCCCCAGAGATTGTTTTGCAGACCCTACCAAACAGATTTACAGTCAGGTATATATAATTTTCTTGTGATGCACCAAAAGATAAAGCCTGTTTATTTAATTAAGGCATGTAATTGATATCCAACACAATGAACGTGTAAGGCATGTATAGTATATGTTTACCTGAGAGGTTCGTTAACATTGGCTGAAGTTATTCAAACACTTTTTTTTTTTTTGCATAAACAAGCCAACAACTGATATACTGATAAACTGCCAGTCACAGGTATTGTGCAATGTATACGAGATCAATACACTCTTGTTAGATATAACAAACTTCTTTGCATATGGATTTGTATTATGGAATGCTAAGTGACAGTGGATTTTGGACTTTGCAAAGAAAAAAGATAAATCAACCAGCAATATAGATGGATTCTGCTCTTAACATAAATCTGTGCAGCTTTTGGTAAGAATTTAATGACAGGTGGAGCAGGCCTATAAAGTCCACTTTTTAAATTCCTTGTACTGTATGTGATCAATCTGCATTGCTGTGGATAATGTAAATGTTCCCTCCTGGCTTAGTTACATTTTATGCCCATTTTGCGGAAGTGTGAATGAAAACCCAGTGCAAAATTTAGGTGTCTGCAGTGCAGCTGCCTAGCTTTCAGCTGCTAGCCTTAATTCACTTTATAGTCAGTGGAGAAAAAATATAATTTTTATGACATGTTTCATCCAAAACACAGTGATTGAATCCAAATCTACAAACTCCCATTTTTCTCTATTGCAGGAAAGAGGGGGCTGGGTGATCGGTTAACATGTAGGTAACTGTAGATAAACAAAACCCAAAGGTAAAGAATCTATGTGAGAAATGTGTTTCATTCCACTTTTGTCCACTTTGAAATGCATTTGTTTGGTCTTTAATGAGATCCGGTGTGCTTTGAAGTTCTCAGAGTAAGAAGTTCTCAGGCATCCTCCAAATTGGCTCAGTTTTTTCAGTGGAGCTCACAGGACAAATTGTCTGATTTTACATGATCCATTTAGTTGTAATAACTTCCCATTCAAAGAGCATTCTTACTTGCCGAAATAGAATTTTTCATTAATTAATCAGTATCAGTACTTACCGACTGGCAGCACCAGTGAAGGCTAATAGGAAGATGTTCTTAGTTTGTAATACAAGTCTAATATAAGCTTAGAGGGACTTACTATATTTCATCCTATTTTCATCAGCCTTCTCCAGCCACTTACATTCCCCTTTTCCCAGGTGCCTTTCATTATCTTGTTGAAAAAGTGTGGGAAGGGAGACAATTGAACCTTTCAAAGATTCACAAGAGATATTTAGTCTCCTTTTCTAACAAGTCAGAAGCACAAAACAATACTAGAAATAGAGTCACTGCAAGCCAGTAGAAGTAGCTTACTAGTCCATTAGTTTATTATTATCAGAAAGCTGCCTAGGTCTTAATGAAAAAGGAAGTCAGCCTCCCTGAGATAAATGCAGTTTGGCAAGAATTGGGAAGCAGAAACTCAAATATATGATTAAGTATTTTTCTGTTTCCTTCTTTAATATCTGTTGAGGTTTTTTTTAGAATCGCTGCTGAGGACGATGTTTAGAAATAAGTGCCTAGCCATAAACATCTGACTATGTTGAGGCAGTCACATATAAGGTTGGGGCAATGATGTATGTCTTTATTATTACCTTAAAGGTTTGACTGTTAATTGCAATGTGGGATGCTGGGCTGGCTTTCAAGTTATGTTCTTCACAAATTGTGCTGCAAATGAGTAAAAATACTGGAAGAAAAGGGAAGAATTGCTATTGTCTAACCACAACAGTCTAGGCAGGCTGCCATAAGAGTATTACTGAAGCTCTAATTCAAAAATTAGTCTCAGCTACGAATGTATGAGTTTAGCCAAGTCCTCTAGTTGGCAGAATGTCTGTCTTAGATTTCCTTTGATACATGCTGTTGTTTGGGCTGTTAGCTTAATACATCATTAGATACTTTAGGAATTGCTTGTCTGTAAGTTAATATGTTCAATACCAACTTGTTAATTAGATTAATTTGGTTTGGCATTTTGTTAGAAATAGTGTAACGTTTATCTGACCTTATAATTTTATTTCATTACAGTTACAGATATAACATTGTTATACATGGTAGTGTACCCAAGTCTCAGAAAACACTGTAAATGTCTTGCAGGCAGAGTACAAAAAAGGTCTTTTTCCAGGGCTTCAGTGAGGGGGAACAGTTTTTTCTCATGGGCAAGTAAAATTCATCTTATGCCTTTCTCATGCGTAGGTCCAGAAGAATGCTGTGCACTTTCTGGGACCCTTCTCCGGCAGGTTTTGCATAGCTGCTGATGCAACTTGTCAGGGGACTGGAACATGGGTGACATGGGTGTCCTGCTTTACAGTGCTGGGTGCTCCCAGGTGACCTAAACACATTTCAGACAGCTAAATGCATGCACACCGCAGAGCTAGTACTGTTCTCTCATACAAGTACACCTGGCAAGATCAAAAATCATAAACATTTTCCATCTCTAGAGGTAGCCAAGGGTCTCACTGAAACCCACCCCTTTTTACAAGCCAGCATCCATCACCTTCCATAGATGGTGTCTACTGGACCCACCAGTTTACACCCTACAGTAAACTGGTCTGCTCTCCCAATTTCTTTAACTCCCCAACTCCTGTTGCCTTTCAGAAGTCTCCAGGGATGTCTGTAAGCAGTTAGAGGAGGCTGAAGGGGGAAGAGATTGGGGTAGGCAGGACACAGCCAATTTCTTCTATCCTCCAGGTGTGCCGGTTATCTCAGCACAGGGAAAGCTGTTTTGGTGAGCCCTCTCCTTCCCTGCCCCTGCTGTCTACTAGTTCCTTGAATGGGTCATTACAAAAATAATGCCAATATTGCTTTGATCATGTCTTTCCACAGACCCTTTGAACAGTTGTCCCAGAGGACAACTGAACAGTCTGGAATCCCAGGAGGGCTGCTGGAGTGAGACTTGAGAGCTCATCAAGCTGTAACTGTGGACACAGAGTTGAAAATGCCCTTGTGTCGGTCCATTCAAAAGCCATTTACTAGATCATAGTCACATGTTCACTTCAAGAGCATTTGGCCTTCCTGCAGTGACAGATGTGGAAGACAACATCTCTCCCTGGCCTTTGGCTTATGCCAGAAGACTTGCTGGAGTGACCCCTCCCTGCTCTACCAATGCCCCAAAGTAGAGGACAAACCCATCTGGATTTCTCTACAGCCTTATTACCTCTGCTGGTGCTAATCTGGCTGTACTTGACTACCTCTGCCAGGAGATGTTATCCTTAACAAAACCAGAGAAACCTATCTAGTCACTGAGCAAACCCTGCACCATCCCTCATACAGCGGAGACTCTCTTCTGAACCCCCGATCAGACGTGATTTTCTCTTCCAGTCATCTGCCTCGCTGTTCCTGTTCAACAGCTGTGGTGCTTTTATTCAGCAGGACAAATCAGGCACATTTAAAACAAAACAAAAGCCAGAACACAATACAAACAAACCAAATTAAAGAAAATGTTTTAAAGCATTTCATTACTCACAAGATGTTGTGAGATGGTTTTATGTTTAAAATGGTAATATTATTTCTGGCAATCGGTCTCATGCTATTCTTTTGTTGATTTTTCCAACCTCTCAAGAAATTGGAATGAAAATATTTTACTGGGTTTACTATCCCTGGGAAAAGCTTGTCAACATGGATCCAGGTTCATGCTGAAAACTCAAAATATTTGGCATGTGGTTTTGTATTTTCCCTTCATCAAAGAGAATATGTGGGGCTAAGGCCTGTTCCCATGGAGGCAGCAAGAGATACTGAGGCTGTACTTAAAACAAAAGGAGACCTTGCACAATTGTGTGCATATATATGCAAATATCTCTTTTTGCAAATGTACTATAATCATATTAGAAAGCCATTACTGTTACATTATAGTAGCTTGGTCATATGAAAGCTGAGTGGATGCTGTAGGGATGTATATGCTATAGAAACATGTATGGGTGTGTAATATATCACAGTTCTGTAGTGGTTCTGTGAGCAGGGGGATCAATGAAGCCTGATTTTCTATGGATTTGTGTCTTGAGGTTGAGACCCTATCTGGATTTTATAAGGTCTCATATGAAATGCTGCACTTTTTACCTTGGTGAAGCATTAACCACAGCTTTTAACTGGCTGCCTATTTTCAGAATACTTTTAAGGACTTAATAGTTTTTGGATTTCAATACCTCTGTCAAATGTGCTTGACAAGCTTAAGTGTTTGAAGTTACACAGAGAGGTCTCGGATGTACAAAGCGGGACTACAGTGTCTTAAACCCAGTTTCTACAAAATCAGGCTAAAGCATCCTCACACTTACACATATGGAGAAGAAACATAAAATATGAATTAAAACAGAAAACATGAATTTAAACATAAATACAGAATTTAACAGCTAAGAAAGAAATTATAATTATGCAGAAAAACCATCAATCACAGAGGGGAGATTTTCCATTGACTTTCAGCGAGAATTTAGCACCTAATTCCAATTTGTCTCTTTCAAAATCTCTTACACAATCTCTTCTGTACATGTATATGTACAGAACATGTACATGTTCTCACACTGAACATTTAAAAAAAAAAAATCATGCGTATGCCCATGTGCCTGGTGGAAAAGGAACTTGAATTTTGGTTGCAGCTGTCAGAAAAACTTCCTGATTCCATGGGTCCATTTATGTGTTTCTTTTTTAATTTTTAATTAAAAGATATTGATTTGTCATTTTGAGATTCGTGTTTAGTTAAAGAAAGAAAGAAAAAAAAAAGAAATACTGAACAAACTCCACTGAAGATCTTATTGGCTTTGGAGTTTAATTTTGGCCTGTAAGAGAAAGAGCAATAGCTCAATGACAACATTGTTTTGACAGAAAAGGCCAGACATGAGACCTTTAAGAGTTTTAATTTCCCTGAGGGGTCATAAGGTCCCCTGCTTCTAAGTATCTTAAAAAGACAAATCAAACTGAAGAGTTGAGTCGGGTTCATTAGCTCTGGCAAATCACAATTGCCACAGCAAATGCATTCTTCCTTGGATTTGTATTAAAGCGAAAGTTTTGCCAAGCACCAAACAATGCTTTTGGCTGTATTTACATTAGTTTTGCCCCTGTCGTCATGGCCCAGTGAGTCTTAAAAAGGACCAAATGACAAAAGGAAATGCAAAAAGAGATCCATCTAGGATTACAAACCTCCCACTAAACACACCCCCCTCCCACCCATCCTCTGACCAGTGCCCCAGTTCCGCTTCAGACAACAGCAGGAGCAAAACCAGTGGCTCAGGATGCTCCTGAGCTCTGTCATCTCTGAGTGCTGCAGAGTCAAAAGCAGGGACCATGTCCTGATTCCCTGGCAGGACATGGGCTGAGTGGCCCATTTGAAAATGCCTTGATTTCTGAAGCCTGGAAGAGGTGCTGGGGGCAGAGGGGCAGGTGGCTGTTGGCATGACGCAGGGGCAGAAAGGGTCAGTGCTAAAGTGAAGATGTTCACAGGCCATCAACAGAATACTGGGGGTTGAATTAATAAAGGTGGCTTCAGCCATTCCAGCTGAGTCACACAAATCATGAAACTACTTGAAATATTTCACCTACTCATATATCTCCTTTATCTTTCACCTCTTCCCTCTTTTTTGTAGTTATTCTTCTGTTCCACTGTCTTTCAAGTCACACCCTGCGCTGATCTCCTGCTTCCCTGTGCCCTGTTCCCATTTTGGTATCTTTCTGCTACATTTTGTAGGCCTTTCACATCTCGGGAATGCTGCAAGCAGCGCTTCTGAGCTTAAGTCACTGAATATTTGTTCTGTGTGATGACACAATACTAAACCAGCTGGAAATTTTTCTTGCAAAAAGAAAAAGACGTGAGAAACTAAATCAATGACTTTAAAAAAAAGTATGCGTGACCCACATATATCCTCTGGATGTATGTGGCACTGATAATCAATTTACACTATTTATATCTGCAGCCAGTTGGTGATCTCCAACATTTAAAATGCAACTGAGATCCCATTCTTTGATCAGGTGGAAGGGAGCTAACAATTCAAAAGCCTAAAGCCAGTAATTCAGTCAAACGATCCCTAGCAGCTCTGAGGGTGAACAGATTGGTTTTGTTTTGAAGTTGGATGAACCGAAGATGACTTTCCAGAGCAGAAGAAGGTGAGAGCTGCCCAGACTTCTGCAGTGTGCGTCTCCAGCCACAACATGGTGCTTGGATGGTCACCTGACACATTTGCGTTGTGGCTAAAGTGACAAGGGGCATGCATGTCCCTTCTCGGAACTGGGGAAATGTGCCCCAAAACTCCTTTGAAACACCAAAGTGGCAGGATGAAGCAAAGCTTTCCCCCAGCCCTTCTAATTTACTGCATGTGGTGCATTTAAAGCCAGAAATAAAAATCTGCCAGGCCAGTCTATCCCATGTCAGGGGCCTGAGAACTGGCAGGGTCTCAGAGCATGACAGAGACAGTCTGTGATTTGTATGCGTTGGGCCTGGAGTAACATTTGGCAAAGTTTGCAGGATACGATTCTTGTGAGAGCACAGGGTAAGTGCTGCAGAAGGGGACCTCCTTTGAGGTTCATCCAGATGTGGTACAGGGAGACGGGCAGCGCACAGCTTGCCTCCTCCTGCATGGGAGAAGAGGTATTATGAAGAAAAACCTGCTTGCTTGCTTCCTGAAGAGATGGGATGAAATAAATCCGTTCAGTTTCTGAAAGCGTAGAAAAGCATCGCCCTGCTCCCCGTCCCCACTCCAGCAGGACTGCCTGGGGAAGGGGAAGTGATGTTTGACTGGTTGTACAGCAGGTGTTGGTGCTTTGGAAAAAACGTGCTTTCTTCTGACCGCCTTCTGCCAGGTCAGGGAGAGCAAATATTCAAAAAGGACTGCTGCAAGCAGCTGGCTTGGGATCGCTGCCTGCTGATGGCTTCCTCACATCTGGCTCCTGCACCCCAGTACTCCCCAGATCTGCCCCTGCACTACCTATCTTTTCTTCATGCAGGGAAATCCAAAGCGGCATCTATCAGTTATTCTGAAAGTAAAGAACTCCTAATACTTTAAGTCCAAAATGAGCGTTTATTATGCTTTGTCAGGAAATGTCTGATGCCAGATAACTTTTTTTTGCAATGATCTACTTAAAAACTGATATGAAACACATACAGGCATGAAACAACTTGTATTGGTTTTACTGCATTTCTTTTGGTTGTGCTACACCACATAAGAAAAACAAACACATTCAAAAAAGCAGACACTCCCAGGCCCCACATCTATAAAGTTGCAGTAAAGTTGCTTAGGTCTCCAGACTCCATCCTGTACCCATTTAAACATACGTTTCCTATACTTTTAAACATACGTGTTCCTATATTTAGATGAAGTCTCTTGCAAGCGAGAGAATAAACCCTTGTCCAGACTCTACACTGGCAAGCATATGCAAACCTAGATTTCTTGGTAGAAGCACTGGAGGGAGTTATCTCCTTGGATTTGCTTTATATCGGAACAAATTAAAAGTATATAGTCTGGAGAACTAGAAGTTCCCCTGTGCCTGCACATGGTCAGTGGATCTGATATCCCTTCTGCATTACTGCTGGTGCCTGCAAAGGGCAGGAATCTGCAGTCAGCTGGGGGCCAAACCTGCCGTGAATAGGGACCCCGTTCCTGTAGAGCCTCGCTCTCCCTTCAGAGATGGTTCGCTGAAAGCAAGATACTCTGCCCACAACATTTTGGGCGGAACACACGGTTGTTTTTTTTTAATAAAAGTGTTTTGCCAACCACTTTCTGACCAGATCTAATTTTGCTCTCCTCCCCGCCCCCTTCCTGTGAGGAAAAAGAACAGGTATCAGGCTCATTCACCAAGCTGAACCTTCTGTGACTTCACAAAAAACAACCAATGTAAGAATTTTAAACAATTCCTATCACTATCTTCCTCCAAACTGGAATGATCCAAACTATAACTAGAAAGACCTAACTACTACCTACTCCATTTTCTTGACAATTGTTAGTCCAAATTATGTTATCTGGCAGCTGATTATTTTTAAACACACTGCAGAGCTTATTTATTTCTCTTTCAACACTGTTCACAAATTATACTCTGTTAAAAAAACAAACAAGAAATTCTGAGCACTGGCATAATTTTACCCTTTCTTAACATAATCAAAGTACTTCTGGTTAAACCCCAGCCTGTCATACAAAGTCACACTTTATTGAGTTGTCTTACTGCTGTTCGTATTGTAGCAGCGCCTAAAGACTCGGACAAAGAACATGGTCCTTTTGTAAAGCCCGTAGACTAAGGATCCATTATTCTTTTGGGTGCAGATATACCTTTCCTCATAATTACATCCTGAGCTGTGACAAAGTGGCTGCCAGGCAACACAGCTGTCAAAACCACATTGCAGGGCAGTCGGAGAGCACAAATCAAGTGAAATAATGGAGATGTTTGGGACACGAGGCATTGCACAGAACAGCCAGTGCTCTTCGTGTTCCTCATGTCTGATTATGCAGCATAGCCTTGGCTAAAGCATCTTTATGGCATAATCCCACTTGCCCTTGCAAAAGGGCTGGTGGTGATGTTGCCAACATGGGCCCACATATCTCCCTGGTGTTTTGGGGTTGAGGGGTCTGCAGCACACTTTTCCTCTGAGTTAGGACTGTCACATTCCCATCACTTTTGTGTCTTTTGTGTCAGCAATAGGCATCATGCGATTGGCCATATCGTTCCACTAAAACAGCTGATTCTTAACACTTGACTTTTCAGATTTGGCTCATGTAATGGGCAATGATTGTTGGTACCAGCAGGAAGGATGTGGCTGGAGCAAACCCTGTGCTTTTCACGGGTACCTGGGTTGGGCCCAGCTTGCGCTGCTCATGAAGTCACGCGTACAGGATGCAGTTAGGCTGATTTAATGACAGATGACTGCTGAAAGGAGCAGTTCTGCTTTCCCTCACTTCCAGCCTTCCTCACTTCCTCACTTACGGCCTTCCTCGATCCTGCGGCTGTGTGGTCACAAGGCAGATCAATTCAGCTGCCTGGCCAATGGAAAATCAATTATTTTTTGAGGTGTTATTTTTCCACCAGTTTGATCAGCTGACTAACGTCAGATGGTTACCAGATCCCACGTAAGGGGTGTGAAGGGAGTACATTTCCATGGCTCGTAGGCAGGATCACCATTTTGCAACAGCCTGCTGTCAGGTCAGTGTAGCTGAAACGCCAGGCTACTGCTGCTACATGCAGGGGACAGATAACCCAATGTCACACTGATGCTGGAAGGGCCCGTTCTGCATTTTGGCACCCCGCCACAGATCGGGCGCCTATGCCACCTCCCTCTCACTGAGGGTGCCTCTGTGATTCCAGAGAAGTTGGTTTAGGGAGGATATCAGTGAGGAAAAATTTGTTCACTTTTTTGCAAGGTTAGTTTCACGGTGAAGCCAGTTGCCTGCAGGGCTGGATGAGTACTAGGGTCAGTCCCTGAAACCAACGGGACCTCTTGGTTGAGACAGGGTAACAGCTTTCCAAAATGTGCCTGTGAGATTGGCTTAACTTACAATGTCATTTACCAAGACATTTAGGCACTGGTGAATTTAACTGGGAAGAGCAGGCCAGCCTTATCTGTAGCTTGAGGCAGAAGATGTATGTCAGGGGAGACACACCTTACATCCAGTTCTCTGATTCAAACAGATGAGATGAGTCTGGCAGAGAGGAAGCAATGCCTGCACCACTGAGGTAGAAAAGCCAGACTCCAGGGACTCAAGGCCCCCGTAATTCAAGGTACTTAATTCTAGACACGTGCCTTGTCCTTCTTCCTTACATAAAGAGTAAATCCTTACATAAAGAGTAAAGGAACTGGTTTCTGGCATTGAGGGTTCACCTCCAGGGATTACCAGAATGACTGGAAGCAAGTCATTCACCTGAGATGAACTGCTCAGGGTCAATGCTGATAGGGAGAACAAAACACCTCACTGTGTCGAGAATCTGCTGGGAAGGGCGCACGGAAGCTCTTCTTCCCGTTGAGCCATAAACAAGCCCTGGGGATCACAGGGTGTCGCGGGCAGGGGGGGACCCTGGGAAGCCCCCAGCCCAGGCAGCCTCAGCTCGGGGACTCTTCCAGCCTGGCCTTGACAACCCCCAGGCGCGGGCAGAGGCCGCCCAGCCCCCGGAGGAGCCTGACCTCCTCTCGCCTCAGCTCGGACCCGCCGCCTCTTTCCCGCGTCCCCCCCGCGGGTGCGGGGTCCGTGCTGGGCGCAGCCCACCGGCAGAGGTGGGGACAGCGCTCGGGCGGCGGTCCCCGAGCGCAAAGGAGTTAACAGGACTTTCTGCCTCTTCCCGCCCGCGCCTCCTCCACCCTCCTCATTACCTGCACTTTATCACTGCCGGAGCCGCGGGGCGGGAGAGGTGGAGGGGCCGGCGGGGCTTCCTGCGCCGCCCGGGGCTGCCCGCGGCGGCGGGGCCGCGGCGTGCGGGGGCCGGGGAAGGTGTGCGAGCGGTGTGTGCGAGCGCCCGCCGCCCTCTGCCTCCTGCCTGCGTGCGCTGCCTGCTGCCTGCCTGCCTGCCTGTGGGTGGGAGCGGGGCTGGGGCGACGCGAGGGGAAGGCGGGCGGGCAGAGCGGGCGAGCGCGTGTGCGCGCCGCAGCCCGGCAGGGATGCGGCATGGCCGTGGGCTCCGTGAAGATGCCGTCGCCGTGTGAGGGCGCGGAGCTGGCCCGCAGCTGGAGTCCCGGCGGCGGAGCCCACGAGCCGCCGCCGCCGGTGCAGCTGCGGCAGAAGCTGCGGGAGCTGCCGGCGCTGCTGCGGAGCGGGCTGACCCTGCGGAGGAAGAGCGCTGCTGCCGCCGCCGCCGCCGCCGCCGGCGGCCGGGTGAGTGAGGAGTGAGTGAGCCGGCGGGCGGCCCGGGGCAGCGCCCCCCCCCCTCCGGGGCCGCCCCCGCCCTGCCCGCCCGGCGGCGGTGCCCGGGGCAGGCGGAGCGACTCCGGCCGGGCCGCGGTGGAGGGGGTGTGTGGGGGGGCGGGCCGCGGGGTCCCGGCGCAGGCCCCCCGCGGGGGGCGGGAGGGCGGCGGGGCGGCACCTCGGCGGCACCAGGGGCGGGGGTGCCCGCAGGCCGGCCCCGGGCTCGGCCCGCCTCTGCCACCTCCGGTAAAAAATGAAATCCCAGCCCGGGTGAGCGGGCGTCCCCCTCCCCGTCTCTGGGTTCCTCCTGTGGCTCCGCTCATCCCTCCTTTCCCCCCCTCCATGTGGCAGAACTTGTGTGGGCCAGTGCATGCTCTCGTCTGTCAGGAGATGCTGCGCAGGTGTGCTCCGACGCTTGTGCCAACGCGTGTTAAAGCCGTGAGCTTCAACGTGCACCCATGTCTTTGAAGCTAAGAGGCCTTTCTGGGCGTGCTGTAACCCCCAGTCTTGCGGGCCTCCAGAGACTGAGGCTGTGGGGTCACGCGGGTGTCGTGGAGATCCCTAGCCAAATTTCACTCAGGTTCACTCATTTTTGGAAAGGCTGGTGGCACAGGGGTGGTTTGGTAGGAAGCAGCACCCTGGCAAAGCACGGTGTGATGCTGCTGCAGCTGGGAACCGCAGTGGTGAGCGGCTGCTCATGCCTTCAATGTCTCCCAGTTGTGACTGGAGCCGTATCCTGGGGGTGGGACTGATGTCAGGTCGTGGCAAAATTTACTTGCAGGCCAAAACTGGACTGACACCCATCATCTGAGTAGTTGAAATGAAGGAGCTGGGTTTACCTACGCGGAGTTGGGTTTGTCTACGTGGAGAATCAAGCGAGCTGCCTTGTGGTTTTGGTGCACTGGTAAATGCCTGTGTAGGGAGTCAGTGCGGAGCAATCGGCATGATGTGTGTTTGTACCCTCATCAACTTTGCAGTACTTTACCCGTGTAAATGAATGAATTCTCTGCACGGGGAAGTTCTGGTTAAATACAGTAGGGTGTGAATTTAAAACCAGACTTCCTGGGTGAATGGTCTGTTCTAAGATACGTGTGCAAAGAAGATAAACAGGATTTAGTATATGAATTTACAGCAGAAGAGCTATTTCTGAGTAACATTTTGATTCAAAGTTCTGTTCTAGATAAGCTTATTTCCTCAAGTGAACTTAACCCACTGAATAAAGACTAGTCTGTATGGAGGTGCCTAATGATTTTTATTGTTCAGGTGAAATTGTAATCCACTTGACAAGTGTCCATAAGAAAACAGACCTAAGAGGATTCGTACGATTTAAAATAGCCAAGTCCTGCTCTGCCCTAACAGAATGTTTACAACAGATATTTATCTCCCAGTGAAGATTAGGCCTTTTCTGAATTTAGTTTAATTTGTTCCACTTTAAAAGCATACTAGAAGTATGCTTTGGAGTTCCGCTCCAAAGAAGTGGAGTAAGTGAGGAGTGTCGAGGTAAGAAGCAGTGCAAAACCGCTGCCGGTGACAATGCTGGTTTGTAGGCGGGTCTGAAGTACTGTTCTAGCACAACAAATTCATGATGATTCAGGGAGACACCATGCAGAGCAGGCTCAGGTTTATCCTCACGGTTATTCCTCGCTGCTGCTGAAAGCATTTGACAAGTGAGTGGTACAACAGTTACTCTGTAAATGTTTGGAGTGGGTGAATTAACACCTGGGTGAGAAGCCTGGGTAGCTCCTGGGTCATGCAGCTCCTCAGTTGTGCTTGCTGAAGCCTTGGTCCCGTCTTGCTTCATGCAGTCCCAGCTGAGGCTCTGCCTGTCTTTACTGATGTGCCGCACTACGGCCCAGCAAACGCAGCGTGACAGATTTAGTGGCGATGTCATCTTCGGCTTCGCCTTCCAATTCCCTGTGGGTCATCCTGCAAAGTTTTTCTTGAACTGTCTGTCCTGGTAGGAAGAAGGCTGGAGGGAGGATGGTGAGTTTATAAGTTTGGAGTCAATGCAGCAGATCTTGTGGGTGATGCTGCGCGGAGATCCTGTATGGCTCCAGCAAGACCTTCTGGCTGGTCACTTGGTCCTGTGTGGAGAATGGGACTGCTGTGCTCTGCTGCCGCTGGGTTTGCAGGGATTCTCCTGCAGCTGGAATTATTCAGCAGTGCAGGTGCCTAGTGGGGTGTTCTGAGGCGCAAGTCATGCTAGGAGTCCAGTAGTGGTGTTAATGTCACTTGTTCCCTTTGGAAACAAAGTGGACGCTTGGGGTGAATGGAGGGTCTCTCCCACATGTGTGATTCTCCAGGGAGCAGTCTGGCTCAGTTAGTAGTGCCCCGTGTTGATTCCTGTCCACTCCGTGCATGTGCCTTTTCCCCCCAGAAATGGAATTTTAGGGGCATGACCCTTTTCACATATTTCTATTTAATGTGGCAAATAACTTCAACCCTGAAAATGACAGTATTTGGGGGAGAGAGAAGGGTTGTGTTAGAATAATGAAATGCAGCATTTTTTAATACTTTCCCTTTTAACATGACTCTTAAATTTAAAAAAGCCTTAAAATAAGGTTGGAGGAAGGTCGAGTAACACAAATATGAAACACTCATTCCTTTGTTTCACCTCAACAAAACATTTCAAGTTAAACCAAAGTTAATTTTTGGAGGGTTTTGCTTGCTTATGAAATCTCCATTCCCTCTATTCCTTTGTAAAAAAAATTTAGTCTGATCTTCCTCTCCAGTGACTTTTGCTTTGTGCTTTTTTGTTTGTTCAAATGCCAAGCCAAGAGTCTTATTTGTCCAGCTGGTTTCATCAGGAATGTTGCTCACTTAGGTGAGCTGTTTTCAAGTAAATGTTGACCAGCTGAAATTCTGGCTTGTTTCATTTCCTAGAAAAATACTATGACCCCTGAGCAGGGGGCTTGTCTCTGATGCTGACTTGCTGAGAGACCGCCTGTAGTGCATTTTGCTTCCTCATCTATAAACCAGGGGTAATCTGTGTGCATGCATGATTGGGGACTATGGATAATAAAATATAACGCGTTAAGGGTGTTATAATTGTTTTAAGGATGTACTTCACTGCATGCTGTTCAAATACTTCCTGTGGTGTGGCGGGGAGGAAAGCATTGCATAGTAGAGCGTAGTATACAAAAAATGGAATAAATTCTGCAAACCAGTACAGGGTGGAATAATTTTTTTTAAATTGGTTTGGGCTTCTCAGTCCTTGGCCCTTGGCACTAGACTGTTTGATATCAGATAAAACTAACCTCCACTTCCTTTGCTAGGGAAGCCCAATGTTGTTTTTTTTTTTTTTAAAGCTCCTGAACTTTGAACTGGATGTTGGCCTTGTCCCTGATGGTGGTTTTTCTTAAATTCAGTCTTAGGGCAGGTGCAGCACAGATGTCTGAGACGGCACTGGGGGTTAAGCTGCAGTTGCACAGTAAGCTGTGAGGTGTGGGTTTTACTCCTCATCATCTGCTCAGTGCTTCTTTGTTTCTGCTGGATAAAGCAGCAGAAAATGTTCCAATCTTTTGCTGTGGTAGTTGTGTGTGTATCTGTGTGTGTGTGTCAGAGCTTGTGCAGAGGCAGAGGAGGGATCTGTTGTGGTGGATTGCTGTACCCTGTGGAACTGTTCCCCTCTGCCATGGGCTTTATCAAAATCTTTGGAAAGTGGGACCCTTCTGTTTCCTAGTTTGCCTCCTTGAGGTATGTTAAGTGCACATGTAGTAGGCATGAGTATTTTCGTTATGAAGTATCTTTGCTGTTCTTCCTGGTGCTTGCCAAAGATGCCTTTCTTTTCTCCCCTTTTTCTTGTAATTAGTGGTGAAATACGGGTCCCTGCCCCTGGAAGCAACAGGAACAGCGGTGGCAAGCTCCTGCACGCACATCAGTGCAGCAGTCACTCCATCATGCCAAAAATCCTTTTCACAACACTCGGTTGGACTCAATGGAGCTAATGCCCCTCCTGGCAGAGCAGGTGAAGCTCTGAGAAGTTGGAGGAGGAATTACTTTGCACACATACACAGACACATAGACATTTTTAATGACCTTCTCTGCTTTGTAGGTTCACAAAGTACCGTTGTTATACGTGAGCATGGATGTTGCTCTTTGTCACAGTAGTGGAGCTGGAAAACCTTTTGGACATCATGGTGTCAAACCCTATTACTCTGATATTATGAAAGATCTTGATGGCCTGTACCAACCTTCACCATGGGACATGCCTTTGGCTTGCTGGAGGTTGAAGAGATACCATGACTATTTTCTTTTCTGAGACTCTGTAATGACTTGTGCGGTTTCTAGAGGTTTTTGGCCAGACAAATGTTCTCAGACTGTCTTTTCCTTAGCTCTGTTTTGAGTGACAACTTTGCTGTATGTGTATGTCAGGGTGTAAACTGACTGTAGGATTATAGGTAGAAAATAAATCATGGGAGTTAAGATATGGACACTAAAAGTTTACATGATTTCAGAGTGAGACTGGAGAAGTTCATAGAAGAGAAATATATTGAACATACATAATCCTCATCAGGCACAGAAGGTTCCTGAGCTGAAAATAGCTGGAGGGTTGGAGCATATTAGAGATATCTATCATATATTCTGGCAGTGGCAGTTGTCATGCTGTTGGAGACAACTTTTGTTTGGCACAGGGAAAAAAATAAAATTATATGCAATCTGTTTTAATTAAACGAAGCATCCGAACCTCTCAATCTATGTTTTGCTGAACTTTTATTCATTTCGTGTAAGAAGCTTTCAGTTGCTTATGTCATTCAAGTTACTTTCCTCTACTCAGTTAATCCTGGGATAGGGGAAGCCATACTGTTGTAGATGAGGTTTTGCCAGGACATTAGAAGTTCGTTGCTGGAAATACTCAGAATTTCCAGTGCTTCTTTCCATGGCTACATTATGTTGGTAGCTAATAGATACATTTTGTTTGAGCCGAGCATATAGATCTACCTTTTAGTCAGGTGATCTTCTTACCAACGGCTGACATTTATAGCAGTCTGTATTCTTGTTGGCAGCTCCTCATCTTAGTAGTGCCTGAATGACCTTGTCTTTCATGCTGCTGGATTACACTTTTTTCCTAATATTCTAGTCCTCGAAGTCACCTAATCTTCCTGTAGACCATTCTGTTTACATTTGTTGTGACAATGCCATCAACATGTTTCATTAGGACCTTTATGTTCATTTGACCAGTGTTGGTAAAGACAAGAGAAGAAAAAAGTCAAGAGAACAATTGCTCTGGTACCTTTGTTTATATATACTATAGAGGCTTTAATTTTGGTGTTTCTCCTGCATTAAAAAGATGCAGCGTTGTGTTACGTAGATGCTGTACTGGCTGAAATCAGCGCACAAAAATGCTGGATTGGCTCAGTGAAACAAAAGTTTTGCTGTCAGAAGTATTATCAAGTAGGCTGATTGATATTGGTGACATTTTGCTTTAAAGCCTGCTGTGGAGGTTCTACTCAGTAACTTAATACTGCCATCACTTTGGCAGTTATTATGTGACTAGAAATAGTCATGGTAAGTAGTCTTGAATTTTTCCTATTGTAATCAGGCTTATTATGTATTCCTGTTAAATGTATTTGATTAAGATAATTGTCTTTCACAGTATCCTTTAACTTGTCAGGTCTGTGACTGGTGACACATGAAATGTTGAGTAATGAGTAAAATAGCTTAGCGACAGTGACCACGGTAGCTGATGGGGAATTTCATTGTCTCTTGTGTTTATTTGCATAATAATTTGTTTCATAGTCAGTGTTCAGTGAATTACTAAATTGAGAATACTTAATTAGCCCATGCGTTATGACATCTGAGAAATTATGCCTGGGTTTGATTAGCTACAGTTGAATGAAATGGAAGGCTAAGGCTAACCCATTCTTCTGCCCTAGGAAGTAACCTAATAACTTTTGCAGAATGCAGAGTTATTTTTCTCCCCGAGGCTGGGGATTAGTCTGATTGCCAGGGTGATGCCCACTGCCTGTGGTCTTACGCTGGCACTGGGTGTGAGGCTGGCAATGCCTGGACTGACATCTCAGCTGCTTGCTAGCATCCCTGGGAAAGCCCAGGTGCAACACTAGCAGGTGCTGCTGGCAACGCATGGGGAAGAGGTGCCATCATGTGGCTCGTGCTCATGGAAGCTGCATAAAATAGACATCGACCCTGTGACACAGAAAATGCAGTAACTTGCGCTAAGCTATGGGACAGGTTCTGCATTTCCTTTGTCTATTTTGGCCAGAGTGTATCCTGATAAATCCCGCTTTGACCTACAGTCAGCTGCTAAGAAACATGGTCTTGTCTTTAATCCCTTGCCCACACTGCAAACGAAGCTGAAAACTTGAGTTAATTTTGCCCACTCTCAGTCTTTAAATGCTGCTTTTCTTGTGTTAGTAATAACACCTTCATTTAGGGACTCCGAAAGAAAATATCGATCAGCCCTGCACGTTTTTGTAATTCTGGTTGAACAAGAATCTCACTACTTTCACTTTTGGCTTTGCTCCTATTTCTAAGGGACATAGCCTGCAGAGCCTCAGATGTGGTGCTGCCGTGTGTGGCTTGGAAACCTATCAAGGAAATCTACGTAGGAAATAATATCAACGCCATAGTAATTAAAAGGAATGTATCTCAGTATTTGCAAAATTTCTGCTAGTGTTACATCTTGATCAAAGGCTCCATTTAAATGTGAGCTGATTGTCCCCTTAGTTGTGTATTTAAAGTGGAATAAACAAAATTCACTTTGTGGAATTGTATATATAAATTTGCTTGGTTGCAAACCTGCATTATTGGTTAATTCACGCTAGATTTCCCAGCCGCTAGGATGAATGAACAAGCACTGCACTGTACAATTATGACAGACTCCTTTAAGGTTTGTATTCAGCTGTTGCTACTCGTGTGGCCCCAGTGGTGTGAATTCCATTTGTGCCATGAGGAAATTGCAAAACAAGCTGTGCATTTTTATGCTGATGAAAACGCTGAAAATAGGAGGCGATAGGTTTTTAAAGGCAAGCAGGATATGCCATCTTTTCAACTTACTACAATAACTTTCCATTAATTAAAACAGATGTTTTATCCTAAATATGTAACAATTAATTCACATATGGGAAAGGAAGTTGCTTTTTCTTTATACTTATACTATGTAACTTATTGAATATAACTTTATAGCGATAACTGAATAAGCAAGCTATATAGTACAGCTGAAGTGCTCCTGTCCACCCATGGTTTCCGACCTCTTCCCAGGCGGGTTATGGGTGTAACATCCAGTGCATGAAGCGATGGGGTTCAGCAAACTGACTTTTGGTCTGGCTCTGTTCAACTACTCAAGATCCCAGACGGGTCTTACAGCGATCCTGTGCCTGATCACCAGGCACCCAGGTCTGGTCACACAGTTGTGTCTTTGGGAAGTGAGCCATCTTCTATTAGGCGTCCATGTTAATGCTTAGAAAAAGAGCCTTAGTGTTGGTTGGGGCTCAGTATGGTGCTGCAGGACTGAAAATAAAATGGGATGCCTTTTAATTCTGGACAGAGTGAGAGTGCTCTGTTCTTCTGTAGACTCTCAGGGCTGGCTTAGCTGGGCCATCTGTACATTGCTGTGCTCTTTGTGCACAAATTCTGAAACCTCTTTTTCCCCAAGTCAAGCTGCCTGGCAGATCCTGTAGGGTACATCTACATGCATCCATTTCAGTGGAATATTTTAGGTTGCTTTTCGGTATCTGCTGTATAAACTCCATCCATATGACACCTTTTGATTTAAACATTTTTCATTATGTCTGTGCTTTTGGCAAAAGTTTAAGGATAAAAATGAAGTCATTGGGCTGTAAAGTTGAAAGCCATGGAAGCAGGATCTGGATTTTTTCAAGTTCCAGGTGTAAAAGGCAGTAGCTATTCATAACTGACACGATGTCTTTTATCTCAGTTAACTTATGGTTTGACTTGGGTTAGTCTGACCTTGTAAAATGATCTGCTTATGGCTGTTGTATTAAGCTAGGGTAAATTATTAATATTTAAATACTATTGTATACAGTTTATTCTGATTAATTCCTTTTTCACAAGATATTTTCCTGGAGAGGACACAGCAGGCTAACTGATTAAAAGTCAAGATACTTTTTATACTGCAAAAAGAAAATATTCTGCTGATTGAGGGGAAGAAAACTCTTCAGTCTATATAAATACCAGTAGAGCTGTATTCATAGCATCAGTAATAATTTTTTGCCTTCAGTTTTAGAACTGAATTAAACCATTAAATCTTAAAATGATGGATGATTTTTTTGTTTGCCTTTTTTAAAAGATTAATTGTGCAGAATGCAACTTTCTTTTTCTCCTTGATTTAGGGGGTGTGTGGGATGTGTCACATTTCTTTCCTTGCTTCCTGAAACGCATACCTAAGTATTTATATGGCTGAGATACACATGGGCTACGTGAGCAGTAAGGAAAGAAATAGAAGAGGCTCTCCAACAGTCTTGTTGCTTAATTATGGAGTAGGTTTTATATGTGTGTGCTTTATTGTGATCTGCTTGTAACTTTTCCCGCAGCTGGCCCTTCTGAGCATCTCTGCAGGTTGCGTGTCAGCATCATCACTGGGAGTAGCCCCAAGCAAGGGCCTGTGGCTGCTTGCAGTGATACTACAGGCCAAAGCAATGTATGTCAAACCATGCCCTTCATGTTACAGTAGACGGTATGCCATCTGCAGGTCAGTACTGAGGAGCAGTAAGCCAGAGAAGTCCTGCATTTTAGATTAAGTTGTGTCATGTCTGTCCCATCCATCGTTGTGTGTGTCCCCCCCAAAAAAACCCCAAAAACAAAAAAACCCACAACCAAACAAAAAAGAAAACCAACCAAAAAAAAACCCTCCAACAGAAAACTGAGGTCCAGACCACTTGTGAGCATCAAGAATTTATGATATTGGCTGGGGTAAGGAGCGGGAGGGAGAGCAGGTGTTTGGGTTTTATTTGTGTTTTGTTTGTTTGTTTTTTTTTAAGATGATAAGCATTTCATTGTGGTTTTCTGGCCAAGTTCTGGCCGAGAGATTTAGACTCAGTGATCCTAAACCACTTTGTAATTTCAGATGCATGTGGTAATCACTTGCTGTCATAGACTGCTACTGCACACTGTCAAGCAGATGCTCCATTTCATCCCATAGGTGAATGCGCTTCAGTGACGCATAAATTGATTTTTAAAATATGGAAAGAAGGGGAGAAAAACAAAGCACATGCATGCTTAGCTCTGAAAGTCGCAAAGCTGTTGTTTACTGGATGGCAGAAAGAATGAGCTAAAAGAATCCCTTAGATATGGTCTGGGTCCCAGCTTGTGTACAATCCAGCGCTTTGTTGCGGTTTGTCGTTTCTGCAGTGCCCGAAGCCTCTTGGCAGTGAAAGCAAATCTGGGGGTGTGGGCTGCGAGTCTGCTGCTGAATCTGTGTTGCAGGATGAGCTGAGATTTGTGGCGTTTGTTAAGGAAGGCCAAACTCATGGGAGAGGCAAGTTCTAAAGGAACAAAAGTGGAATCTAGTAGTTAGCTGCTAAAGAAGAAAGGTGAGGACGCAGCACATCCCAAGCTTAAGTGTGTTTTGGCTTAAGAAGGATAAATTGAAACATCTGTCAGTGCTAGTATGGACTTATGCAGGGGAATTCTCTGAAGTAGTCTTCCTCAGCATTTGGTGGGAAAAAAATTAGTTAGGATAAAAAATTCTAATAATCCTGCTAGATTAATTGAAAACTTAACCAGATTTTAACTTCTGTTCACAAAGAATGGCATAATCATGTCCAAAAATGAAACACGGATACTTAAAAAACTTACACCACACATGCCGGCACACACACACATAAGACGGCATGTCACTGGAAGACTGTTTACAAATGATTAGCAGACCCATTCTTTTTATTCCTCAGTATCCACATGTATGAAAGAGATTGATAAAACTGGTCAGCCTGTTAGAGCATAGTTATTAATAAATATTGTCTTTCTAATTGTCTTTGACAGCAATTGCTGGAATAAAATACATAAAATGCCAAAATAATAATGGTAGTTAAATTGATGCCTCTTTATTTATATTTTTATTATTGTGTTGAAGGATACAAAGAGGAACATTCAGCAGATATTTAATTTCTTGTTTTATCTCATTAAACAGACAGTCTCCAAACAAACGAGTTTCAGATTAGTTTTACCAAAGCTATTTATCTAATTATGGCTTTTACTGCACTTGAATGAATGGCTGCAAATCAATAGGTCTCTTAGGTTGCCAGGACATGCATTAAAACTGGTGAGCCTCCAAGCTCACCATTTTTTTTTCCATTGAGGTATCTGTCCTCAGTTTGTACAGTGTATGCATAAACTGAGAATTTATCCGAAGTCCTGTTTAAAAAGTCCCATTTTTGAGTTGATAATTTGCAATTCATTGCGGCAATAAATATTTACATTATACTGGTAGAGGTTTTATTAAGAAAAAACAAAAACATTTTTTCAGGGGAAGCTAATGTAGATACAAATCATGTTGTAGTGGGTCAAGATTATGGTTCATCTAGTCCTATATCTATAAGTTTTAAGGCTGATCTAACAGGTAACTGTTTTAGCCACAGATATCAAGTTTCTTGTGCTTTCAAGAGAGTGTGTGGGCAAATGTTGTATAGTCTGCCTTCCACTCTGTTTTTTTTTTTTCTGGTTTCAAATAGCCAGAGATACCTTATACTCTGATGCTTGGAGATTGTTACCGTCAATCATTGCAGTTATAGCTTTTCATGTTGCTCATATACAAATACAGCCTTTTAATGATTCTGGCTAGTATTTTGGCTTCAGACTAATTTTGGAACTCACGTTTACAGAGCTTGTGTGTGGGGCTTGGTGATAATGACTTTACAAGAGAAGGAAAAATATGTCTTGGTTTATTCTGTTGTTAATTAAAGCATTCCTTTTTGATCAGTTTTGAATATCCCACCTTTAATTTCAGTGACCCTTCTGTTGTTCTTACGAGGCAGGGAACTTCCATCTTCTGTACAGTTAGTTTTTATGTATTCTTTTATACAGCTGTTTTTTAAAGCAAGCAATCCCAGTCTCTCTAGATGACTCTTTCCATGCTGTAATTATTTTTGTTACCTTGTTTTGAACTCTATCTGGTTTTGCAGTGTCCCTTTGAACTTGTGATGGCTTGTGCCGAATGTAATATTCTAGATGAGACTGCACTGCTGATTTATATAAATCATGCAATTTCCTCCCTCTCTCCATCATGTAGGCTTTTCATCCTAGCAATTTGCTATCTTTTTAGAGTTCCTGGTGGCACAGATTAGTTCTTCACTGAAATGTCTTCACAGCCATTCAGGTTGCTTTCTTTAAGTTGATGTAGTTAATTTAAAACCATGTTAAGTTGTCAGCATTTTTTCCTTCCAATGGGTGTTACTTTGCATTTGACATGGATAAACATAGTTTAACATGGAGTTGTCCACTCACCTACCTTGACTAGGTCCATCTGAAGTTGTTATAGATTTCTGATTATGACTAACCAAAATCGTATATGGAAAATTTGCTTGTCTTGATACTGACATCACAAATATGTTTTATTAAACAGCAATCATCCTAGGATATAACGTTGGGACATCTTCGTATTTTCGTTGTCTTAATGGGAACAGCCTATTTAACCCTCTTCTTGTCCTTCATCACTTTGCTATTGCTTGATCATTTACAGAGTTTTTCCTCTCCAAGAAAGACTGCTTTAGCTTCTTTAGAGGAGTTCTGTGTGTTAGGGTGAGTCTGTGCTATGTCTGTTGAAGTTGGAGGTACAACTGTAGAGTATTGCTGCGTGGATGGTCTCTGAACATACAGGAAAACCGGCTAAAACCATGCCAGTCTTGACCTTGTTACAGCATACTGTGTCAAAGGCTTTCCTGTTCTTGTAAGAAATATAAGAATAATCCTGACTGGTGAAGCTCCTGTTCAGTAGGTGGGCATTGTTTGGAAAGCTCTACACAGACTAGTCACCAACAGCTTTGTCAAATAATCTCTGAGCAGGGCTTTGCAAGAGTATCACTTGGCTCTGCTACTATCAGTTTTTTATTTAAAAACAGCAGTGATAGAGTATGTTTGTTAAGAAGTAGCTACCTGTCCAATACATCAAAGAAGAAAGACCAGTGAGGGGAAGAGAGTCTTTTGTTCTTATTTATTTATTTATTTTAATTAAAAAAAAAAAATCTGCTTATGCAACTTTACAGCAGAACTGCTGCTAGGAACAAAACTATCTACAGGCATATCACCAAAGATTTTTGAAGAATGTCACGTTACAGACAACTGCTCTCTGATTTTGTAAAGCTCTTTATTAAAGACAGGGACAGAAAATGTCCCTGTAGTGGACTTCTGTGTTTAAACACCAAAGTGTAGCCAGCAGAGCAACACTACCATTAAATCAAAGTTGTGGTCTTATTAAAAACCGTTAAAAAATTCAAACTTATGCTCTTTGAGAATCCATTTATTGTGACTGTAGAAAAGGACTATTTCAGTTGCTTATTAATAGCAAAGCATGTTACAGGAAATTTATGGCAGGTTGGTGGGAGTGGGTAAGGCAACATTACATTCTTCCATTCTGTAAATAAAAATAATTCCAAAGAAGCTATCCAGGGACAATAATATTTTTTTTTAATAAACCTGAGTTGAAAACGGTCCCCTCCCACTGAAGAGCTAATGGTAAATTTTGTGAGACCTCCCAAACTAGAAACCTGATTTTTGATTTTTTAATTTGAGTTGAGTAAGAAAACAGATTGAATCTTCATCCCTTGCTTTAGCATTTCTTGGTGTTATCTGACTTTTAGAAACAAAGCCAAATACTGAGGGTCTGTGAGTCATCTTCTTTTCAGACTGAGCCAACTCCAGTTTCAGTATGTGTATGCTTGTTTCCTTATACTGTGACTTTTTGCCTCCTAAGTTAGTCATTGTTATCTCTTGGCACAAGTGGAGAAGCTAAAAACATCAACAAGCATGAGGCACGCTAGAAACATGCAAACAAACCTCCAATGGAATCTTCCAAACCCCAGAGCGTTCCCGTCGCCATTGCTTTGCTGTCCATGAACCCATCTGATCTTTTGATCATATCCTGGTGGAGGGAGCAGGGAGGTCAATTCCAAGGCAAGGGTTTACTGTCAAGGATGGGTGTCCTAGAGGCCCTGTCCAGCTAATCTCTGCTCGTGTGGCCAGTGCCCACAAGACATTATGTCATTGCATAGATAAAAGGCAGCATATATGTAGAGGTGAAAAAACTTCTGTTAACCTTTTTGCGAGCTTTGCTTTTTGAAAGTCTCTGTGTATCTGTGTACCAAGAAGGTGGTGAAAGTCTGCTTAATTTTGCTACAGTTATTTTTGGCACTTGAGAGGTGACCAAATAGATATGTTACCCCATAGGCTTAGGCTGGCTTAGGTGAAATTGGTGAAGCCTATGTGGTTGGTTTGTGGTAGTGGTTCCACTGAGACAAGGGCTGTTTTGAAGTAATCTCTAAAAAGCTGGCATTGGAAAGGATGGAGCAGTAAGCAAGTTGATTGGGGTGAGAATCAGCTGGTTTTTGGAGACAGTGTATCTCAAAATGAAGGTCTCTTACTGTAAGTGGCAATTTGCCATCAATCTGCCCTAGTGCCAGAGTTCAACTGATGGTTCGGGTGTCCCTGCTGCAGAATGGGTTATCAAGCACGAGGGGCTTTTGAGACTGTCATGGCAAAGGGGTTGGAAGAGTCTGAACAGGTATTACCTACTTTGATAGGGCATCCAGGCTGGCCTAGGCTTCCGTGGTGAATTGATGAGGGCAGACTGAGCATCACAGCGGACTGCTAGGAGGTCACCGACATCTTGCTCTCCGTTAGTGTTTATAGAAACACAGGTGGAGTATCTCTGTAGTGTCTGACAGATCAGTCACTGCAGTGAGGAATACTGCAGTATATTAATCTTTTATATAATTTTTCTTCCCTGATTTCAGCCTAAATTCTCTTATTAATTACCATCTTCCATGGGCATATTGCTTGAACCAGCTTTTAAAGGCAGCAGTTCCCCATCTCTCCCCCGCTTTCCTTGCTCTCTCCTGCCTCCTGCTTTGTGTAGGTCAGAAAACATTTGCTGACTGAAAACTATATTTATTACTGACTTTTAAATCTGGGTGGGTTGGTAACCAGGATACAGTGGGCAAGTGGAAGGAGGATAACAGCATGTTGAAGTGATCAGTGTTGCAAGCATTGTCTATGATGCAGAATATTAAAGAGGAAGAAAGTTAATTCTCTTTGCCCCTCGACCTGAAAAAATGTGGTCAGTCTTCACCTCAGGTGCTTTTTTTCCCATGGGACAAAACAGCCCTTCAAGGATCTTGGGGTGAAGACTCAATCTGGTGAAGCAGAAGAAGGTAGCTCAGTTCTACGTTGCTGCTTTATGTGGATATGTACTGGAGGATCTTGGAAGAGCACTGGACAGTGGTGTGTCTGGTAGGGCAAGGAGAATGCAGCTCTAAGCACAGGGAATGTGTGAGCTGCTGCTCAGTCTGATGGTCAGGTGTACCTCAAATGTACTTCTCTTAGCACCGGCTGCCAGGCCTGACTGTCCTCAGGTGGTGGAAATGTGACCCTGTAGAAAGTCAGTGGTGTGTGAGTCCTTTCCTCTGATTGTACTACGGCATCAGCAGACCGTTCTGCTGGCTCTTGGAGGTTTGAGGATATGCTCAGCTGTACTTCGGCTGTGAGTAATGCAGAGGCTATTCTACTTTTCTTTTACACGCCCTGGTTCCCACAACTGATAAGCGTGCTTATGTTCACATTGTGTTTTTCTGCTTCTCTCTTATGTGTTCTAATGAGTATTTCCTTTAAAAGTTATAGTGCTACCACTGCTGTCTTCAGTGAGGGATAAAATACTCGTCTGAGTGCAGTCTATGGTTTTTGCCTCATGTACGTTTGAAACAGCCTTAGAAAGTTCATCCACCATTATGGCTGAGCACTTAGCATGAGCTTCTGACATACATTTTCTGGACTATCTCCATACCCAGTGGATGTCTGGCCCATTACACAGTACGATAAGTAAGCCCTCAACAGTTCCTCTGGAGGAGTAATCTTCCTTACAGCACCTGATGTACACAGATCTTGTTGAAATCACGGAGAACTCAGTCTCTTTGTCAAGATGCATCTGACACAGGCATGTATGTTCAACTTCGTAACACACAATTCATCTCAGATCCCTGCAGTGCTGTAATACTATGGACTTCTTTTTTCCACTGCACAAGTTTTTCATGCTAATTTAGACTCTAGTACTATTTTTTTTCTAATGTGCTTTGGAATATGGGAATGAGATTGACTAGGATATAGACATCATATGGTGGGACTTCTGTTGGGATGCAGAACTAGATAATAGTTGCAAATGCAATTAAAGGTTAATTAATTCAGATAATTTAATCAGATGTAAAAATAGAAAAATCTAATCCTTTCGCTCTCAAATTGTGGCTTTTTTTCCCTGTTTAAAGAATAGTACATTTCTTGTAAAGGGAAAAAAAAAAAGTGTCTTTATATTGGTTTAAAAGACTTCTAATGCATATAAGGAATGAAGCAAAGGGATAAAAACTTTATGCTTTAAATACCAGGTCTAGTTTTGCTGGAGGGTCTTTTTTTGAGGGCTGGGAAATTACAAGGATTAATGACTTCATGTGGGACAAGAGACTGATGTGGGACCAACTGAAGGAAGGTTGGTTGGTTGGTTGGTTGGTTTGTTTATTTAGTTAGTTAGGCTGCCTAAAATAGTTTTTTCAACTATACTTTATCAATAAAAAGTTTAGTGCAACACAGTTTAATATTTCCCTTTTCTATGAATTTGAGTAGGGTGTCATCACAGAGGGAGTTAATCTCACAAGAGTAGCTTGTCAAATTTTGTGGCTTTTTGCTTAAACTGACTTTGGTTGAACATCTGATTCTAAGCCTGAGGAGAGGTGCAGGGATCACCTGTGCAGGCCTTGTCTGATCTCAGCCATCCTGTCTTAAAAATAAATTATGAATGTGGAGAACCTTTATAAGGACCAGTACTATTCATGATGTTTTCAAATGTCTCTTGCTGGAGCAAGGTCCTACCCTTCAAAACTGTAGATCAAAATGAGAAAACTCCCTGGTACCAGCTGGAAAATACCAAGAGAGAAAGAAATCCTCAGCCCTCACACAGAGGAATCAAACTTCCACAGCAGTAGGAAAAAGGACTTGTAGACTTAACTGAATTTAGATGGGGTAAATCTACAGCAGATAAATTCAGAATAATGCAGCATAGACATGATGTGACATATCCATCTGCTTTAATAGTAACTGTGTTCACACAATTGTTACGAATAAAGAATGGAAATAAAGATATATATCCGAAGAAAGGCAGGTAATTAAAATTAAGGGTGAAGAATTTCAGTAAAGAAATCTGCCTCTTTAGGGCAGAAGTCTTGCTTAACTTCAAAGGCTGTGGTGTTCTTTTCTTGAACCTATGTCCACGAGGGAGGTTCCCATCTAAAGATGCCTGAACTGTTTCTATGACATTATGGCAGTGCACATCTTTTACTTTCTTAATAGCTTAATCTGCATAAAGTATGTCATTTATATTATTTGTTTAAGATGCTATCTTACTAAGTAAGACTTCTATCTGTTAGATACTTGGCACTTGGGCTGTTTTCCCATGTCCAAAGATTTACAAGACTCATCTGTGTCTTGCATCTGTGATATTTTCTGATTCTGTAACTTCTCAGTCTAGTGAAAGCTAAATTTACCTAAGCTGTTTTAGTGGTTGTTTGTATATGTTAAACTCCTGTTTGTATTCTAATCCTATTCCATATCTAATGGTTATTGCTCACTACCTTGCATGTTACTCTGCTCAGTCATCAGGATTGAACAATAGACGTGCAGGGGTTTCTGGCACACCGGCAGAGACTTCTGAACTGCCTTGTTTTTCTAAGACCCTCCCTATCTCAGAGGTAACAAACCTCCCTTTGCAGATGGAGTGCACTTCAGTTTTCATTTGTTCCTGCTTCAACAGCCAGACCAAAGGTTTTCAAGCACAAAGAAGATGTTATCAGGGTTAGTGTGATCCCGTTCTGCAGGCTGTTTGAAGGTGTTGGTAGTGGAGCTCCAAGTAGTGCTGAGGCTCTGCTGAGAGCAGGTGAGGAGTTCCTGGATCTACTTTGCTGAGGAATTGCTTGTGTGATCAAGGGAACAATTTTTTTCTTTCCTTGCATATTGAGTGCCTTTTAAGCTCTCGGTACAGTGAGGCCTTGACTGCTTCATGAAACTAAAATAGTTAAACTTCAATATTTTTTTTTTTCTATAAAAAAGTAAATTACAGCTCTTCTTCTGGAAGTGGTTAAGAACTCCCACTATTCAGTCCGTAGTAGGTTGGCACAGGCTTGTGCCAAGAGCTACTGTCAATGAACTTAATAGTGTTCCCAAGAGAGCACGTAACGGAGTGCTGCCAACACAAACAACGGTGCTGTGGATTCTCAAACTGTTAAGGCTGTAATGCAAGCTTCTTTAAACAGAGCTTGTTCACCTAGCTTGGAGGCTGCTCCTGCTCTCTGGAAACCTCAGAAGCAAGAAAAGCACAAGTCAGCAGTTTATGATTTGCTTTGTTTTAAATGTGCTATAGGTATTTGAACTTAGAGTGGGGCTACCCTGGCTATATGGCTTGCGTGCTTCTAGCCCTTAGCTGATATCTGGTCTTTTCCAGTAAGTCTCAAAGTGCTTTGCAGAGCAGAGTGGCCATCATTGTTCCTATTGTGCCAGAAGGGAAATGACCTGCTGAAGGGAAATGACTTGCTGAAGGTTGTGACCGCACCGGGTTCAGGACTAAAACTAAGGTACAGTGAACAGACTGGTGTTTGTTCCGTGTGTCAGTTGGTCTCTGCAAAATCAGAAAATCAGTTTCTCAGAAAGAAAGTGTAAAGAATTTCAACATCTTGCACTTGAAAAGAGTAACTGTGCTCTAATTCTAGGAATAAGGTTTGAGAAATTACTGGATGACCTACCTTTTGTGCAGACAGTGGTAAAAGTGGAGCTCTCTGAGAGCAAGGACATTAAAGAAAAGGGGCATTAAAAACATACCTTTGCACACTTGTAAAGCAATTAATGGACTATTTGTGTTCAGCTCATGCAAAAAAAAAAAGTTGCCAGAAATATAGGCATTTTTCAAACAGTAAACTAAACTGATGCAATTTACTGCAAGGTATTCTCATAAATCATAATCAAAGCATTGAATTTTAAGTTTGTCTTTTTGTACTTGAAACACTAAATATACTTTTGTTATTGAAATCTATAAAACTGGTGCTTTATTTGCAAATCGCTTCTGAATAAATTAAGATTTGAATGGATTTTCTTGTTCAATAATATGTATACTTTGTATTGACATTTTTAGCTACTTATTGTCAGCATCCTTCACAGGCTATTTGCTGAATATTTGCTAATATTTGAAATTTTGTTCCTGCCATCTGTGTTCACTGAAATAGTTGCAGCAATATTGGATATTTTTTCCCTTCTGCTGCTTGTTACAATTCTTGTGGCAGAGGTGAGCATCCTTGCAGGAGGGTCATGGGGACAGCTCACAAGAAGGCTTCTGAGCCTGTACTGGCTGTACCAGTATTATCTGCAGTAATGTTGACAGCAGAGGTACCTCAGCTCCTCAGCAGTTGAGACCTGGCACGTTGGGTAATGTGATGGGGAGAAGTTTTGGTGAAAGGCTAACATGAAAATGTGGGGTTTTAAGAGCTTTAAGAGCCTTTTTTAAACACAGGATGCATCTATGCTCTGCAGCTTCGCAGACTTTTTTCCCATGCCTGATGCAGCTGGTTGGAGGAGCCGGATTGTGTCTGGGAATGATGGAGCAGGAGAGAATTACGGAATAATTTGGGTTTGAAGGGACCTCCTGGAGGTTGTCTGATCCAGCTCCTGGTCTGAGCAGGGCTAACTTCAAAGACAGAGCAGTTGTGCAGGGTCTTGTCTGGTCAAGTTCTGAAAACTCCGGGAAGGAGACTGCACAGCCTGGGCATTAGTTCTTGTGCTTGACACACAATTTCCCTGTGAAATTCAGTTTTACTAATGCATGCTTGTGCATCAAGCTACTTGGCTTGCAGAATGTCTTTGCCAAGTTGATGTGCCATCCTGCTTGCTTTTTTTTTTTTTTATTTGGAAATGTGTTGTGAGAAGGTATTTTGCTGGCAACACAAGAAATGTGCCAACAGGGGTGCTTTGAAAAGCTTTTAATGAAGCAGACACTCCGCATTTTCCTACTCCTGATCTCTCTTTTCACTGTTTTGTTGATGTCTTCATTTAGATCTATCAGAAGAGAAATGGCAACCTGTCACTGGGAACATCTTTTTAATTATAGTGTGAAATATCCAGTGCTCATTCTTTTGAAAGCTCCAAATAATATATTATTAAATTAAGACTTGCATCATTAGAAATATTAATTGTTGCATAAAATTTTAATAATCACCAAAAAACCCCACCCACCTGCTCTTGTGTGCTACCCTCCAGATCAAAACCAAACCAGATGCTGACGGCCAGGAACACAACGGTATATTACAAAGACCATCTACTGTATTTATTAGGTGCTGAGTTTTAAAGATAAATAAATGCAGAGGTATTGTTACATTTTTACTGTGACGGTCTGTACAGTGCCTATGTTGTACTGAAAAAAAAAAAGGAGGATTCTGCTTTCCTGTGAAATGTTGCTGACAGCCAGGAAGATTTTAAGGTAGCATTAGGAAAGGTACGGCTGAAACGGCAAACTAGAGCACAAATGTTGCAGTAAAGTTAGGTTAATGAAGGAACATGAATAGTCAATTAAGTGTACACTGCATGTTTTTGTTACATAAAGCGTGATAAAAAGCAGTAAAATTCTGTTTCTTTCCTCTTCATATTTAATGACCTCTCATAGCAAACATTATATTAGCGTGAGTTTAAAATGTCCATAACGTTTTTGTAAAAAAGAGAATACTTGTTTAAGCTCTGTTTCTATATTGTAAACTATGGCTGTAGCCCATGCAGTCTACAATTGATCTATGGATTTAAATGAGATGGGATTTCTGGTTCACTTAAACTGATGCACTTACGTGGAGGTGGGAGGTGAAGTTCCTCATTACTGACACCTTTGAATTTTGTCTGGTCACTTTTTTGTGGGCCTTGTTAACTTCATTTTTATGTTGACAGAGCAGAGACGCTGAGGATTTATGCCATCATTCCTTGGATACTTTTAATTCAGCATAAATAAGTGCTTCCTCTGAGCACAGCTGTCCCTTCCTGCCTCCCTCCCTCCACATTCCACTGTTTTTGCCTGTGCCCCTGCTGCCCGCTTTGCTAGCGATCATGTTTGTATGGCTCCCCAGGGACCTGGTGGAGGGAAATAATCTGGGTTAAAATGAATTGGTGTTTAATGAGACAGTTTGATGCTATCAGTCCTTCAGCTTGGTTCAGGACGTGGCTTCACAGACACGCGTGGAAGCACAAAGCAGAAGGGTGGTGCGGATGGGAAGGTGAAGCAGGAGGCGTAGGGAGGACACCACCTGCTTGTCAGCAGCCTCCTTTTACAGTACTTTATTCTAGTTGTGGAAATGCATCAGCAGCAGCAAAGTGGCCGTCTCCTTTTTTCCTAAGAAAGATAAAGTTTCTCTAACCCAGGCATCCCTGTCTGCCAATTCACCACTCCTCCCTTTCTCCCGAACTGAGTTGGCTTCCATGTCAGGGTGCTGCAGCCTTATTTGAGGCACAGGATACAGACAGAGGAGGTTCAGGCCTGAGTTGGTGCCTTCCTGAAGCTGGATTTATCCAGGGCTTTTCTGCCATGGTAGGACTGGGAAGAGGGAGGAGAGCAACCACCCAGTCCTGCCATGTTGCCTTCTGTGATACTCTTTTCTACTCTTAACTTCTTTTGGGTAAAGAAAAGGCCATTGCAAACAAAATCCGCTTTTGCACACTAAATTATGCTCCTTGTTAAGCTATGGAGACTTCCAAAATGGCTGGCTTATGCCAGATTAACTAAAAAAGAATTTTGTTTGAAGCATAACCCCATTCAGCCATATTTAGTTTGGTAAGGTACTGGAAGATACAGAAGTATTTCTAAACCTATTGCTTTCCTGACTGTTGTAATCTCAGAAATAAGTCTTTAAACATAAAGAGCGCTGCTTTTCTTTATAAAAAGCAACCCTTTTCTTCACAGATCCCTTTTTCTTTTTTTGGGGGTGGTGAGAACGAACCATGAGTTGTTATTTCACAAAAGGGAAAACCACTTGTTCAGATTCATTGCATGTTCTTTTTATACAGACAACAGGTGAGAAGACACTTTTCTGTTTCCTTTCACTAATGACCCATCTGGGTTTCACCAGAAAGAGACCAGGCTCACCTGGGAACCCTGCATTGCAAGCTCTGCTGAATCCAGATTTATCTTTTTACAGCTTTTGACCTTTTTATGCTACACCTAAGTATATGAGGTTTAAGATGATCAGGGGAAGATCTTTCCCTTATAAAGAAGATCCTTTATAAGGACTTTTATATTTAATCTTAAATGAATATTAATGGGGAGAACTGTTCCATTGGTTGTTCTTTGTTACCCATGAATTCTGACAGCAGGTTTCAAGAGGAGCAGTGGGGGGAGGTAGTTTGTTATGAATATTATTTGGCAAAAAGTCAGGCCTATTCTATGGTTTCATATGAATGATATCTGCTGAAAGTCAGCTAGCTTCCCAACCAACTCTGCTTGCTGTGCCTTAGCAACCACAAGGAAAAATCTGCTGCCACATGGAAACGGATTGGGATTCATGACAACACTCCCTATATCCAGCCGCCCTCAAACAGCGGTAGCATTTCAGCTAGTAAGCACAGCACCCATGTCTTATTTCTGCTTAAAACTCCTGTAATTTAGACAGCAGCAAGCGATGACAAATACAAAAAATTCAAAGGCAGCAAGGTGATAAGCTAAATTGTTCAGTAATTTTCTCTCCCTTCCCCCATGCCTTGCCTGGCATGAGCAAGGTCTGGGAATAAATGAGTATTTACTCCTGCAGAAATTGCTGCCTTCTTGTGTTGCAGGTTGAGGAGGGTGTGTCGGGCAGGTACAGCCCAGCTTTGTTCCAGGATTCATGTTCAGATCAGTGCTGGAGTGGAAACTCTCTAATTACTATAGCTGCTGGCTTTTACCAACTCTGGCAAATCTTTTTGAAGGAAAAACGCACAGGGTTCCATCAGTTGTAACAGTTGCAGTAGTTTCTATTGCTGTTATGGCATTATCATTGTCATGGTTCCTAATGAGAGAAAGAAATCTGTCTAGGAAAAAAAATATAATTACTTTTTGATTTGTGCGTGGAGTGGGAGAGAAGCTGGAGGGAAATTAAGTAAATACCCCTGGTGGATTTTTTTTTTTTTTAATTTTTCCTGAGCCGCAGTGTGGTTAGAGTTGAATGATTAGTAAAGAGAGAAAAGCACAAACAGGTGATTGTTTTTGAGAGTGAATTTCGATTCAGCTTTATCTGTGATCGTTTTCCATACGCTGCCTCTCATGGTTAGAACATGAGAAGTTTCCAGCACAAATACTTGTGAAAGTGTATTTTAGGCTTGGATGCTTAAATGCTTGTTGGAAATCTGTCTGAATATATAATTTCCTTTGTGGTCACATTAGCCAATTTAGGATTCAGGTGTTGAGTAGTTGCAGAAATCCCCCTGTCAGTGAATAGAAACAATCTCATTACCAGGTATCTGTGCTACACCATGTGCATTTCAAAATGAGATATTTTTTTTTCAGGCTATTTATATTTAGGGAATAAATATAGATAGATATTTATATTGCACCTGATAGAGTGCAACACTGAAGCGTTTGCTTAATTTTAAATATACTGAGTAATCCAATTAGGAATGCACAAGCGCTATACTGAATTCATTAGGGACATAGCGGTAGTGCCCTGCAACTATGAACAATTGTTTTCTTATTTTGAACACAAAATAGTTCCTAGAACTGCTCAGCAGTGTGGAGTTGAGCATGGGCATGTTTGCAAATTAAGCCCTGATCAAACAGACAAATATTGATTAGTGCGTTGTAAACTGAAAACAGATAAAGTTTGATTGTGCATTGCAAACTCTTATTGTGGCATTATGCTTAGTTTTTGGTAATGCAACCAGTTAAAAACGTCGTTATTTGAAAAACCTGAAGTGGGAGCTTAAAGAATTTGCTGGGGGGGAAGAGCCCGAATTCTGTCTTTTTTCTTTTAGTTTTAATAGAAATCCCGCTGTAAAAGATTTAGAAAAAGAAATAATCTTGATTAACAAAAAAAATTCTTCCCTATTTTTGTCAAAGATTATTTTTTTCTTTCTAACTGCACAGCAATATCAGAAGACCTTAGAAGAAAGGCAAAACACTTGTGTCCCCTATTTGAAATGATTATTTTCCTACAATTTCTATGGCCTCTTCTGTAGCGTTACAGCATGACTTCTAGTGCAGACAGGTTGCTGGCTGCTACCACTGTACTAAATCCCAGCTGAGGAAAGCACTTCAACTGGAACTCCAAGCACTCTTGCTTTGTTTCTTTCTGAGCATGATGGTGATTAAATTGCTAGCAGATGTATGGAGCATTGCTGATGCTACCGCAACTGCAGTGCTGGCAATGGCAGAAATATCAGCAGTTGTTGGAACAGCTTGGGCAGGAGGCAAAGCACAAGCAACTTGTAGGCAAGTCATCCTCTGAAGTTGAGATGAGGCCAAAGCAAAATCCCAGATCTAAAAATGAGGAGAAAATTCAAATGTCTCTCTAAAAGGTGTGACTGAAAGCATGCTCTACAGTACCTTTAGCCCTTGGTTAGAACATAAACCAGGTTGTAGTAAATGTATAGGGACTTGCTATATTGGAGCTGAGTAAGAACTAAGCATCTTACAGTAAGATACAGCTTGATTTTTCCAATGAAGACCAAAATGTGCCTTCATTAGACATTTTACTTGTGTAGTATGTCATGGGGGAGTTCCATTCCAAACTTCTCAAAAATCAGTTTGTGCTCATATTTTAATATATTACCATCAATATCTTTGCATGCTTAGCTTTAAATAATGGCAGAGATTCTCAACTTGTTAAAAATAATTGTCCAGTTGAAGCAATACTAATTTAAACCCAGATATAGACCTTGCATAGTAGTATCAGTCGTTGAATTAGCTACTGCTTTTAGAAATCTAGCTGGAATATTTGATTCTTTGGCTAATAATTCCATGAGCTGGTCATATGGATTGTAAAGAAGTTTTTTTGTTGTGGTTGTTTTAAATGACTTGCTGGTCACTTTATTCTAATTCTTCTGTTCTTTTAACACAATTGCTCTACTCCCTGCATTTCTATTGGTTTAAATACATACCACAGCAAACTCCTTTATGATTTTTCCCAATTGCAGACTAAATTACTGGTGGTTTATTCAGATTTGGATCCTACCAGTCCTATTCCAGAACCTTCTGGGCCACCTGTCCCAACTGTCCTCTCCTGTCACATGCAAGTTGTGTCCCCAAGCTAGGATGCCATCCCTGTGCCACGTTGCTGATCGCAGAGCCCAAGGCACCAGCTCCCTGCCTGTTTTTTTTTCCTGCATCCCCAGCAGGGAAGCTGAAGCCAGCTATGCACACCTACTCATGTACAATGGGAGAGCCCTCCTGGAGGACACCCAGTGCTCTGGATCTGTTCCACGTATGGTCTTCTGTCCTAGGATCATATGTGCTGCCACATCCTCATCTCTTCCCTAAAACGTGGCTTGGCAAAGCTTCTCTTCCAGCTGGTGAAGGGGGACACTGAGGTGGCGGTGCCTGGAAAGCGGCACTTGGCGTGGGCAGCAATAGCTGTTCCAAGATAGTTTTCATGAGAAATGAGTTGTTTGCCTGATGGCTAATGAATTTACTTTAAAAGAACATTTTGGCTCATTCTAAGAGTTATTTGCAAATGTATTTTGAATTGGGGGTGTGTGTGTCAAAATAATTTTGGAGGAGCAGCCCGTATTTACCAAATACCTTCAGTGAGGAGTGGTGCTTTTCCCACACAGCAGCCCGAATGTTGGGGTTGTCAAAGCCTGGACGCCCGACCCACTCCCTCTTCTTCCTCTCTCTGGAAGAGGACTGCCCAGTTTGTCCCCAACAGCCAGAGTCGAGTCTGCTGAACAGAGGCGTGCTCAGTAGCACAAGACTAAGGGATTTTGTGCTAGGTAAATATTTATTGAGACAAGTTTAAAAAAAAAAAAAAAGGAAGGAAAAGAAAAGAGAATCTAGCTTGGTAGCTAGGACATAGACTCCTAAAATTTGATATGAATCTCAGCCTAACTGCAGTGAGTGTTTCAACATTACACAGGCTGCACTAGCATCAACAGGAAAGATAATTTTTTTTTCTATTCTAGAATGCCACTTCCACTTTTTTTATTTTCTCCTATGCAATTGCCATTTTCTTATATTTGTAGAAGTTTCCTTTGTGTAGGTTCCTGCATAGCAGGCTAAATGTACTCTCCTGGGCTCTCCATTGTTTTATGCTATCCAAGCTGATATGGTTTCAGGCTGCCACCAACAGAAGCTGTTGTCCTGTCTTCCCTTCTCTCATTTCAGGGCTGTGAATTGCTTCTTTCTCCCCTGCACCAGAGCTAGCACTGTGTGGTTTGAAGATAAACTAGAAGATCATTTTTTTTTTTTCTTCCACTAGTTTTCAGCCTCAGTCACCTTTTGCAGACTTCTTGGAATTCCTTCCTAATATCTAATCTAAATCTACCCTCTTTCAGTTTAAAACCATTACTCCTCATCCTATCACTACATTCCCTGATAAAGAGTTCCTCCCCATCTTTCCTGTAGGCCCTCTTTATGTACTGGAAGGCTGCTCTAAGGTCTCCTCTGAGCCTTCTCTTCTCCAGGCTGAATGACTCCAACTCTCACAGCCTGTTGTCATAGGGGAGGAACTCCAGCCCTTGATCATCTTCGTTGCCCTCCTCTGGACCCACTCGAGCAGGTCCACATCTTTCTTATGCCGGAGGCCCCAGAGATGGATTCAGTACCCCAGGTGGGGTCTCACCAGAGCTGAGCAGAGGGGGAGAATCGCCTCCCTCATCCTGCTGGCCACACTTGATTTGATGCAGCCCAGGGTGCAATTGGCTGTTTGCACTGTGCCAGCTCATATTCAGTTTTTCATCCACCAGTACCCCCAAGTCCTTCTATGCAGGGCTGCTGTCAGTCCACTCATCACCCAGCCTGTATCTATGTTTGGGATTGCCCTGACCCAGGTGCAGGACTTTACACTTGGCCTTGTTGAACTTCATGAGGTTTGCATGGGCCCACCTCTCAAGCCTGTCAAGATCCTTCTGAGTGGCATCCCGTTCTTCTAGAGTATCAGTTATACCACTCAGGTTGGTGTCGTCTGCAAACTTACTGAGGGTGCACTCAATCCGATTTGTCCATGTCCCCGACAAAGATGATAAATAATACTGGTCCCAGACCCCTGAGGAATGCCACTTGTCACTGGTCTCCACCTGGACATCAAGCTGTTGACTTTAACTCTTTGACTGCGACCATCCAGCCAATTCCTTATCCACTGAGTGATCTATCTGTCAAATCCATGTGCCTCCATTTTAGACACAAGGACGTGTGTGGGACAGTATGAAATGCTTTGTACAAGTCCAGCTAAATGACATCAGTCGCTCATCCCTTATCCACCAATGCTATAATCTCATTGTAGAAGGCCACCAAATTTGTCCTTTTTGTTGAGTTTGGTCTTATGCTGTCATGTAACTGTACCCTGCGGTAGCAGTATTTTCTCTGGCTGAGGCTTAGCCATCTTCTGAATGGTGGGGACCGGGCCAGTATAATGTGAGGGGCTGCAGTTCCCACCAGTATTGCTGGAATTAGCTCACTGATGATAATGTTGTTATTGCCAGCCTGGGAGTGGAGCGGGGAGGGGGAAAATCAATGTATGAGCTTTGACCATGCTGCTGCAGTGAGTGAGGCTTGCTGAATGAAAGACTTGGACAGAAACCAAGTGAAGTGGTGGTATGTAGGGCTGCTGCAGAATTGAGGTGTTAGTGGCATGCCAGCTAGGAGGAGTAAGTAGGATCTGAGGCAATGTTGCACTCTTATGGCATCTTTGTTGGGTATAGAAGAGGGGAATTAAGCTTTTATGTTACAGTATTTCCATATGGAGCTAGTGTTACCCATGAAACTACACTAACATTTGTGATGAGCGTGGAAGTACCCTACACCCAGGAAGTACAGCGTTAGATGCTTCTGTGGTTCCTTGTCATTTCCGTTTCTAAAAATACAGTAACAAGAATATAAGGGGGGGAAAAAGCAGGTGGCATTACTGAAATATGGGTTCTGTAATTCTTACAGGGTATGAAGGGTGATTTTTTTTTTTTTTTATGATTACAATATACCAACTGTGCATTGGATCCTTCCCAAAGTCAAGGAATTAATTATGCTGCCTACAAGTTGGAATATGTGAGGGAGCACCACACAGTCCTCCCATTGTGCTGCCAGTGCACCTGCACAACATCTTCTGTTCTGCTTCCAGACTTCTTTTAGGCAATGTTTATTTTTGCCTTGTGTGGCTTGTAGTAAGGCAGAAGTTGCTGGTAAGCATCGGAGTAGACAACGTCTTGTCTTTTAACACTGGCAAGATATGGAAGTATCATGGTGACTAAAGGTGGGGTAACCTGACTCTTGTAGAGGTGTTTATCCTGTCTCTGTTTGCCTTCCAGAGTTCTTGTTCATTATTTATTTTATAACTAGATCCCCAATCTTTATTTAGCAGCGATAAGGTTTTGGCATTTGCATTTCTCTGCTGTGAAGAGTTATGTGTCATTTTCCTTTCTACCTCCTCAAATATGAATCCTCTCTAATTTCATGAGTGATCGGTTATTCTCATGTTACATAAAACAGAGCACAGAAAGTCTGTCTTTTCTCTGTGCCATTTCATTGTTTTGTGTAATTGCATTACGTCTCCTGTAATCTCTTCTTTGTAAGGTAAATAGTCACAGTCTTTTCTGTCTCTTCTCATATTAAAATTTATCCAAATCCTTTATTATTCCTGCTACTATTATTGTCTGATTGCCCTTTAACACTGGAGGATCCAATTTTTGATATGCTGTCACCAGTGCAGCATGTGGCACAGCAGAGATAATGCTGATCTACATTACAGCAATGTACTTGCCTCCCTGCTAAACACCATTTTATTCCTCATTTATCCTAATATTTTTTTAACTATGGTTAAGAATTTAATTTAGAAGAGTGGTCTTCCTTGAGAAGTGTTCTGTGACCTTGAGGTGTCTTTATTGAATTGATAAAGTTTGCTTTAAGAGGTCTTAGAGCATGTGTAATTACATTTTCTCCCTCTAACACAAGCTGCTTTTAATGTTGAGCTCATCATGATACTGTCTTTTCACCTAACTTTTTTTAGGTCTATCTTGAAATTCTTCACTGTCATATCTGGTCTCTCCTCACCCAAATAATTGTGTGTTTTCTACAGACTTTGCCACCTCATTGTTCATCTTTTCCAGATCAAGAATAAATATAGTAAGCAGCACAGATGTGAAAAAAAAATTGTTTGGAGACTTTAGTTAGACTACTCAGATGATTTGATAAATTCTTTTAGTTTTGTTCTGTTTTGTTTGGTTGTTTTTTTTTTTAAACAAAAGCTCTACCAAATTCTCTTACAGACCCTGTCCAGAAGAATTTCAAATCCATATTTGGAAGCTCCTTCGAACAAGGTACTTGTCAAGCTTCTTTTTTAATTCCATGTCATTAAACAACATATTAAGAATCTTTTTGCTTTAGTTCAACCTGTTAATCATTGCTCTGAAAATACTTGTGAATGTGGCCTGCAGTTAAATCCAGTTAACAAGTTATAATTTATGTGTGTTAGAAATTGTCTACTTCTGTTACTGAATTTGTAAACTGAATTGTTGTGAATTCTGATGTCCACGTGCTTCCCAACCATTGAAATGATTGAAACTGTTCAGCTTGCTTTTGCAATATTTGAGAGCTGTTTTTGCATCTCACAAGACTTTCCTGTCTCAGGACTATTTTATGTTCCTTGACAGATTCCTAAACATAGGAAACAAGCAAACAAAAAAAGGTGAAACCACAGCATTGTTTTTCTTTCAAGTTAGTTATTCGTGTTACTGATGTGTTTTGTTGGGACAGTGAGGAAAGATCACAACAGAAGCCTGAGTTAAATTCATCAGTAACAAGTGGTATACGGAGTCCAGGTGGAACATGGTTTTATGGAAAATGGAGTCGGGTCTTGTTTTGATAGACATATCTGCAGCCTTGAGGTGCAAAGTAGAAATCAGGTGTGGGGGAAGTCAGAGGGGTGTTCGTTCTGAGAGACCACATCCTTCTGGCAAGGTATGGATGAAACGACCTGTAGCTATCATAGGATTACCTCCAAAGTTTCTAAACAAAAAGAAAAAAAAAAAAAGCCTATGAAATGGTGTTTCCATGTGTATGTTAGACTTGTATTAAATTATTAAACCCAAATACATATGGAATAATGCTTAATTTTAATGGTATTTGTGCAGTTTTGCAATGGTTAATATAGCCTTTTTGCTTTGCTAGGATAACACTTGTTTTCATTTGAACTTGTCTGTTGTTCAAAGGTAAAGCTGACAGTAAAACCTCTGCTTTTCTATGGCAGCAAATGTAAAAGTAGTCCAGCTCATGGGGGCATCTGCAACCCAGGATACAACTGGGTATGGCAGAAGTTGGGGTGCATTTCCTATGAGGCTTTGACTGCTTGCTTGTCATTTAGCTGGGGGGAAGGCATTGCTCAGAGGGAGGGAGCGGACAGTGGCAAGGCAATTTACTAGAGCAGGAGTAAATCCCTGTTTGTCACAGTTTTCAATTTCTCTTTTCATTCAGATTTATGGAGAAAGTTCTTCCTGTGCTGGGAGAGCTCTCAGGAATATTTTTACTCTACAAGCATCTGACCTGATTAAAGACAGGGTATACCTTACTGGCATTTGCAGGTAACCTGAGATCATTCATTTTAATCAACTGGACGGGCTTTATTTGCATTTGTCTCTGGCCTGATTTGACAAGAGAGTAAATCCTGAGAGTGAGATTTTGTGTGTTACTAAGAATAGAAAATATTAATTAAAAAAAAAATCTTTAAAATCTCATGTATTTTAATATCTTTCCTTATGTTACTTTGTCAGTTGTCAGAAAGCAGCGGTGGCCGGATTGTATGTCTGTTAATTTAATTGCTTATGATTTCATATACAATGTGATTGTCTGTTATTTTGTTGAAAAGAAAGAGTATTAAATTCAGCCCTGGTCTGGAGTTATAAAAGAGATTAATTGGATTCCTAAGATTTAGTTACACAGTGATTTTTGCATGTAATTTGTGGAATATTTTTGTAATGAAGCGATTTGCTATTTGTGTTGCATTACAGCATAAATACTTCCTCCTATCTTCAATTATGCCAGAATGTGCAGATCTCTATTATAGCACTATTCATTCGTATCCGTATTTAAGAAAAAGCCACAAGTTCTTTTTTTTTTTTTAAGATTTAAAAAGATAAGTTTACCAATAATGTGAAAGATGAAGTCCATCCTAGAGCAGCGCTCAAGATCTTACACATATATTGTGTAGCTGCATTGCTTATGCCTATGCTCAGAAAGGAAATAAAATCCTGAGGCTAAAAGCTGGATTTTATTTAGCTCTTGTACATCTTTGGATGACTGTCTGTGTGCAGCACAAGCTGATAAAAATATTATGTATTGTAAAATGTGCCACATGAGTTAGGTATGTAAGGGAACTTACTCATCTAACAGGAGTTCCCTTGTTGTAACTAGTGTCGTCCCTTGACACTTGCCAGAATAATTTCTTCCCTTGAAATGAATAAGATTACAAAAATTAGTGATTGAGACAAAGGGTTTGCCCTGCTGAACAAAAGGATTCACTTTTAATAGCTTAAAAAATAGCTCTTTATTATAAAAGAGCATTTTTAACATTCCTGTAGTGCAAGAAATGATGTCTTGCTTATTTTCAGGAGGAGCTGTGTTGGATCGGAACTGGTAGACTGGCTTTTGGAGCAGTGCCCTTTTGTTAAGTGCAGATCTACAGCAGTTGGAGTGTGGCAGCTCCTCCTGGATATGGGCATTATATTATCAGGTCAGTTGTGATAGTACTACTAGTGTGAGGAAGGCTATCAGTTTCTTCTGCATAGCATAAGATGCATGTTTTTGATGGGAGGGGAAGGAGGGAAAGAAAAAAAATGCAGACTGATCCATTTTTCTTGACAGATGTTTATTTTACTATCTCTTTGGTAGGGTCGCCTCCGTGACCTTTCATTTCATAAATACCAAAGATGAATCTCTCTTTTTTTAGGCAATTCCTTCCTTTTGCTTTTGCAAATGTAATTGCCTGTTGCCAAGTTGCAGACAGCGTGCGTGTCTTTTCCAGCCTATTTTTTTTCTTCTGAAGCTCTTTTAGGTTTTTCACAAGACAGCAGCTGCTTAGTCAGTGCAGATCGTGGCTTTGCCAGATGTCTTCTCTAGCTGTTAGTGATTTTTCCCTTCCTCTCTCTGTTTTTCATAGTTTTAGATTACAACAGACAGAGAGGATTCAGATCCTTGAGATGGTGGTGATGCCAGGTTCTATCTGGCTGTCCTCACCTTCCCCACCAAATTCAGGGGTTTGGTCCAGCTAATGTGGTTGGCAATAATAACACTGGTAACCAACCTCTGGAAATCTGATGGACTTTACTTTGTAGCTCAGACTACTTGGGTAGCTCAACTCGGAGCGTACCCCGCCCTGGGGTTTGTGCTAGACACTTAACTTTCCCCCTTGTGAAAAGGTGAGGCATTATGGAAGGCTTCTGCTTATGTACACTGACAGTATACCTAAAGGTTTTTTTCTGCTCCAGTTGCACTGACAGTATGTCTGATCATGCAGCCTCAACAAGGGCTGAATGACTCTTTTGGCTTTGGACCTCATCCTTGGATGCCAGTTCAATCCTGGTTATTCCAGGGAAGATGACAGCTGTTGTACTGGCACATCATTTTACCCAGGTCTAGACTACAAATCCAGTAGCTCTGAACTTGAGGAGAAGCTGGGATTAGAATGGGATGCATCCCCATTATTGAAATTTGCTTACTAGTGCCTGGCCATTAGTGAGAACAGATTAGAAGTTAATAGAAGTCAAGGCTCAGAAATCTGATAAGTGGAAGGTTTTTATCCCCTAATTCTGAACAGATTCCAGAATTGATTAAATACTCAGCAGTCTTAATGCTTGAATTTCAGGAGCCTGGAGATCTTCAAATTGAGGGTTTGGGGTTGTCCTGTTTAGGTGCACTGAGTTAATATGAGAGGGCAGGATTGCTTCTATGCTGAGTTTGTGAGCCTTTTGCCCTGTGTGGTGGTGCAACTCAGCATTAGTCAGGTGCAATACAGAATGTGGTGGGGAGACAGAACCTTTACATGGTGAAGGTTTAAAGTCTATCTAATGTTGTTTTTTTCTAACAGTGGACAGACAACTCTATTTTCGAGACACTTATGCTTTCTACCAGTTCTCAGCGGATGAATGTACTTACCTTTTCTGTGAATTTGAGAAAGAAGAAGGATGGAAGAATGGAGTAAAGCTTCTGCTTCAACTACTGCCATTGTCTCCTCCCAGGATTGACATGTGTAATCTGTAAGTGTGCGTATACAGCTGTTTGAAACTTCTGCTCACTCCTTTGTAAGTGGGTGGCTTATAATGACACTGTTTCCACCCAAATCACTGTGCAAATGAGCCAGCTTTCTTTTCAGGGTTGACAAGCTTTGTAGAGGTGGGCTTTTCATCTGACAAAGTCAGCGTGGGTAGATAATGGAAGGCACTCGACTTGGGGTTTTTGTTGTATTGTAGTTCTTATGCACTAGCTTGCTGACTCTGGTGACTCTGGCTTGCTATGCTACCTGAGCAAATGGCTTTATTATTTTTTTGGTCTCCTCTTACATTTGGAGGTTTGGAATGAATTTGGCAGCAGGCGCGGTGTCGCGGTGTGGAGCTAATTGACTAGCAGATCAGATGCCCTTGTGCTGTGTCAGGATCAGCTATCAGATGGATAGAGAGGATGGGTAGAAATGTCGTGGCTTCAGTCTTCAGATTTTAGTTTGCTACTTACTGCATGTTTGCCAGAGCTCTGTAGTCTCATGTTATTATTCCTTTTTCAGAATATGCCTTTTAAGAGTTTTGCTTCCTATATGTGTCCTCTTTCACCTGACTACTGGATGTTATCATACCCTCTGCACTGATACAGCTGTGCTCTAAACGTTGCCTATTGAGAGCAGCTAGAAGAAAACCATAGTTATTTGTGGCACAGTGAGAAGCTAAAATATAGGAAAAAGGTGTCAGTGAGAGGTCTGGAGGCTCGTGACCCCTCGTGCCTTAGCAAATCTGCAGGAGCTGGCCTGGACAGACAAGTTGGGTTAAATCCTTTCATTGTCCTTAGCATGATGAGTCCTCAAACCTGATACTTACATTGTGGAGAACTATTACTCTGCAGTACTAGGATTTATTCTCTTTGGTGTCAAAGACAAAACTTTCTTCTATAATTACTTTCCTTCTCTACATATTAGATTTCAAAACCACTTTCTCTCAAATAAATGACCAATGGAAGTATTTTAAAGGAGCACAAAGCAAAAAGTCCCTCTAAGTTGTCTCAAGCCCAGCTTCTTAAATTCAGACACGTTGAGCTGGTAGACAAAGATCTCAGTAATTTCTCTACATGGCTCAGGGCAGAAACTTGATTCCTTCCCCTGTTGCTGACTGCCCTCGCCAACTAGAAATTGGGAGTTCTGAAGTGGGGATTCCCTTGAAAATGCATTTATTTGGTCAGCCTGAGTGAGCGTAGCCAGGTGACAAGGACCCCAAACTAGCTAGAGCAGGGGACTGAATGTGATCATCTAAGCAGATTATTTATGTGAGAGAACACCTTTGAATATTTTTGCAAATAAGAAATACTTGTCTTCTAGCCTACTCTGGTGCTAAGCAGTTTGGCTATCCCTTAGTATCAGGGTGGTTTCATCTTGATTTCAGTGGGAATTGGGGTTTTCCTCATTATCTCTGCAAATCAGGCCACTTTTCATGGTTCATGACTACTTGAACAAAGGCTTTGAATCAAAAGCAGATAGGTCATATTGATGTGTTACGTGAAGGAGGCTGGGTAGGAAAATGGATTGAAGACTTCTTAGGTTCAAGTTAAAAATGCGTCCTGCATGCTAACCTTGGCCGGAGAGTGCCACTATTTTACAGTCTGCTTTGCGGTTTTATCATTCCAGTGCAACTGTCACTTCTAGCGGAGGATGATCCCTGTCATATGAATGGAACGATTATTCATTAATGTACATTTCCAGCTCCTTCCTGCTCACATTATTCAAATTTTAGTTGAAGCTGGATTCCTTTTGGGAATATTGTCACTGAAGAATTATTTTCTGGAGGTTTTACCTGTCAGATTGTGAGGGTGCTTTTTGAAAAAAAAAATATATTGAAGGAATCAAATTTTAAATAATGGTATATGCTCGAGGGATTGTGATATTAAAGGGAAAGGAGGCTTTTCCAGGTTCAAAATTCTCCATGCTTGATGCAAATAATACACTGCTAAAACACAATCTGAAAGGGAACAGATGTGATGAGGTGTTTGTTAAAGTTATCTGACCAGGTTAATTAAACCCATATATTCTTTTTCATGAAGAAAGGGGGCAATTCTAAAAAGTCTTCCCTGCAGTGAGTGTTTCTTTTCTTAAATATATAAGCTCTTTTGCATACCATTAGAATCATAGTCTTTCTTGTAATTTAATATTTTTATGTTTATTTTTCTTAGTTTTTCTCATAGTTTGCATTAATTCTGTACGTACACCAGGTTAAAGTCTTACCTTATGAATTAGATTCCTTGCTTTTGATGAAATCAGAAGCAACTGCCTACTTGTCCGATGTTGCCTTCTGCTGCATGTCTCCTGGTGGTCCCAGGAGCCAGATGGGCTCTGTCTCCTCCGCAGATGGTGGGCAGCAGCCTTGCACTTGCCTGGACTTCTGGGTCCATCAGTGGGTCTCTATGGAGCACCATGGATCTGCTCTCCCAGAAGAAGTCAGTAGACCTGAGCAGACAGAACAGCTCTGGGGACCTTCTTCTGCAGTTCTTGGGGAAAACCCTATTAAATAAATGTGGCCCAGTCTCGACTTGCTGTACAGATTTTTTGATGGCTTGTATTTGTTTCTGGTCAGTATTAGCAGTGTTTCCAAATAACACCATAGTAAGTTCTACACAGAACACTATCTTCAGAAGCCTGAGCTGTGCTTACGGCTCCTGAATAAATGCTTCCTGCTGCATTTTGACCTTGGCAAATTCCCTACATTAAACATAACATTGGTGGGAGTCTATCATGGAAAACAAGATGGAACATGGCAGGTTTTTAGCAGCTCACACTAAATTGAAGGTGTATGTTATGTGTATTCCACAGGACCGAGCCCCTGTAAATGTTGTCCAATGGGATGGGACTGATGCAGAGGCCTCTTGGGGTCATTAAACACACTATGTTAATCACAACCAATTCTACCTGAATAGAAAAGAAGTGAATATTGCAATAGCCTGGGAACAAAAGATCTGTATTGAAAGCTGTGCCATGGACTTCCTTACAGCCTTGAGCAATCATTTAGGCTCTCATCCAATGCCTCCTGAATTGTTTTCCAGTGACTGCAATGGCTTTGTATCAGGTGTTTAATCTTTGTGTGATTCTATTTCCTTCTTTATAAATGGGGGTGATTATAACAACATCTAATTCCCAGAACCACTGGGTAGATTCAGTGAACATTTCAAGAATGCATTGGGTACCTTAGACTATTGAACTGTATCCCATAATATTTTTTTAATTACTTGAAAAGATATTAACGGGTTTTTTTTTCTTTATCTCATGTTGCTTGTTATTTTCTTCTCAGAAGCGTTACACTATGTTCTGTATCTTCTGTCCTGAAATAATTTACATTTTATTAATTTCAGAAAAGTAACCATTCTTAAAAGTAATTTGTTTTGAATGCAAATAGCCAGGGTGGGATATTCATTTAGTTACTGCTTTATGGAGTCCCTGGGAAGCTTTTGTAAAAATCAAGCAGCTCTCAGGTATCCATGGGTCTTCTATTGGCATTGTAGGTGGATTGTAAAGCCAGCGTAGAGACATATGTAATGGCTCTACATTGGCCAGCTGAGGTCCAGGCCGAGGGCCATGGATGTATCATATTCTTTCCTCCCTCAGTGGGTTGGGAAGCACTGTAGTTGCTTTCATGTGGTGTACAGTAATAATTATGCTGGACCTGACTTGCCTGCATGCAGATCGAGGGCAAGCATCCCTGCATCTCGCTCTGCTTAACACACTGCTGACCCCGTGGACCACAGAGCTGCATAAGCGTTAGGCGTGTTTGCCTGGGCTTTGTAGCTCCTGTTTGGTACCAGCCCTACTCGGTCTTAGCTGACCCCTTTTGAAAAAAATAAGGTGATATCTGTCCTGAATCGGTTCCTCAGTATCCATTATGTCTTACTTTTTTTCCATTAGCCTGGGTATCATACTCTTCCTTTCTGATTCTGGAGAGCTGACTATAATTTTTAGTATATTGTTGGTTTCAGGAGTACTTGATGCTCATATGCAGATGAATACCGGGAATATTTTAAAATAGAAGATGAAGTGATAAAGGTCCAAGATGGAAATAGCTATGCTATATGCTGTTCTGGCTTTATTGATTGCATCTGTGGCTGTGTCTACCAAGCTGCTATCTTTTGTCTCCAGTTTAGAAGAATCAGGTCCTAGCCTGGTTCTGAGAGATCAGATGTGTAGGGAAACGTAGACATCTAAAATGGTCAATCATTTTAACCTCATTCCAAATTATAAAGAGAAAGACTCAGTAAATCAGTCTTTGTAAATGAAACTACATTCATTTGTTTCTTTTGGGCTGTTTATAACACATAAAACGTTAAATCACATTTTTCTTTGAATAGGAAAGGCAGTTGTGAAAATAATTGCGATTTCTAATATGAATTACCATTTTGGTTTGAAATTGCTTGCCCCAGGATGAATGCATGTGTCATTCCGTGCTTTCTGACCCTAATTTTTTAATCAGGGAAAGAAATTTTTGGACATGGGATGTAGAATCACAATATACCAGCTGCATATTCCAGACATGTTGTCAGCTCTCTCCCTAAACACATTAAGGTATATGAGCAATTAAATAATTTTGTCAAAGACAGAAGCTTCTAATAATACCTGGGATTTATGTTTATTACAGCAGCTGGAGTTTTGCGTATCTGCTCGGTTTGCTGGCATGCCACACTTCTTCAATACCATGAAAAGTAAAGATCTCAAGGGAATTTTCTTGTTTTTCCTCTCATAGTAATAACCCTATTATATTGGTATCTTTCTTCTGATTATCAATAAACCTGCCAGAAGGCTTGCAGATGTTTTGGTTATGGGAATTAGACTGTTTTAAAGAAAAACACAGTCCCAACCCACGCTGTCCACAGCAGCTTTTGCGTGGCGTTTTCCACATGGGCCAGACTTCTGTGACAGTTACCAGAAGGGTTCTTCCTGCACTGCCCTGCTTTTGCAAAGACTCATTAGGTGTCTCTGTCTTGTGAGTAACTGTCAAGACAACCTAACAGTGTTCTTGGCCATTGCTTTAGTTTGCTAATTTATGGCTTCTTACATGTATTATTTTCATTTTCACCTATTTTTTTAAAATATCAAACTTCATGTATCACATAAAGATTTTGATGTTGTCTGCTTTTATCTATGTGAGTTTGCATTTCCTGGGTGTTGTTCCACACCTTAGCAAAGCTGGGTGGTGGGCAGATGGAAAACTCTTTGCTCTGTTGATGGAGTATGTTTTTAGCAGAGCAAAATACGCATTCAGATAAGCAACTCTGAGCTACAAGGGTCCTGCATTCTTCAGTTCTTCATGATATTTTTATAGCTGAAGAATTCTCTCACTGTTTTACATTAGTCCAATCAAAAGACTTCTTGACAGCAAGGGGCAAAGGGGTGTACTCTGTTGTTACTGACACAATTAATTATTGACATGTTGCAGTCATCGTTTTGATGTGGAATCTCAAAAGCCCTTTTACATTAGTGCCTGTGGCTACACAGTTCCTTGCTTTCAAGGAATCAAAAGATGTTGAAACAGAATGAAAGAAATAATAAAATCTTATTTTTATTTTTTAAGGCCTGATCAAAAAATAGAAGATACGGCGGAAACCAATGCTGAAATTCTTGCTCGTCTCACTTCTGCGGTAAGGTCACTGCATCAAAGTTTGTATTGATCATGTTTGAAATGTTGTCGTGTTTTGGATCCTTTCAAATTGAAGACTTAGTGAACAGGTGTTTGTAATGCAAAGTACTTTTTTTGTCTCTGAAAGGAGGAGGCTTTACTGAGGTCTTAGTGTGCAATTCCAAAGCGGTTAAAACCAGATGGATTAAAACCAAACAGACAGGACTTCAGAAGGTTAAGCTAGATTCACTTGATCTAATGTAATCTGTACGATGGTACAGAGTGCACCCTCAGCAACGTTGCATATGATGCAAAACTGGGAGGAATGGTTGATACACCAGATGGGTGTGCTGCCATTCAGAGGGACCTTGACAGGTTGAAGAGATGGGTCAACAGGAATCTCACAAAGCTCAACAAAGGGCAATGCAAGGTCCTGCATCTGGGAGAAATAACTTCATGCACCTCTACAGCCTGGGAACTGACTGACTGAAAAGCAGCTTTGCAGAAAAGGACCTGTGGGTCCTGGTGGACAGCAGGTTGAACATGAGTCAGAAACATGCCCTTGTGGCAAAGAAAGCCAACTGCTTCCTGGGCTGCATTAGTAAGAGTGTTACCCTCAGGCTAAGGGAGGTGATCGTTCCCCTCTACTCAGCAGTGATGTGACACATCTGGAGTATTGGGTCCAGTTCTGAACTCCCAGTACAAGAGGTACATGGTCGTACAGGCACGTATGCGAATGACCCTGAAGATGATCAGGAGAGTAGAGTATCTGACTTACAAGGAGAGGCTCCAAGAACTGGGAGTTGAGCTTGGAGAACCGAAGGCTATGGGAAGATGTTATCGATGTGTATAAATACATGATGGAAGGGAATAAAGGAGACAGAGCCAGGCTTTTCTTGGTGACAGGTTAAGAACCAGTGGCACAAACTGAAATTCAAAAATTCTACTTAAATATAAGAAAAAAACTTATTTACCATGAGGGTGATCAAACAGGAGAACAGGTTACCTGGGGAGGTGGTGGAGTCTCTATCCTTGGAGATGTTCAGAAGTCAGCTGGACATGGGCCTGAGCAACCTGCTCTAGCTGACCCTGCTTTTCAGCAGGGGTTTGGATCAGATGACCTCCAGAGGTGCCTTCCTACCTCAACCATTCTGTGAATGTATGGTTCTGTGAACATCACACCTAAATCATGGTATCAGCAAAACATGGAATTATCCTAGTTCTGTTTCGGATATGAGAAAGTACGGAGATGAAAGTGAACCAAGCAGGGTGAAGTTGTAATGAAAAAGACATGAGGATAAGAGCTATTTGAAGTAAAATGAATAAAGTACTATGTTGAAATTGCTGAAAAATGGAAGGGAAGGAGAATTCATGCTATCTTTTGTAAAGACATTTTATAACGTGTTTGGAAAGCCAGTGGTTCTGCATGCTCAATCTTATCCAAAAATAATATAAAATGTATGACATTAGAAACTGTGTTTTAGAATAAGACATTGTGTTTTAAAATTGGTTTTTTTTTTTTTATTTTGTCTGTACTCAAATTCCTTGTTTTCGCTACCTTTTTTCCTAACTGGTAATGAAAGAACCCAGAACCTCAGTATCCTCCATTTTTAGTTCGTAGAGAGAAGAAAAACATCAAATACTTTTTGCAAAGTTATATCTCTTTATAAACCCACAAAATGATCAACTTTATAAAATGTTGCCAATATCCCTCAAACCTTCACCTCTCAAAGGAAGCACTCAATAAAACAAAGTGTCTTTCTGAGTTTAAGAACTGGATCTAACTGTTGCTGGATACACTTGAGTAAAATGCATATCCTTAAATATGTGAGGAATTGACAGTGAGTTAAAAAAAAAAAGCTTCACATCTAGCTTGCAAGGTCAAACCTTTGAACTACATCCTGCATGATTCCAGCAGCAGGGCACACGGACAGTGGTGGTTTGGTGTTTTGTTTTTTTTTTAAAATGTACCATTTTATTGCTGTAGCTAACTAGTGAAAGAAAAATTAGGCAGTTGTATCTCCAGATGGCCTGAGATTGCCATGGTGGTGTCAAAAAGACTGATCTTTTCTCCTGCATTTTCTGATTTTCCACAAAACTGTGTAGGCTCTCTGTAACAATTTTCTAGTCTAACCCTGGAGAAAAGACATAAGGCCAGAGCAAAATACTCCAAAAATTAACATCTGTATATGAACTTCTCCCTCTTATCCTTGCAGAATATTGCTTTTCCTCCATACAGTAGACTAGGACTGTGAGTTTATGGAGAGCCTTTAAGTGTCCCAAGGAAATTTGAACCCTCAGCTTGCACCACTCTGCAGAGGGCTGGACTCGCCAGGATACAGCGTCTCTTTTTAAAATTTTTTTTTTTTTTTTTTCTGCCAGCCTCACAAATTGTATGGAAAAGAGTCCTGTGAGCAAGAGCTGGGAACTAAAAGTGAAGGTATTAGCCGTGACTGGAAATGTGTACGCACTGTCTTGCTTTTTGGCTCACTGAATGTTTACATATTTTTGTACAGAATCAAACAAGTCTTTCTTGAAGAATTCATAATTCAGAATCCTGTTCACAATATTCTTCAGACCAGTGTTTCAGAACTGGAGAAAAAAAAAACCAAACCAAACCTTACTTCCAGCCCAGCACTAAAGCAGTCAGGGATTAGAGTTGACTTTTTTTGTACATTTCTAGGTTTGGAGGTTCAAATCCCATTGGTGTTGATAGTACCACCCTCTCTTCTGCTTTTCTTTTTGCTTTTCTTGTAATGGAATAAAACATTCTGTGTCAGGTCAGAAGGATAATTCTGCATCAGCTTTTCTTTTTTGGGGGATTAAATTCCCAAATTTTCAAACCTAAACTGGTTGTGAAGGTCCAGCCCAAGCAACATCGGAGGAATCTGTTCCGAAAGCACAGGAAAAACTGTAAGCGTGCATGCATGTAAAGTCTAATGATATATTTCTGTAACTCTATAAAAGCTATTGTTGTTGCAGAGGGTGGAACTCACCTCACCTAAATATAAGTGGCCATAAGGCAGGCATCTACATCTGAGCTAGCTTCCCCAGGCAGTCCTGAGAGCCAGGGAGCAGAAACAAGCACTTTTAGGATGCTGAATGAATGATTCATTTTGAAAGTCTACTTTAGGGAAAAACAGTCATACCTTAGGCTCTGCTGGTAAGGTATGCACTCTCTATGAAGGGTTTATAGAGTGACTAGCACAAACACAGGCATCTGTACAAGTTTGATGAATTCCTCTCTCCACCTCTTTTTCTTTACTGTAGCCTGACTTTCTTTGTTGGTCTTTCTCTTATAACTTATTCCCTACTGCTTTTTGTTACCAGGTGTTGCTTCTCTTCTAGAGTTCTACTTTTCACATTCAGTGCACAATTTGTGACTAGTTAGGGAAACGTACTCTTGGTTTTAAACAACGGTTATGGAGATTGTAGAATAAAATAGCAACAGCTGTGGTGAATGATGCCAAGGCAGAAGGGCAGTGGGGAAATACTACAGAGGCTTCTTTATCATCTTAACTTGTGCATAATGTATGGAATACACCTCTTTTAAGAGCAGAGTCAGATACAAAAGATAAGAAACTACCTTGTTGGGTGTCTCACTTTTTCTTTATGCTTTATTCTATGATGGAAGAAGCAGAGTCAGTCAAGATAATTGAATGGAGCCTATTGAATTATATGTTCATATCATATGCTCCATTACGACGAGGCACTGACAACACCATCAAACTTAAATTATAAAGGCAGCTGACATGCAAGCAGTGCAAAGTGCCATTTGAAATATGTTTGCATCAGATAATCTTTTTGGTCATGAATTTTTAAGAAAATGCAATGATTACTGCTGGGTTTAAAGAAGCATTCTGGAGCAGTCATGCATCCAACGTCATGTCCTAAAGAGCAGCTTCATATTCAATGTCTTGTCTGCTAAAACCGGAGCACAGTGGGATGGCTATGAGTGTTTCCATTGCAAAGCTCTTACCTTACTTTGTGATGGACAGAAGAGAATATCAGATGTTAATGCAGTGTATCTGGGAAATACAGTTTTCTGGTACTACTTTTATTTGGAGTCCATCAAACAATCATTACTTAAGATGCAGAAATATGATCTAGAGTCTTTTATTTTTTAAAACCCTCCTGTTTAGAGCTTTTTGTTGCAGGATTACACTTTGAAGTTCTGTAAGGATTGCCACTTTGTGTCTAGGTCTGAAGTCCTATTTGGCACATTGGTATCTAGAATACTGTTTCACAGAAGACTACTATAGGCACAAAAAAGAGAGGGTAAAAAAGTAGATGTGGTATGCATCGTCTACTAGATGCACAACTCTGCCTTCTATGTCCAGATTCATGGATAAGAAAAGAACAGTAGTTGTCATTTACTTTTGAAAAATCTCTACCTCTGTCCTTTGAAGATGAGAAAAGTCACTATATAAATATGACATTTGTATTTAATCAAGCAGAAGTATATGTGGGTACCACTCTCTGCACACTCTTGCTCTTTCACACTGCAAAAAGAAAACTCATTAAGATGTGGTAACATGCCAGCAACACACTCGAAATGTTCTCTTTCAGACTTCCATAATGTTTCTGTAAAAACTGTGTGGTAAGCTGGCCTTTAAACTGCATCAGTTTTGACATCTGAAAAGCTACTCAAAATGGGATACTATTTAGATGGCATTAGCTTTGTAGTGGCAAGCTATACGTATAAACCAATTTTTTGTATTTAATATCTCAATTTATTGTGGTAGGCATAGCTCTTGTTTGAACGTGTATTTTACTTTGAGTCCACATTATTATCTTCAATGTGATGTGCAGCTATCGATTTTGTCAAACAAGCAGTAACTGAAATCCTATTAGGAAGAAGTATGATAATGTGTAGCACGTGTGCAGTGAGGAATGAATGTTGTACACCGATTTCCATCAGTGTAGTGATGCATAGGAATTGCACGTCCAGCAGAGATGTCGAGTACATTTACGTTAAAACAGAGAAAAGCATATAGATTATAAAACCTGGGGACACCAGGCAAATCCAGCAGGATGCTCAGCAGTACCAATTCTTTGTGATCTGATTGAGTCTTATGAGAGGGGGCTCAGACCGTAAGGATGAAACTCATCGATGAAGGAATGTTTGCTTAATATTAAGACTAGAGGAACACCTCTTTTTTTCCTCCTGCTTTATCTGAACAATTTTGCTCAGATTAAGTAATATGCCACTTGTATTCCTGGTACACAGCAAACAATTAGATATTTTCCATAACATAGACAAAACACAGAAAAACAGCCTTTTTATTGCCTGCGATTTTAGCACTGTCTTTCAAGCTTGAAAAGTGTCACCTTCTAAGCAAAACTGATACTGCAAATATAACCGCAGGATGCCACAATGCTGCTTTTTCTTCTGAGAAGATGGGTTTTTCTTTACAGTCAGAGATCTACATTTTTCAATTGTTTGATTGGGTTTATTGGTATGTTTACAACTGTCACAGATTGTAGTGTCTCCTAAGGCTCATCTTGAGATAATGTATTTATTAAATGCTAAAAGATAAAGATGATACATCAGTGCACTGCTTTTTACTGTCAGTAACCTGAGAAAATAGACCAGGATTGGGACATCGACATTGGTACCCGCTGCTAAGTTTAATGATGGGAGAGGGTCTGACCAGTTTAGCCATCAAGAGTCGTGGTGATGTAATTCAGAAATATCTTGGGCTTTTATTGAGAATCCTACTCTAACTCTGGATAGCTTGTATTTATTATATCTAGAGTATATTAATTGCTGCAAGCAAGCAAGTACACAAGTTGTTTTTTCACAGAACTGTTCTTTCCCATCTTACTTGCAGTTTATGCTTACATTAACCATGATTAACGGTTCTCTAGACATGGGAATGAGTGTACAGGAAGGAAGGGAAGGTAATACTGCCAGCTTGCACAATTGTGCTGGAAACAGGATGACGTTTAAGAAAACTGTGGCACTGCCTTAATATTTTCCTGCTTGGAGTGGCAGAAAACTCTGTCCCTCTCAGTGGGGCAGCATCAAGGAGTAGAAAAGATCCTTCTATCTTGCAAGGACAGCAAAAAAAAATGCTCTCTGGTCCTTTACCACAAGGGAAGGAAAGATGCAAGCAGAGGAAGGATGTGGCCTCTGGTATGACTGCCTTTTGCCACATGTAGCATGTACTGCTGGGTGGCTGCTGAGTATCTGGTCAGTGGATGCTGGAGTTACCATTGTACTGAGATGTCCTCAGTGATTTTGTCTTTCTGCTCAGACCAATATAACATTAACTATTCTTGTTTCACTTTTTCAAACTTTTCTTCAGAGTTGTGAGAGTGGGATGCTGACAGTTGTTAGTAATGGTGTTACTTTGGGGATCCTTCATGGGCTTTGTGCCGTTTTCCATATTCATACCACATGTCTTGTGAATGGTGTTCTCAGACACTCGATGTGACAACTCCCACTGCAGAATAGCCTTGAGCTCTGCATAGGCCTGTTAGACAAGATGGCTAGCATGCAGTGCAGGAAAGTTTCTACAGAGAGGTAAGATAATCCCTAGAAAAACAGTTGGAAAGTCCCATCATATTTTTTTTTTCTAAAGACAGGCTGTCTTGGGAAAATTAGGGAATTGGAAGAAGCTGAGGGGTGTACAGAAGATTCTGAGAGAGTAGATGGGGCAGAGGAAGGGAAGAACTGAGGTGTATGCAGGGGAGAGTGTCTGGAGAGCTGTATGGCAAGTGCAGGGCACTTGAAGCAGCTACAATGGGACAGACAATGGCAGTGAGGAAACATGAAGCATAAAAATAATGCATAATACAGAATTTTACTGATAGGAAAAGACCTATGGAGAGAAGTGGCTGTAGAGTTGAAGTGGCTAAAGGGACAGTAGCTGGTCATGTAGAGATTATAGGGAAAATACAAAGGATGCAGAGATGAGAGGCTGAGGAAGGGAGCTGGCTAGCATGGCAAGGCTGTTTCATCACAGACTAGTGAGATAGCCTGTAAATCTGGAAATCAGATAGCTCTTACTTTTGCATGTTCATCTCAAGCTAAATTTTGGTCCTGAAAGGCTCAGCTGTGCTATTAGGAGAGGTCGTTTCCTCCTGAAAGCTCCAAAAAGCAAATGCCAATTATATAAGGGAACCTCAGCCAAACCTCAGTATGGAAGAACTTGCTGGCATCACACAATAAATCCAGCATTACAGTATGCTCAGCAGAGGCAAAATAAACGTTTAACAAGGAAAGGAAGAGGCTTCGAGTGTGTGCTTGTGAAAGAGATATGCTGTGCAAATAAATTACAAGTTGGGCTACTGAATTGCCCTCTCCCTAAGGAATGTGCAGTATTTACATGAAATTAAGGTGAAAAAAAAATTGTTTTTACAGAATTCCCAGCTGAAAATGAAATAGATTTGCTAGGAAAAGTGACTGTAGTTTCAAAACCAAGTACCTGCATAATTCCATGTGCAGTTGACTGCTCCAAAGGATTGATAGCTGGTATCTAACCAGGGTTGCATTTTGTTTTGTTTGACTGTGCTAGTAACTATAACCATCCTTTCCTTTCCTTGTATTTTAGGTACAGAGAGAACTGGCTGCTGTCATTGCCTTGAAAGCAAGGAAGTCAGGTGAGTCAGGCTGGACTTTAGAGGGGCTTTTGTAATGCTGTTCCCTTTTGTCATTTATTGAAATATTTGAATTGTCATTGCTGTCTTCTTAACATGGGGAAGCAAAGATAGCAGACCTTGCTCCTCTCTCAGTGGAGAATCTGTGTATATAGCACAGTGCAATTACTGTCAAGCTTCGCTTCCCCTAGCTCGTCACGTCTAATGACCCAGCTGATAAAATCGGAGTGTTACAGTTGGATGTGAACTTGGGTCTCTTTCTGGCCAAAATCACTGCTTTCTCTGGTCTTTCACTTTATAAGAGAAGCTTATGTCTTTATTTGACTTACATTTAAGACAAATAAGTTTATAATTTTCCTGTGTTTTCTTTTATGGCCCAGTATCTCATGCCATCTTTGCCGTGTTTTACCTGCCCAGTCAGGTGCATTTCTTTATGCTAAATCAAAAGGACAACGTCATGAATGAAGACGTTCTTTCCTGGAGACTTGTCTGTACATCCATATAGTTATAGAGGCAAGTCCCTGTTATCAGGGTAGTAGAAGGGGAAAGACAAATGGATAATAGAAAGTGTCTAGCAGTATAAGCTTTTACAGCAAATGCTGGTGATACAGTGCAAAGGCACTGAAATATGTGGTCATCTCAGCCCTGTCAGGGTTTGGTAGCACAGCCGCTTTCAGAAGGTATCTGCGTTGCTCAGCTGGAGTGGAAGCAAGGGAGCTGTATTTCCTGCGCAGTGCGCAGGAACTAACAAGACCTACTTGGCCAGACCTGGCTCTATACAGCGTTAACTCTCTGGTGTCTTCACGTGCAGTGCAGTTAATCTGCAGCAAGGGCAAACTGAGAGTTGAATGTATTTCTAGAGTAAAACAGAGGTGGTGGTGTCTTAAATTATTGGCATGTTCCCAAAGCCATAGAGGTCTTTGGGAGCATTTTCACTCAGCATTTCTTGTGATCTTCAGCAATTTTGCTAGAAACTGAGGTTACAGATCTTGCACTTTTTGAGCTGCTTTCTGACCTGTTAATAATATTGCATCATAATATCTGTATCTGTCTCTCTGTGGCTTGCAACTACAGCACAGACATTATTACACACAACACACACACTACACACAACACGGTATCTTAAACTGCAGGCACCAAGACGATGTGGCTGGCATACCTGCAAATATTTTCTTGTGAAAATGTTAAGTATTACAAAAATATTCTAGACACAGTTTGATGCCTTTTTGTCTGGAAATAGAAGTACCCATAGATTATATCCACAGTCATCTGTAAATGTAATCTGCAGAAAATAAACACAAATTCAAGTGTGAATTCAGACCTAAGTTGCTTCTGTGTAATAGCTTTGCTTCTGAAACTGCTGTATTAGTATACAGTGTTAACACCCCTCAGCTGCTTGCCCTTACCCGGTATCACCCCCATCCCACCTGAATTATAATGGCTGAACATGGAAATGATTCTGCTCTGGTTCAGCACAGAGAAAAACAGGCTGTTTTAAGGAAGGGCTCAAGGTAACCTTTTGTTTTGCTGTAAAATGAGCTAAGAGCATGGTACAGTGTACTGTTTTACTTAGTGCTTATATACAGTTCTAAGAAATTTCTTTCCCAGCTTCTCAGCAGTTGTATTGGCAAATATTACTACTGCTACTGGCAATAAATAAAAACCTCCATTCTCCAAAAGAGTTGATTTTAACCTGAATTAGCCTCTCATTTCCTTTCAGCGGATGGCTACATAAACAATTTTGTCAGTAGAAGGTGGGATGGGGCTTGGATTAGGAATGAGCTGCAGGAGATGAAAATGGGAAAGAAGGATAACTCTTGGACTCTCCTTTATACTAATGTAATTGCAACCGACATTGAGCAGGTTAGAAATAGTTTAGTTAAAAATCACAAAGCTCCCTATAGAGCTTTGAAGTGCTGACCAGCCTTTCCTAATACATTAATGTAAACACTTAAAATATCAGTTTAGATCTGAACAAAAGATACCTCTTTAGTCAGTTTAACTAGTGCATGCTTGTTGTTGAAATTTGCATTTCTTTATGCCTCATCTTGGACAACTGTAAAAAATGGCTACATGATCAGGCATAACTGTAAGGTTTAATTTAAGTTAATGCCTTTACTACAGTAGGAGCAGAGTAAATTAGGGTGGTTGATTATTATGCTTTTTTATTTTATTGCTGATGGTTAAATTCACAGCGTAGCAGTTACTGTTGGCAATCAAGCTATGGTATGCTGTGCCTGGCGAAGTGAAGCATATTTCAGAGAAAGTACTTCTGGAGCTAAAAGCCACAATATCTTTCAAAGATATTGTTCTTCTAACCCTCTCCAAGACTCCGTATAATTCCAGGAAATAAACCAACAAAGATCAGACAAAGAGCTTATTTTGGCATGAAAAGAGTGGAACATGGCTATTGGGCCAGCTGCCCTGGGTGGCTTCCAGGCTGGTGTGAACGGCGTGGGTGTCTGGCTCATCCACCCTGGGATTCATGAGTTTGGAGCGCAGGCGATGGGCACAGTCCTAACCTGCTGGCTGGGACCGGCCTGCAGTGGGTAATGGGTTCATTAACCAAAAGCTTTCCTAGAGATCGGCAGCCCAAAAGCCAAAGCTGCTGTGCAGAAGTTCCTGCACTGTTTTTGATGCTTTGGTGGTTTTTAAATTACACCGTTTCAAAATATTTCCTCTAGATAGCTGGTTAGCGCTACCAGTTAAAACAAGGCGGGGACGGGGGAAGAGTATTCTTGCTTAATGCAAGGACTGTGTAATTTGTTCCTGAATTACTTTAATTTCTGGATATACCTCTGCCCTTAGAGAGGCACTTCACAGTGATTTAATTGTGCTAGAAAAACTGTCTGATTAAAGCTTTCATGTTACATGCCTAGGACTGTTGTAGTAATTACTGGGTTATATTGCATGGGAAGTGCTATACAAGCCCACAAACACCACAGGTCCCTCTGCAAGATGTGAAGAGGGTCCAACTAGGATGGTTTGCCATGCTTGGAGGGGGGAAATATTGCCTTTGGTTACCTGGGTGAAACGGTTTATTTTTGTTTAAATGAAGCTTGGGTTTGCTACCTAGTATATGTATATAAGAAGTAGTAATTACAACTATTTCAGTTCTTGGGCCAGAATGGCTGCCTCAGAGATTTAAACACTGTATCTACTGACAAAATGCTTTGAAAACCAGGGTAGAGACCTGAGCCTGCTGTGGGGTAGGGCAGAGTATCAAACTCTTGCTAGTACAGGATCTGACTTGATGGAGAATGTCAGCTACCAGAAAATAAAAAGTCAGTAGGGTGTGTGGGAGAATGCCTTTCCCCAAGAGGTGGTGTTCTGGTTTTATTGTGGGGTAAAAGAATATGAGAAGCACATAAAACTGACAGATGGCTGAAGGAAAAATGCAGAACCTGAAAAATGAAAACCTTCTGTGCTGTGGAAAAAAAGCTCTGTTTTCATATTTCAGATGTGTACTGCAAGTATACCATTCTGATAGCAAGGCATAAGCTGTTAGAGGGGTACTTGAGAGCCCTCATGCAGAGGGACCTCAGCATTTTCAGCTTCTTCACATATAAAACTAAAAAAAGGGTAAAATTAACGTCTGTAATCCTGAAGCTTTGATGGACCTCAGTAACACTGTTGACTAGAAAGCACGTTTATATTTCATTAGAATAAAGCTCTCATGATAAAGGTGACCTAAGAGGAGCACTTCTCTGTGGCTTATAAAAATGCATTAAAATTGTTCTTGCTTAACCTTAGAAATAAATATATTAAATGCTGTCTTCCTTGGTTTGGTAAAAGGTCTTGGGGAAGCAAGTAACTGATGGCTTCCACAAATGTGCTGAAACATAACAGAAATGCAGCCTCCCGACTGAAGGTTTACAGGGGTTGGCATTTATCTCAATTGCTTGTCATGGCTCATGACATGTTTCTTATGTGTTAGAGGTGGTAGCTAAAACAAGGATAAAAGCAGCAAATAGCCTAAGGCTGGAGGCTTTAGCTGGTGGCGTAACTACGCAGGTACATCTGAACTGATCAAAATCTGTCAGGTAGATGCTCTGAACTGGTGGTGATCCCATCCACAAACAAGATGCCTTGCATCTCTGTGCATGAACCTAGCTGCACCCCATGGCATCAGTGAGCAAATTCCTTTAACTTTATATATAAAGGAATTTCTATAACTTTATTCATGCAAAGGGCCATTAGTAAAATCATGGCTCTGGTCTTTGTGTTTCTGAATACAGGGGCTAATTAAGACAATAGCTGACAGAGTATCAGTGATGTGGGAAGAGGGTGACTGCAGCTTCTCCCCAGGCATTGCCGAAGCAGCGGCAGGGCTGTGGATGTTTCTCCCTCCCACTGGGAAGGGCAGGGCAGCCACAAAAGCCCTGGCACTTGTGTGTGGTTTTGCTCCCTCGTAAGAAAGATATTCAGGTTTCCACAACATAGTTAGATACTTTTTAGTCATGCCATTCTTAAATTGACAAGTTCTATTAATTTTTTTAAATGGGTCATTTACATTTTACTTATAATAAATATGACTTTTGCAACATATTAACTTTTTATATTTGAGATCTTCTGGATTACCTCTGCCCTATTCTGACATATACGTATCCATATCCACCCTTCCCCTTTTCTTTTGTATTGCTTCTGTCAGGACTTAACTGCCTATGGTATTTGCCTAGTATTTATATTTTAGGGCAGACATTACAATATTAAACAGTCACTGGGGCTTGAGCTTTGTGGACATGAATGAAAAACAAGCTGTGAACAGCTATTCCTCTTCCCAGCCACTGCGCCACCTCTACAGCACTGCTGTCAGAGCTGATTGCATGACTTGACTCGAACACACTCCAGGCAATGTCAGCCCCGTTAAAAACATGAGAACAGCCAGGCTGGGTCAGGTTAAAAGTCCATCCAGCTCTGATCCTACTGTGAGTGATGAGTAGGGGGATGCTTAGAGCAGAGAAACAGAGCAAGTACAAACAGTCCTTCTGGTGTGCATACTCAGCATCTACCAGTCTGTGCTAGAGGGATTTTGCTGTACCCACGCTGTTGTGTTAGGCAGCCCTTGGTGGGCCTTTTCTCCATTAATTTATCAAATTGCTTTTTCAGCCTGCTTATACTCCTGACCTTCATGTGAAAGTGTATTTGTTCTTGTTCGTTTTAAACACATTCCCTCACTCTGTTGTAATACAGTTCTTTGGTGACAGAAAGTGGTGAATAATCCATTCCTAGTTCATTGTCATACTATTCAGGACCTTGTGCACCTCTGTCATACCTCTGTGAGTTGTGACATTTCCAGACTTAATCGCTAGTCTGTCCTCATAGCAAATCTATTCCATTAAATCTCATCATCTTTGCCACATCTCCTATATTACTTTTGAGATGGGGCAGCCAGAGCAGCATGCAGTACTGCAGCAGCATGTGCTGGAGTTGGCACAAAGTGAGGGTGGCAGCTTCTTATCAGGGTGGGGAGGTGGAGGGATGTGGGAAGGAGCCCAAGTAAGACCCTTTTGGCAGCATTAAGCTGTTTTATCAGCTTAGTTAACTCAGGAAGCTGCATCTTTTACCATTCAGACCTTTTCCCCAAGTAGCACAGATCCTTGTGAGACTTCTTGGTAACTTTACTCCACAATAATTAGCAAAAACGTTGTCATTTGGTGCTCCATGAATGCCCTATGTTATGTCCTTAGTTTTATTTACTTGTGTAGTTTTTATATAGACCATGAAAATCACTGTGAATTCAAATTAGATTTGTGCACATACTTGAAAAATGAGGTTACAAATACATGATCAAAGGTCATTCAAGAATGGAGCAATTCAGTATTGTGCTTAAATCTTGAACCTATTAAGTACCTTTTGAATTTACAGATTTTGTAAACAAGCAGATATACAATATCTCTGGTGTAAAATATGTGCAGTTTATTATGGCTTATTTTATGCCACTGAAAAAGGGCATAAAGAGGGATGAAAAACTTGCTCCTGTTTACAGAATAAAGTGGCATTCATGTGCCAGGCAGGTGTGCAGAAAAATTGAGAAAGTCTGAAGGGTGTGAAAAGGTTATATCAGTAGGATCTTACTGCTTTTCTATGTCCCCTTATGTCTCTTTTCAGTGGGTTTATTTAACTGACTTGAGTAAGACCTTGTTTCATTACAACTTTTAATTCTTCCAACCATCCACTTCTTTAAAACAAGGGTCAAACTTAGCAAAATGTGTGGAATAAGAGTTATACTGCAAGTGTTACTAATAGCATTCATCCTGGAGAAATGGCTGCTCAAAGTAAAGGTGCAGGAGTGTCATGCTTCTGGTAGGTCTCAGTAACTTCATCTTTACTTTTTCTCAGCCAGTTGAAACACATTCAAAATAAAAATTGCACCTGAAAACATGCCTAGGAATATTTTAAAAGTTATGTTGTGCGCTTTAAGGATTTCATGCCTTGAAGTAAGGGAGGTAATCATGTTGCCTTCTTTAAGTGATCCTTTTTAAACACTTTATGCCTTATTGAAAGGAATGCCCACGCCTAGGGACCAATGTCTTGTTGCATCCCTTGGGATTCTTCCATTACTCCTGAGATCATTCATACCAAGAAACAGGCAGTGCTTCAGAAGGGTATGATCAGACCCCTTCTAGCCCTCGGGCATGGCGCTCATTGTATTGGCTGGTCGGGAACACTGCACAACACACATAATCAGAGCTCTGCTGTGCTGTGGCTGAATCGGTGACCACCTGCTTTGAGCCCACCGTGGGCAATGATGGGGGTGGGAAGTGGCCTGGGCAACATCAGTGAACAGACTACAGAGTTATGCTCACCAGTCTTAGTGTATTCAACGGCTGGTGTAAAGCTGAATGGACTCTGAGTCTGGAAAAAGAAGGAAAAGGGCTCTAAAGAGCTCTCTGGTGGAATTACGTTGAGAGAGATTTTGGCAGCTCATGGTCTGGTTTTTGCAGTTGTTGCAGAACTTCAGGTGTAGTTCTTTCTGTGTGATCTATAAGGCACTTGTATAGAATAAATGAGCAATGCAGGAGAGCTGTGTAGGTGACAGATGTTTTGCACATATGCAAAAAGATATTGTACGGTAAGGTTGGAAAGACAGCAACTGTGCAAAAAAACCCCCCAATTCCCGGGTGAATGTTTTGTTTCCAGTGCTTTGGGAGAGGCATTTACAGAGGGTTCACAGAATTTATTTATTCAGTCTCGTCTTTGTTTCCTGCTTCTTTCCTGGCCGTGCCCAGAGGATGTTTCCATGGAATAGAGAGCAGTGTTTCATTTTGCACCAGCCTGCTCAGCGACTGCCCGTACCTCCTTGTTTGATCATTTCTCAGCAGTCATTTTCCCTGTGCCTGCTGATCATGTAATGGGCCCTTCTCCACCCTTCCAACATCTTGTTTCAGGCAACACTGCTACAGATACCTTCACTGCCACTTGTTTTTTTAAAATTTGAAATACCATGCGCATAAGAATGAATGTCTAAAAGCACTGGGTAAAAGTTAAAGCTTTCTGCGTTCAGCTGTTGAATGGTTTTCTTTGAGCTGCTGTTGCTACAAAGAACATTGCTTTTGTGTGTTCCTGTAGTGAACCTACAGCGTTTGCAACTCATTTTCCACTTTTCTCCTTGATAAAAAATGATTCGAGTTCATATATTCGCAAAATCGGGGTAAAATGTGGCTTTTCCTTTGTACGTATCACAAAGTGCCAGGCATTGAAAACCAAACCTCCCCTGGCCACATGAATCACATGAATCCCTTGTTTAGCCAGAGGTGTTTTACAAATTATGTTCTTCTAATGCACCACCACCTTGGATGAAATATGGGCCTTCAAACCTAGATGAAAGGCTTCAGTTCTGATAAATAAAATAAACAGAACATCCTAACAAAACCAGTTGTACAATACTGTGGAAGGAATAGCAGCAAAGGCTCCTGGCCATTATCAGACTGAGTTGGGAAATAGCAGTGGGTTTATTTGGTACGCTCATTTTTTAATTTACAGTGGCTATATAATATAGACAGGCCTGAGTCTCGTTTAAACTGAGTTTTGTCCTTCCTGTGGTCATGCAGATGCAGTGGAAAGGAGCAGTGCCTCAATGGTATGTGGATCAGCAGGACCAAATCTACATCTGTTAGCCTCCTTTCTTACCACACTGGCTTTGCTCTGTTTAGATTGCGGATTCCTACCCTTGCTGTTATCTGTTCATTTGATAAACTCTGCAATGAGAGGAAATGTTTTTGCATCATTTTTGGGAGTCCTGTTTCCTATTTGAGATCTGAGAAATGGCTTGTAGCACTAGGACCCTTGGGAACTTATTTTTCTACGTGGAAACTAGATCAGCATAATGAGTACCCTCTGTGCAAATTCAATATTAGTTCTACACCTAAGGTCAAGCAGAAGTTAATGACCATTTTTTACATACAGAAATCAGTTACGAAACCAACATTACATTTCATGCTTTTGTCATTTTCAAATGAAATAAAATGCTGGAGTAATTTATATTAAATTGGTTTAAACTACAAAGCATAAATATAATGAATTCCAGATTAGTCTTTGAGAGAAAATGGCATCATTGTCACTTGTGCAGTAGTTCATTTCCCCATTCACCTTTATTCCATCCCGTGCTTGCTGTGCTTTTTTAGATACAAAGGTGCTGAACAATGCTGTAAACGGGAGCCTGTCTTTAATAATTTTTGCATTTTCTTTGTTTCTTTAATTAGCTGATTTACTCAGCTGATTGCACAGCTGTCTGGGCAACACCCCCGAGGGGCCTGCCAACTGTTTCAGAGATACGTAGTGTACTCAGTGAAGGGAAATCTGTACAATAATTTGCATATATATATGCAGAAATAGTGGAAAGGAATAAGAAAGCTCAAAGGCAATTTTTGTATTGCTAATAAAAGGAAACATGTTAAGGATGAGCTTAAAGAGCTTTCTTTTTTCAGTAATTTCTGGGAAAAGATTACAGTTTCATGGTAAATAAGGAACCAATTCTCAGTTGGAGGGTTTTATTCCTGGCATTATCACTGCCTCTTATATGTAGCTTTTGGGGATTTCAGAGGTATTCAGTGATTGTTGGGTTTTCCCCTTTAATTTGGAAATAGGACTTGGAAAATACAGGAGTATGCATGAGGACCTGGTCTGGCTTAAAATGGTCCCCAAATCTGAGGTTGGTAAAGCATTTACTTGCTGCTCATCTTCCTTTCCACTGCTCAGCGCTAGTGCCTTATGTAAGCTAGAGGTTTTGGTGTTTAGTTTCCCCAGTGGTATCAGTATGAGCTATTCATTTTTTTCCCACTCTGATAAATTAATAAGCATCAGCAAACATTATAGCACTGTCAAACAGCTCAGAGCTGCCATAGTAACCAGCCTCTCTAGAGCTTGCTGTATACCCTCCACAAAGAATAACAAGAGATACCACAAGCTCCATTGTTCAAAATAACAATAAAGTTTTCAAAAATCATGAAATTAGCTTAGAATTATGTGATTATTTTTTAAAATGCTTTTTTGCTGTTTGTTTCATGTTAGCAACTTCCTTTGGGGAAAAAAAAAAAAAACCAGAAAAGAAACATGCCTCTCAAACAACTTGGGATATAAGAAGAATGCTAGAAGTTGTGAGCTTTCCAGCAGCTGACGATAAATCAACTGGTGCAGGCTGCTGGCAATTCAGAGCACTGGAGCCTTCCCTTGGGGAATATTCTTGTAGATTCCTGAGGTCTTTTCAACAGTGACGGTTTGATGGGGACAGAACAACAGGCTATAACCATCCTGCAGGGATGAGACAGTGAAAATCTGTTGGCTTGTCAAATAAACAAAGTTCTGTGGTGAAGAGCCTACTTCTGAACAACTTCCAAGGTGGTATCCTATCTGTAGAGGGCATGTAGGTGCCTTTTGCTTACTGGCTAGAGAAAAGAGATGCATATATGAATTTTGATCACACAGTACTGAAAGACTGAAATCTTACAAAGGGCAGAGTGGTTTGATGTTCTAGGATGTTAGCACGTTAAAGAACAATACTAGATAATAAATGAACACCCTCATTTGGAAGGAACATGAAAACATGAGGGACGTAGCCCAAGGGGTGACTGACCTTTGCATGGTGAGCACAACTGCCTCTGGAGCAGCTGTGGGGACAGTGAACTCCTGGCCGTGCACAGGCTGGGCCACTGAGCCTGGCAGTGTTTGCGCAGCTGGAGTCCGGCGCGCTAAGCAAGTTTGGTCTTGGGAGCAGCGCAGGGCAGAGCAGAGGCAAACTGTATGTCTGCCAAGGGCAGCGTTTATGGGCTCCCCATCCCCAAAAGGCAGGCAATTCTGGTCCTGCAGTTGGACTTCACAGCAAGGGCTGAAGCTGGAGTTGTGTGGCACAAGGGGGTCTGGGAGCAACACCGGCTTGCAGGGTGCCCTGTCCCCTGCCCTACCTGCTGCCTGGGGGCTCTGTTCTCGATCAAGTCATCAAACCCAGCCAGGTTAAAAGTAATCCTTTGCCAATCCACAAACCCCAGATGCTTTACAGTAGTACAGAGAGGGAACAGCAAATACAGGGGGTGCAGGACAGGCAGCAGTGATGGGGAGCTAAGCTCGCTTTCTATCCTAGAATGGCCGTGTGGGTGCCACCCAGAGCGAGTTGTGTGTCCCTGCCTGCTGTTCGGCAGGAAAATGGTTAACTGTGATGGCAGTCCTCTCTTAAGCATTTAAATAATTAGCTTTCAAAGTTAACACTCTATTAAGCCAAAGGGAGGAAGTTCACACCTCTCCTGGTGTTATTGTTCCAGTCTGGCTGGCTGCAGCAGCAGAATGACGCTAGTGGCTCGGTTTGTGTTGGGAAGGTTATCTTTGCAGCCAGGAGTAGAAAGAAGAAACTTCATTTATAGAAAAGGAAGAAAGCACAATACAGCAAAGCCTCTGGGAAGATTGCAAGGCAGCGGGTTCCAGGAGATGGTTTATGTATAGATTAATTTTTCAACTGTCCTTGCCACTTTCAGTTGGGTAAAAGATTCTGCTATTTTGAATAGGACAAAGTATTAAAATGAAATAATTTGCATTGTATTATGTGACTTTTAAAAATCTTACTCATCAAAAAAATTAATTTACCTTCAGTTTGGGGCCGTACAGAACAGCTTATTGTGGAGGTGCTGCTCTGTGGGTAACGGTGACACCTTTGGCAGGATCCTTCCATAGGCAGGAGAAGGTCCATAGTGCTGCAGGTGGCTGTTGTGACCCTCGTATGTGCCAGTCTGTCTAGCTAAGGTGAGCCGTTTAGCATGCTCTGTGCTGGTGAGAAAGCCAAATCCCATCCAATGGCTTAAATCTACTTTAAACTTTGTAGTGTGGCAGTCAGAGCAGGGGAGCACTGTTGGTCAGTAATGGTGACACAAAGGATGCGCTTGGTTTCAGCGTGAGCGATGGTTACGTTCTTTTTCCCTTCACCCCCACCCTATGTGATGGCTGATTCTGCTGAGATAGCTAGTACAAAATGATATAATTTTGTTTTTTATTTCTTTGTTATTTTTTCTACTGATTTAATAAGCTGAAATGGGATTACTAAAGGACAAGACTCTCCCCCACAAGAATTCTCTGTTCCAACATTAGTTTATAGAAGAATCTGCTAGCAAAATCTCAGCTCTGGCCCGTGGGGGCACAAAGAACTCAGATCAGATGATGGCCCTTGTGATCCTTAAGTGACCATAAAAAAAATCAACATCCTGAACTCCCTAGGCTAATTTGCAAATGGACACATTTGAACTGCACATTAGCAAGCTAATGCTCGTTTAACATCTTTTTCTTACATTCAGGATGATCTCTCCTCCAAAGGAGGAAAAATGCTGCAAGTACAAAAAGGAATTAGTCACTATATATTTGTTTGCATTTTTTTTTTCTGTCACAGGTCTCAAGCCTGAATCCAAACATAACATTAAATAGATACACATAGATCAGGGTAAACCACCTTTGCCTTTCCCTGGTGTTGCTGCTTTGTGAAACGTGCTGCGGTATTTGTACCAAGGAGAAAAGCTGGGTTTATGCTAGCAGAGAAGGAAGTGTTTGGCCCAGCTCCAAAGTTCACAACTTTTTTGTGTGTACATATTACAATTTCAGGGAACTGTCCCAGAATCAACACTCGCCTGGGAAATACTTTCCCATCCCACCCTAACCTTCCGCTCACTTTTCCTACAGTTGAATTTGCAACATCAAGCCTTTTTATTAAAAAATGAAAGACCAACTGACAGTAGGTGGGAAATTATCCTTGTGTTCTTTTTATTTTGTGATAGAACTTGTATTGCATGCACAAGAGTCCATGAAGCAGCACCTGGGCCAATTCAAGGGGTGTCTGTGGGTTGTCAAGGCGTTAGGAGACACACTGTGTATAGAAATACAGCAATTGGTTGCTTCTCTGTGTGTGATGACCCCTGTGAATGTAAATTTCTGAATGCACTGGAATATTTGAGATTTGTGTTTTTTCTGTATTTTATAGACAAAACACATAGTCATATTTTCATACAGAAACCAAGAAAATATAATTAAGAGTTGTTATTTGTCCGTGTGGCCACTTTAGCCTTCAAGGGTCTACAATCTTGAGATGGTAGGATTCCCTGGGTATTGCTCCCTGGGTGTAGTTAAAGGGGTTGAAATTGTGGCTAGTTCTTATGTGTTTGGATAAGAGGCAGAGAGGACACAAAAATCAAGTTTATGATGGAAATTTCATGAAAAAGGGGCTGGTTGCTCCCTCTCTCCCAAGAGGGCTGCGAGAACGTCAGTGTGAGGTCTGGGATTTTTTCTTTTCCTTAAAGAAAATATTTACTGGTTCTTTTCTACATTCCTTACACAGTCTAAACAACATTGAAGCCAAGGAGAGCTGGGTTTGGATTATGAACTTTTTCAGCTTTTTTAGAGTTGAGCTGTGAAATTGCTCATAAAAACAGCTTTTTTTTTTTTAAGCTGTTCACTTAAAGTACGTCTAAACCGAGGTTGATTTCTCATCATCTTTAAAATTGCTCATACACCAAGTATATCTGGATCCATTGGGATTGTGGACACATACCCTCTTTCTCTTTGTGCTAGGTAAACCATGCTACTGCCCTCAGCCCAGGGTGTTTGCTGCTTGTCACTAGCAGCTCCCCAGCCAGATACTGTCCCTTCGCTAATCTGCCAGCCCAGCCAGGATAGCAACAGCGTGCTGCTCCTTGATGGTCCACCTGTTTACTTTGGTTGAAGATGCTCTGGGGTGCTCACCCTGGCACCAGGCAGGGAATGGGAGACTTGTAATAGAGGCTGGTGACAAGAAGCCAGTTGGCAGCCACTAACCTTTTCCCCTGGCACATCTGTTTGCAGAGCGCCCGTCTGCTCAGACTTGTTGGAAAAGCTGGCTGGATCAATGTAAATCATTTAAATCTGGACCTGTGGCCTTGTTACTAGCGAGGTGCCACTCCTTTAAATGCCATGATTAATATCCAGTGTCTGTGGGGATATTTTGCCCATCAGTGGCTACGGCAAATTGATTTTAGGAGAAATCACAAAATTGAAAGGAGAGTTGAGGAAATGTTGTGTTTCTGCTAACACAGCCACAGACTTAAATGATTTGCAATTGCTCAAACAACCATTTTTTAGCATTCATTAATGCCTTCTGTCGTTGCAACGTTCTCAGCTCATGCCGTTTGTCCTGAATGCTTTGTGTCCCCTGACGCGTCAGTGGGTAGAACAGGGTCATGCAGGTGTGGGAGCGTGCAGGAGGGTGAGGCAGCTCTTGGGGAGGAAGGCTGGGAGGCAGGTTACAAGGGAAGGGACTGCACAGAACCCCCAGCCTGGTTGGATGGAGTAGGTTGCCTTGGGAAACCCTGACCTGCCCTAGGAAAGCAGGGGCCATGCAGGGCTCTTGAGGCAATCACTCTGGTTGCTGCTTCGTTGGGACCTGGGCCAGAGATATGCCACAATGTCCCGAGCGTGTTTTGGCTTTGCCTACCTTTAAATGCTGCTGTGATTTAACCCCCATTACACATGCTTTCTGTTCTAGCTATAGATTGATGCTGCATTTTCAGCATTCATCTTGAATTTCAGAGGTTGGCTGATAAAGTGATGTCAGCAAACCCACTAGTGAAAATTTATACCAGACCTCTGTTTTCCTTTGATAATGGATTAAAAAAGATCCCTGAATGAAACAAACTATATTGACAAAATGACTTTGTTTTTCCCCTTTTATAATTACATTTTTTTTGATAGCATAACTGTGAGGGAGGAAAGAAGAATTATACCCTATATGGCATAGCAGTATCAGCAGAAATCCTGCAGTATGAAGAAAATAAATCCCTATGCTTTATTTTAAAGGTCAAGAACAGCATAAAGTTACTTTTCTTTTAAGTTGCTGGATGCTGCCTAAAGGTTAGGCTGTTCTTTGTGTGCAGCAGACCCAGAGCACCCACGCAGACACACCAGGCTCCTGGCTCACGTTACATGTATAGCTCAGCCATGGTAACCTGGTTGTATGTCTAAAGATTCAGGCTGAGTTTTGAGGAGAGCTTAGGTGAGGGTGGCTGATCATGGCAGTACTGCTACCTCTACAGTCGATCTGTTCATCAGTCAAATCCTGGGCTGCCTCAGCTCACAGACGTAGCTTTAAGGCAAAACAGAACTGGTGATCCTTGTCTGAAAATACAGTGCTGTGAGCTGCGGCAGTTCAGGTGCAGCCTGACAACCAGCCCTGGTTCTCAGCAGTGAAGGAGAGAGGAGGTTGACAGGAGGAAGCACACAGGCTGAATCCTCCTGCCCATCCATCAGAGCCATGAACCTGGTGTTGTTCAGGAAATGGATTTGCCGGCTCTACTGCTCCAAGGACCCTTTTGTTTTCACAACTGCTATGGCTACACTGGCAAATCATTTGATGTGTACACAAGATCGATACTTGAGTGTGGTGCTTGCAAGTAAATGAGTATGGTGTAAGGTAAAGTCACTTCTCATGTGTTTCATCAGGTCTGACCCTCCTAACCTGCCATGTGTCACATTTCAGAATGGCTGAGGGAGGGCTTAATGTCCCACTGAAATACAGCGGGTAGGGGTGTTGACTGGAAGGGTATCTTGGGTTATAGCTAGTAAAACTACCTATAGATATAGCTGTTTGCAATACGGAAGTCTGATGTGTGTCTTCAAAAGTGGTCCTTGTTTCTTTAGCTAGGTAAACTTATAACTCTGGTTTCCCCCCATCCAAAGCTTACATATTTGATCCAAACCTTTTTTTCTTTAAAGTCTGGAAAAACTCGTTGGTGCTAAACAATGATAATCGAGTTAAGTTACTGGTTTCTCTTACTGTGCCAGCAGTAAATAACCTCCAATAGAACATCTTCTGCTACCATTCATTTCCAGAGATGACTTCCATGGTTAGTGGTGGTGTTTAAGACTGAGGTCACTTTGCTTGCAAAGAATTTTCCAAGGCTAATGTTAGGGATAAATCTGCTTATTTTGTTTAGTCTGAATTGACCTTCTGCAATATAATGAAAATAAAGGGGTATCTGATTTTTTTATTCTTTGAGTCATCAGATCTTGTTATAATGTATGGAAAAGTGGAGTTTCCTTAAATGTCACCATTTTGTCAGGATTAACAGTAGCAAGAATGTAACTATTTAGTACTGCATTTTACTGCCTACCCTAGTTAGGATTTGTCCAAACCCAATAAGGTATACCTTACAGGTTTTGTCCAAAACCACTTGATGAATTAACTAGAAAGCTAAACTTGGAATGAGGTTTCTTGAATGGTCATCCTATTTGATCTGAGCTGGGCTATGCTGCTTTGCTGCTGCTTGTGATTTGAACCTGCCTGCTTCCAATACATTCTCTCTTATTTCAGCAATTCATCAAAATGAAGAAAACAGCAGTCAAGAAATAAGAGGACTAGAAGAGCTCAAGGACACCTCTGATACTCAGGTAAATGTGCAAGATTAATGGCATCTCAGGGACTTTTTCAGATCTACAAGTTGAAGGATCTGCTTTCAATAGCTCTGGGAAATGGATTTTCCTCGATGTTCTGCACAGGGAGCCTGTAAGAAGGAGAAAGTCTGCTGGATCTTGTCTTACTTGACTATTTAGAATAAGATTGATGATTACCCTGGGAATTAATCCCATGATGTTGAAATCGGACAGCATTCTTAAACTATCTCCCTGCTCTTTTTAGATAATACACATAGCATGTACCAGATGTGAAAATAAAATGAGATGTTTTAGGAGGCAAGGGCATGTGACATTTTGATTGGATTTTAATCACTGTAAGTAGACATGCAATGAAATAAGGATATTTATTAGTCACTTGAGTGTAAGCAACAACCTTTTTCTTTCCTTCCCTAACAGGCCTCATTTACAACTAAAGCATATTTCTAGATATTGCTCAGCAGAAACTTAACTGCATTTTGGAATATTTTTATTGTGGAATTGCTTACCCTTTTTAATTCTGTGAAACTTTTTTGATTAATGTCCAGTTTGTTCAATCATTCAGTTTGTGCATTCAAACTGTGCAAGTGTAACTATCTTTCTCATTATATGGGTACTGATTATTGCTTTTAATTTAAAATTGATTCCTCCCAGTCTTGACCGTTTTTTTTTCTTCTATTCCTCTTGAAAATCCTATGTTTCCCACCAGTTGCCACCTTTTCTCCTTCCTACATACGCAACGTGCAGTTCCCATCTCTAATTTATCCCCTAACACCTTGCCCTCTAAAAAGCTGTGTGCGAGAAAGCAGGATTTGCATTGGTGTCTGTGAACAAGCCCAGCTGAAGGGGTACAAGCCACGTAGCCAAGTTAGCAGTACCTATATCTTTCTAAAGGTAGGGGCTGTCTTGACCACATAGAGCCCAGGAGGGGCTGTAGGCAGCTCTGGCAGCAGACCTGGGCCATGGCAGACACCTGGAGAATGCAGGCAGAAGAGTTGGGGACCGCGCAGATATGCCTACTGCATCAGTGTGTACATGGGCTTTTCTAGCACACTCTGAAGAGTAATGCTTGAGCAAGATGTTCAGAAATAGCCTGCTCTTTTCTTAATTGCACACAATTTCAAATCTATTTTTAAAAAAGTGTAGTAGGAGCCCTAATGTGTGAAAATTTAGTTACCTGACTTTGATTCCTAATTCACATCAGTGTGAGGTTGAGGACCAGTCTTCTAGAGCTCAGCTGCGCATTATGGAGCTATAGAAAACACCCAGGGGGAAATGCTGACCTCACTGCACAAAAAAATCTGCCTTTCTGTTTTCTTTTTTGGGTTTCTTATATGCTCAGTTCTACTTGATTGTTGTAGTTATTATTTATTGAAAATGTTTGTTCACATTTATGTCAGAGATGTAAAAAGAAAGACTACAACGTGTGCTTAAAGTTCCTAATGTGTCAGCTAATAAGATTACATGGGCAGATTATACAAAACCCAGCAGAACTGATTATTGGGATATTGATTTGCTCAGCTTTTGTTTGGCTGGAAACCAGCTTCTAAAATTTGAAATAATTTGAAACACATTTAAAATTAAACGATGATTAAGTAAGCAGTTAACAAAAGTGTTCAAGTGCCCAACTGGGAGGAGAGCAGGGGCGTTATCAAAGCAGCTGTTGCTCCAGTTTGTTCGTCAGCACCATAAAAATGACATCCTGCAAACACTGAATGCAGTTGGGTCTAAGGGTGTGAATGATTTTTTTTTTTTTTTTTTTGCTTTAGTGAGACTCTGCATGTGGCTGGAGCAAAGCAAATGATCTTTTGAGGCAGTGGTGTATGGTTTTAAGTTTTCAGGTTGATCAAAGGTGAAGCCTGTAATAATTATGTTGTTTTCACCAGACATAGAAGGAGACAGAGGTACAGTGGAAAAAAACCAAACCACCACAAACCTCTTCTGTTAGCAGGATTGAAGGGTGTGGTGCCTGATCTAAACACCGCTCTGCAGCGTGGAGGCTTGACTTACATTGGAGTTAGTTGACAAGACTGGTAAAAGTGTGGAAAAAATTCAGTTTTTAAAAGTGAGCGCACTGTAAACAATGTCAATAATGTAAATAAGAAATCCCATCCTGTCTGCCTAGGGCAGTCTTAATTCACCTCCATGTCACTGCTAGCATATTTATTTATGGCCTTTGCAGAGGAAATACTTTCCAATGGATGTGCCGAAACAGAAAATGTGCTGTCAGCATCTTTGCTTTTCCAGCCTCAGTAGTGACTAATTTATTTTTCTTCCATTAAACTTTTTAATTTCATTTCAAATATTGCATAAACACCTTTAATTATAGTAATTTTGTGCCATGAATGGTAGTAAAGTCTTACTATAAAGCTCCTACGTTCTTTTATCATTCATTAAATTAAAGCCAGTTAAAATATGCAGCTTTGTGATTTTCACCTTCACATAAGTTAGTACTTGTATCTCTGTTGGTGCATATGATTTAGAGGACTAAGCACCAACATTTGGGCATGTGGGATTTTGGAGGGTGTGTGCCTGCACAAAATACAAATCGAAATTGCACTTTGCAAGTAGGGCAGCTTGCCTTTTACCCTTTTGCCTAACAGCTTCAAAGGCATCGCTTGAAAATTAAATTTATATTGACAAGTGAAAATGACCAGTAATAAGAGACTCTTAACAATATCTTCCCAACCAGCTTTTAGAAGCTGTCATCAATTAATTAGTTAGTTGACCTGGATGCTTTCTTATAAGGATTTAGCAGAAAGGTTTATAGTGGAAAGTCAGCATAATTGAGAAAATCAGAATTAAAAGTAAGGGAGTCGTACTTTTTTTCTTAGTTATGAAAAAGCATGTTTAACCTTTTGTATTTCAAGTGCATTCTTTATTCCCAGAGGTAAGCATGTACACTTAACTTGATAATACCTTAGCCCTCTCAGAAAATTCTTAGTTGACCTTTAATCCTCTGGAAACCCAATAAAATAAATATTTTTTTTCATGTTCTCTGTAATTCTTTAAGTTAAAGAATAGTTGGGGAGGAGGGGACATGTTAAAATGTAAGATTTCTTCTTAGTGGTTATTTGAAACAGGACAATATGACTCTTCAATGAAATCGACAGTTTGAATCCAGATGGTATTCTTGCCAGGCTTGTATCTAGAGTTACTTTTTCCCTGGGGTGCTCATCAGTGCAGAAAACAATAGTATGCTCTATCTGAACACAGGGTGAGGGGGGAAAGAGAGCGAGGCCCATGTGTTCAGAAAGTTGTCTTTCTCTGGTATGTTTCTTCCACTTGAACATGCTGAAACCAGTTGGTTCCCCCCAAGAGTGAAACCCCGCTCCCTCAGCTTAAAAAAATAGTGGTTTTAACCATTGGGCTTTGCTTCATACACAAGATCAATAAATATTTGTTCAGCAGAGTGAACACTTTATTTCTGTCAATGTCCATCTTACATTTGAAGTACAGGGACTTGTAATCTTCTATGCCACTCATAGGTCATGGTCTGACTTGGCTGGGCACAACATGAAGGTGGGAAAAGTTCCTCCACAGTAGTAAGATCCCAGATCCAGAGAGGCTGTTAATCTTTATAGTCCTATAAGCCTGATTAGTCCCAGAGCCCTAATAGGCCATAACCCTTTGAGTTGTCCTTAGCCTACAAGCCTGGGGGGATTACTGCACCCAGATGTTATACTCTCTGCTAGAAGCATCCTGAAGCCATGAAATAAGCAGGTTTGGCTCTAGCTGAGGTCCTTAAGCCATCAAAGTGTCGTGAAGCACAGACATCTCACCTCAGCCAAGTTTGTGACAATTGCCTACGTTTCCTGTGTAAATTACTGGAAAAAAGGACGAATTTTAGGAAACAACTCATCTGACTGTTTTTAAATGTCTATTGTAGAGTAAAAAAAAAATTTAAGTACCTCTTTTTCTCTACTGATTATAAAGACAGCCAGGACAACTAGTTCATTATATTCTTCCATATTTGATAAAATCAGTCTCAGTCCTGATCTGCAGGTGATAACAGTGTGTCAGAACTGGTTTATAAATCCATGTCCTTGATTTAGAAGATCAGGAGCTAATCTCATAGAAAATATAAGGATCTTCAGGTTAAGCACTGCAATTCCTTGTTTTCTTGGTGGATTTGTGACCTTCGAACCAGTGTGTAGGTTCCTTATGTGGGAAAGCTGGGTGCCTCAGGAGGCCGGGGACTTAGCATAGGACATGCACAGCACAGGCTGCGTCTGAAATTCTTTCCTTCTTCAGAGCACAAGTGCCTGATGCAGGCTTGTGAGGAGATGCCTTCATCCAGACTGGAGGAACGTAGGCACGTAAAAATTTCTTTCAAATAACTTGCTAAGGATGACTCTTCGGATTTGGTCGTGGAACCTATTTTTTTTCTATCAGCGTTAAAGCACTTACTCAGAAAGTGGATTTGTTACCCTCCTCAGCTGAAGAAACCTTAACCCACATTTTCCTCTTTCTTGGAGAAAAGAGCAGACTGTAGGATGATTTGGGTGGGCACTCTTACACCTTCAGCTGTCATGGGCAGGGGTTTCTCAAGGCCGAAGGAGTGAAGCCTGCATGGCACTACGGGTTAGTGATCAAGGCATCCCTGGCTTGACTCACTAGAAGTTTTATGTATTTTGGAGTAGATAACAATTCAGTTAAACTCCAGATGAACAGTAGGAAGAAAAGGGTGGAGGAAGTGAGGGAAAAAGGTTTATTTGCAGATTGTCTTTAAAGTCATATGGTGGTACAGTATCCACGCCACATGCTTGGCCCTCCCAGGGCATATGCTGTTCCCATCAGGAAACATCTGGGCTAATAAAAGCTGTGCAGTATCACCAAGCCAGGACTCAGTTATGCAGAGGCTGTGTCCATGACCAAATTATGGACAGTGATGTTAGTCACTGACTTTGCAGGGAGCAATTTAGCCCTCATCGGCTAACTTTGTGATGGGTCTGGTATGTCTGTGTGTAAGCGTGAATCTGTCTTTATATATATGGCATTGTTATAACACAACCAGTGCTGAATGTTGTGACAGAACACTATCAGCATAGCTTGAATAACTGGCAGAATATTAGTCAAAAAAATAGTTCTAACATAGTTTTTAAAGCAAGCCTCATTTTTTTTCCCTAAACAAAGTCAGGAGATATTGCTTCGTTATTTACAGAATAAATAAATGTGGCGCAACTGTCTTCTGACTCTTGTGGCTTGCATACGTGAAAAATGGTTGGAGCTGGAGCAGGGGGAGTTGTAGCCTGTTATTTTTAGGAGTGCCTTGTGTTGCGCTTCATTCTTTTTCCAGGGCTGTTCCTGGCTAACTTTCCCATGAGTTTTTAACCTCTTGCTCTTGTTCTCTTATGTAACAGGAAACAGGCTGACAGGAACAAATAAAACACAGCGTATCTGATAGTCACACTCAGAGGAGCGGTTGATTTAGTTAGCCCTGCCTTCATTCCTCCAAAGTAGATACATTTGGAGATTTGGATGTGCCTCAGCTCCTCTCCAGTTGTCTCCCAGGAAGCAGAGACTTGTTTGTGTTCAGCAAGTGGCACCGAAGTACCGCAAATATGAGAAAACTGATGTGTTTCTTTTAAGGTTGAAATTTGTGGCGGTGTCATGTCCTGGGATTGTGGATTTAAGTATCTGTTTGCTCTTTCTCCCACCCTTAAGGCAGGGGTTTTGTGCAAGCTTCAGGGAAGAGATGACATCGGACGGATTGAGCTGGTCCAGAAGCTGGCGAGAGAAAACTGCCAGTTTTTGCAGGCGGACAGAAAACCACCGGAGAAGGCAGAGCAAGTAAAGACATTTCTTGTTTGGGTTTTTTGTTTCTTTCTGGTAGGGGAGGGAGATTTAGGTCACAAAACTGAAATAGCAAAGCTGATGGTCAGAATCCAGGGCACACATTAGTCATGGAGCTGTAGCTGCTCTCCTCTGGCATTTACGTTTCTCTGAAGTGCGTTCAGTTCAATAATTGTCAACACACTTAAATTATTATGTTGTCATTAGCTGTCAGTTACTGTACTAATATCTTACAACCATGGGAAGTAGCAGATGATTTCAGGATGCTTTCTACCAAATTGTTGTTAGTGATTCTGAATTATTTGGTTTTTAGGGTGTATTTAAATAATGTATAAGGTATATAAGTGCTTCATGGACTTAGTTTCAATTGTCTTAAAATTACTTTGCTGCTGGTATATTTGGATGCAAGTATTGGCTGGAGCTTTTCAGAATGAATTAAAAAGAATGGTCTGGGTACAGAATTCAGCAGTTTCTTTTAAAAATTTGTGTTTTCAACCAAAGGTTACACTGAAGAAAGCATTATGTTTCATGCTTCTGAAAGCACTTACACAGTTGTTAATAACTGAATTGAAAATGCACTAAAACTTGACTGCTCTGCTTATAGCACAATATATCCTAATTTTGTTCTCCTGGTAAAGATTTCTATTCTGATTGCATATTCATCTAAAGGTGCCCAGGATAATAACTGCAAGAAACAACAAAAATCCTACCTAGTCCTCATGTGTCTTCTTATAATGTATATGTAATTTATTCCATTTTCTGCTCACTGGACAGTAGAAAAAAGGCATGTGCTTTAGAAAAGAAATACTTTTCAGCTCATCAGCAAGCTCATTCCTACTGAAGTAAGGCTGCACAAAAGAAAAGAGAAAGATGAAATCTTATTTCAGAGCTTCATGCTGTTCTGTTCAGCAGCATATAAAGTCTAGTCTGGTGTGGTTAAATATGTAATTGTATCAGTAGGTGTGCACGAGGGAGGAGGATAATTAGCCAGGCTCAAATCCCTGAGATTGAATTGTTCCTCTGCTGATCTGCTAGCCATGGACATCTGGCAGAATTTCCATATATCTTTAAACTGTATCAACAAAGCACAATTAAAAGTTTAGGTGCTTAAGTAAAGAAGATTTTAAGCCAGGGAAGGTTTGTAATTGTGTTTCAGGATTTGGAAGACAGATTACAGATGCTGTGGGCGTAGGGGAGAGGGGAATGTCAGGACTGATGCTCCAAAAATTCAGTGGATAGTTTTGCTGCTTAATCTGGTCATTGCAAAGGGTGATGTGGTGTCAGCTGCAGCTCTGTAGCTCCACAGATTACAGTACAGTTCCAAAAATGGAAAGGAAAACTGCTCAGCTTTTCTTCTCCTTTGAAAAGTATGGTACTTAGCAATTGCTGCCTTTTAGGAGATGAGTGACTTCAGTGTAGCAGGAGCTAGAGCAAACTGCTCATACCCATACTGAGTGGTACAATGCAGCAGTTACTGCTCTTGGGCATGGATGTGCCTTTAGACCTAGGAGGTGGCAGGAAAGAGGCATGTCGCCTGAGAGACTGCAGAAGCACAGGTTATTCCTCATGTGCCCTTTATGTCTGGGCAGGGCGTGTCTTACAGGTAGTGCTGGCAGTAACGTTATGGTGTGCTCCCCCCACCTTGTTCTGCACATTGCTGGTTGTTGTAGGGTGGGGGGTGATGTGGCTCTTCCCTACAGTTCAGGCGGCCCATGCCCAGATGTAAGAGAGACCTGCAGTCCTCAGTGCGGGTGTATTTGCTAATCCTCCATCCAGTCTACTGATTTCAGTAGGAATAGTCACCAAGGAGGCATTACTGGACATGGGCAAGGTATGTCGCAGGGTTCTCAGTTTAGCTGACTCAGGTAATTTACTTTCACTGGAAAAAAACCACACTTTGCTGTGGTGGGGGCAGTGGGTTGCATACGTTCAGGAAGATGTGAGCTTCCATCCCTTCCTCTCCCTCCCTTCCTCCCTTGTGGCCCGAGAGCTGCTCTGGCGCATGTGCAGGTGGCAGGATCTGGCTGGCTGGGCAGGGTTCGCTGCTCCGGGCAGCTGTTCCCTCTCTTCTCTGAGGAGAAAAGTAGCAGGCTGGATTGCAGTGAGTAATGCTCAGATGCGGGCTTTCAGACCTTCCCGTCTCATCCTGCTGCTACAGAAGTGATGGCAGATTCATTGGCATCGGCTTACTGCCCAGTCCCTTGTGCTCACTGTAAATGTTAGAGGAACAACATGTTCAGGGTGTGGTGTCCTTACAAAATGATAAGTAGCGTGTCCATCTTTCGTTTTATTTTTTTTTAGTTTTAAAAGCATAGCTTACTCTTACATTACTTTCTTAGAAACACAGGGTAATGGGCGCTTGATGTAGCCAGTAAAATGGAGCAGCTCTGCGTGTTCTCCACAGGAACCTCATTTCTCAGCAAGTATCCCTGTGCTAAAGCTTTCACCAGCTTTCCCTCCTGGGGAGCTCAAACTGCGCTTTCACGGATGATCTGCCTTCCTCAAAGGGATGGCCTTCGGTCTGTAAATGAGACGTATGAACACCCTGCCAGGCTCCTCTCTTTGCCTTTCAAGAGCCAGCTATCTGGGCTGGCCTCCTGGCGCCCACGTCAAAGCAGAAATGGTGGTGGTTGGCGGGGCTGTGCATTTCAATCAGCCTGGGTCAGTGTTGCTGTTCAAAGCTGGGGGCTTTGTAGCCCTCCTGGAAGTAAAACTGCTCTTCCCAAGATGGCCAAGGCGAATTTTTGCCCAAAGTGGAGTTCTGGTTTGTTCTCCTCTAAGAATATGCAAAAAGAAAAAGCAACCTGAACACAGGTTAGAATTGTGCGTATGCATACTTCTGATCTACATGTGCTACGACCCACCCGTGCAAAAATGTCAGGGCAATGGAGTGGTGGCTCCCCTGTTGCTACCTCCCCACTGTGTTTCTAAAGCAGGTCTCTTCACCCTAGAACCTCACTTGGTTTTCCAGCTTTAACAGCAAACACAAATGTAGTATGACTGGGTTTTGCCGATTCTTGTACTTTGTTTTGAAGGAAGAGCTCTCAGCTTAAGTGAAGAATTGAGTACCCAATGAACCCAATAGCTTTTTTCTTACACAGCGAGGGAGGTGTGGAGCTGCCTGGGGAAATGACCCTCTCTCTGTCTGTAGCATTTTGAACGCGATGGGGAGCGGTAACGGTGCTCACAGACTTGTAGAGGAAAACAAAACCTAAATTATAGTGATTTTTTTCCCTATTCCCACTTGCTAATGTGTTAGAATAAGGTTCTTAATTAAGGCACTGAACCTACCATATGTGTTAGGTTTCCTAAAACTTCAGTTTTGCTAATGAGTAGAAAGTAAATAGTAGTAAATAAGCTTCTAAATAGGCAGGTAAGATTCTTCTCTGTGCTCTTGCATTCCTACAATGAGATTCAACGTATTGATAAATAAATAAAATGAAATGCTTATCTAAAATGCACTGAATTTATTTTAATATCAGATGTGGGCTAGAGTGAAAACAACTATGCAAGCTTGCAGTTCTAATTTTATCATTACAGGCAAACCACACTCACGAGCCTAGGGAAATGTAAAACTTGGCATTTGTATTTTTGTGTTATTAAAATATTTCCTTCCCTTAAAACAATTGCTTTGACAGATAACAGATTAAAAATCTATATTGAAATATTCAGCTATAATATGAGCCTGCTTTTCTGAGAAGTTTGCTTACTGTTAGCATTAATTATAATATAGAAAGCAAGCTCTGCATGTAAAGCCATTTGAAGTAATTTGTCATAACTTTTTTTGCTCAAGCATACTTTTGAGCCATTTGCACTAAATCGTATTTTTTTGGAACTCCATTTAAGCAACTACAGGCTCAATTAAATAATGCCTTTTTAATAGATGCGATACTGTTTGTACAGTATTTCCAGTTATTATTTCAATGAAGCATTGCACTGATTGAGAAAATCACGTCTGTTTATAGCGTCATTGTCTTAGCAAAATCATAAAAGTGCTTTTCACCTTAGCAACGTGAGGAAAATATTCTTTAGATTATGCTACTGTTTTCATAGTCAGATCAACTGAATAAGGTTTCTACAGATTGACACTAATGTTCAAAGGAAATTTAAGATTTTCTGTGTGTTCATTAGAGAACTAAACAGTATGAATTCATTTCTTCAACTATATAAATTATATTCTAGGCTGGGGCTCTTCCAGTACTTCCATGCATCAGTGGAGAGGGGAATGTTTCCTAAATCCACATCTACAGATTAATGTGTATATTCATTAGAGTTACATACTGTTTAAAAGTATATGAGTGCATACAGCGTGAATGTATTGATTCTGTGACTTAGCCAGTTCGAGATGAAAGATTTATATTGTAGAGGGACAGGTATGTTTTCAGAAGGACAACAGATACTGAAGAACAGTTTTGTTAATTTACTGGGTACTAACTTGTGTGATCAGTGGTCTCATTAAGAAGACAGATGATTTGCTCATTGGAGCAGGTTAGTGGTTGGGCTGAAGCTGTTAAAAGGCTTACAAAAGAAGATTAACGATTTAGAGCCTCAGGTTGTATAGATTACTCACGACTGAGGAATTTCTTGAGGAAATTCCAGCCATGACACGTCAAGGTTATTTTAGGGTGCATGTACCTGTCCAGCTGGGCGCCTGCAACGAGACAAAAATGAATGTCAGGACATGTCCAGAGCTGCAGTTTTTGTTAACTTGACAAAGCCATGGCCTTGCGCTGATGTACTGTTGAATTGATGGTCAGTAATCAGGCCTCCGATGGAAAAATACTCTTTAATAAAAACGATGACGTCAAATGACATCTGAATGCAGTCAGTGACTAAAATCTGTGGTTTACTTTTTTAAAAAAGTCATCGCTGCTTTTGTTGTATCTGCCCTAGCTGGGACAGACCTAGGTAGCTTTTACTGCTTTTGGCTTTGGGATGCTATTCTGCATCTCTTGCAGAACTGTGGATCAAGTGGACTTAACAACTATAGCACAGTCAAAGTTTTTGAAGAAACTTTCATGGCTTGAATAGCCATGAGATGGTATAGATGTCTGAAGTCATTGAAACAGAATCGATTTAGCACATCAGCACAGGAGTTTGCTATTTCCCTTCCTACCTCTTAGATCTGCCAGTGTTAGCAGAGAGCACTGTACCAGGGTAAGATGATAGTTTGCAATTTCTGCTTAGTCTTCAACTACAAGCCAATCAAAAAAATGAGTCTATCAGTGAGGTTGTCAGTTTATAGCTCTGTGTTGAGTAAGAGTAAATAATGAAGAGGTAGGTACATGCTTGCTGTGGGGGTAACGTGAAGTTCAAGTCTCTGGTCTGAATCAGGAGGAACAAGGACTTGAATCTAGTTCTGTCATGTTCCGAAGAGAGTGTCCTATTCCAGACGGTCAATCTTTCATCTGCTGGAACGAATGCATAGCCCCAGGTGATCACCTGTTCTTCATAAGCCAACCTCTTTATCTTTTGAGAAGAAAAGACCTCTGCAGGTCCTAGGACTTTTTCAGTGCAGAACAGGCATCTTTTTGAAATAGAAAAAGTTTGTCAGAGATAAGGATCCCCCTGTGCAGATGTAGGACTGCTTTGGCTGCTAGGAAAAGCCTTGTTTGTGTCTCATGACACTTTTGTTAAAATAATAAGAAAAGTATTTTTATTTACTGTATACTTTTAAGAGTACTTACTATTCCTTTTGTTGAGTCTATTTAATGTGGCCAGAGTTTTGGAGGAGAATGCCTTCTTGCCAGGAGTGCAAAATAACGGTGAGATTATATGGTCCTCCTTCCTGTAAGAATAAAGCACTTGAGAGGAGTCATGCTTATGCTCACATGTTGTGAGCACAATATAGGAACATGTTGAGTGGGAAGCTCACTCTTTTCCTTTGAGTTGTTATATATTCCCATAATACTTTCTTTCCTCCAGATGCTTGGCCTAGTGTTAAAAGAAAAGAAAGCCTAATTTGCTCCTCTTTGATTTATTCTGTAACATTAAACTACTTTGTATAGAAGGAAATTCCACGGGCACATTTTGCATGCTGGGCTTTCTTTGGTGTGGAACAGTGACTCATTCTTGTGTGGGACAATACCTTAGCTACTGGGCTGAAAGGGGTAAAAAGGGCACGTGGCACTTAGCAGGCTAAAACCTGGGAGCCAGAACACTGAATTTTTATTTTTGACTCTATCAGTTATTTAACATGTAACCTCCTTCAAATCACGTTACTTCTCTGCACCTTTGTTTACCCAGATATAAAATGGGGTCTTAAACATGTAGGACCTTGAAGGGGTGCTATAAAACCTGCAGTCGTTAATGAATGTTGATTAATTGCTTTGGGATCCTTGAGAGGTGGTTTGGAGATCCCAGCAAGCTGGAAGTGGGTTGGACTTTGAACTGCTGAGGGCGAGGGGGGGCATATTTTTAAAAAACATGAGCAGACTTGTGGCAAGGCCAAGCAGCTTCAGTCACTTTGCAGTCTTTGGGTCCTCGGCCATCGCTTCCACAGCGGTGTCGTTGGCAGCATCCCTGCCCCAACTGCTTGTCCCTATCCCTGGGGTGCCCCATGTTGTGCTGCTCTGTGAAGACACACAGGGAAAAATCCAGCTGAAAAAGGAAATAAATACACCTTTCTTGTGGGGTTATTTTCCAGCTGGATCAGTTTCCCTCATGGTATAGGGATATATGGGTATGGGGTAGGAACAAGACGTAGTGTCAGGGCTGACCCTTGCTGGCAAAAGCTATTCTGCTGATGACAGTGAAACACAGCCTTCCTCCTTTATTCCCCAAAGCCTTGTGACTTACCAAATCCAGAAACTGCGCGGGATCAAATTAAATGTTCTTGTGTTTTTTTGGTTGGTATAATTTTGATCTAGATCCTGTGCTTCACCATGTGGCTTCATGAAGGCTTACATACACAAAGAAGGGGGTGAATGATGAGTGGGGGTCAGCATCCAGGAGCAGGGAGAGGACAGGATGCTCTTTTTTTGTGGACAGTGGAACTACACAGTTCCTGGTAGCACCAACACTGAAAACATTGTTCCTTGGTTCTGCCTTCTGCCCCATTTATCAATGTGAAAAAGCAGAGAAACCCTCCAAAAGCTTTCATGAGCAGGTTGTCACTGCCCTCTACTTCTGTGTTTCTCTGCAGATTTTGAACCGCTTACCTGTTTATGTTTCTAGACTGTCCAAAGGCTTACATAAAATAAATCTATCACTTTCTCCCTTTAGAGAAGTAGAAATTACCAGTTTATGAATTCCAAGCACCTGCTCTAATGTTTTCTAGCTTTAAATTTACACCTCTGTCCCTCTCTTTGTACGATCAATACATTTTATGACATTCTGAACTTTCTTTTCTCCATTTTTCTGGTTTATGACATTGATAAACTCCCAGTTATGCTGATAATACAGTGCCTGTATCCTGCCATCTACTTCTGTGCAGTTACTTCTGTGCTTGTGCTGATAACTCTGAATACCAGAAGTGCCTGGATCTCTCTGTCAAGTTACGGACTTTGTTATCTAAATTCGTGAAGATTAAAAAGAAAAGTTGGTAATGCTTTGAATATGCACCATGCAAACTTAAGTCAGAAATTCCAAGCAGTTTCTGAAATACAGGAGAAGTAATTTTGTCCTTCACCTTTTGTGGTGCAGATCTTTTAAGTCATTCATTGTTTTACTAGATTTTTCTCCTGGAATCGAAACCAATCAAGGACATCTGGCTTTGGCTCATAATGTGGGCCTGGCTAAGAGGAAATAGCCTAGATAACTGGAAAACTTTGTTGATAAGCCAGAAGCCGATGGCTGTCCACCACATCATCCTCTTTGGAAGTTGTCTGAGATTTGGTAGCCTGTTCAGAGATCAGAGTCATGTAAAAAGGATTCAGTGCTTCAGGTCTCCCTTTTTTTTTCTTATTTTTTCTCCTATGCTCCTGAGTAAGTTCAGGAAGAATCTTCAGTTTCATTGAAGTAGAGATTTGAGCCATTAATGCATAAGATACATGGCTGGCGTCGTTAAACAGGTGAATGTGTTTCTACTTGTCAAGCTTTGCTCCTCCTTGCACCAGAGCAAATTCTGTAGTAAGATCTGCACTGTATGCTAAGGTCAGTGTGCTTCCAGTGGCAGGATGCTCTGGAGTCAGTGAGGATGCCTTTGATTTCAGGTGCTGCTGTGCTGGCACTACAACCCTCCCCAACTGCCAGAGCAACCTAGCTTTCTTCAGAGATCTGACAGCCTGTATCAGGACCTCACTGGAATAAATGCCACCAGCATTCGTTGTCATTTGTTCTGCAGGCAGACTCTGGAGACCACCTGGAGCATCATGGTGTGAAGACTCAGCCTTTCCCTTACATTCAGCTGCCTGCCCTGTACCAGAGTCAGGCTATCTGCACTGAGGGCTTTTTGGAAAATGGGCAGCTGTGAAGTGTCTATCTCTGCCTACATTACTGAAGTCACCTCCACAGCAAGAAAGGAAGAACAAATTGACTTTGTATTTTTTTGCAGGCTTCTTTTTTTTCCATGATTTATTTTAATCATGAGACATCCCTTAAATCTCCAAATGTCTTTTTGCTATGGCCATTCTGTCGCTCACCCTGCCTGCATTTTAAAGCTTAATTCAGCTCCTGCTGATGTTAATAGGTATATTTTGGTGAAAGCAGGGTATAGCCCTTAGGGTCCAATGGTTCTGTTGCACCGTAGCCTTGAAGGTGGTGGCACTTTGCAAGATGTGCTTGACACATGGTCACCTGTGGAGAATGCTGATTTGGTAGCAGTTAATACACCACTTGCATTCATTTTTCCTGGTTGTATGTGGCAGCTCAAAGAGCAAAGGAATGAAAGCCCAGGCGATTAGTGGTATTCTTGCTGACTGTCTTCCTCTAAATCAAAGCAGGTATTCCCCTCTCCTTCCTCGATTAGTGTTCCTACCGCTGTGTGCAGCACCTCCTATATTCTAATTCACAGCACGTGAAAATGAGGTCTCAAGTGCATATGCATGGATTTCATTTTAACTACCCAGTGAAAAGTTTTAATTAGATGTTTCATGTGGAAACATGAAACAGGGTTTGAAATTAGCAATGACCTTGCGGCTTTCCTTGAATATATTTTCTGGTACCATGTGGCAGGCAGTTCCCAGCTTTTTTTGTCAGCGGCTGGAACGTGCGCATCTGAGCTGGGAGCACCAGCAGTTGCTCATTGCAGGAAAAAGTACTTTAGCCTCATTTGGTGGCTGGGAATATAATAGAATGACCTAACTCAGGAAGATCATGAATAGCAGCTGGTATTTCCTGTAACAGCTTGCTGGAGATCAAACCTTAGATGGATTTCCAAACTCTGAACTAGGGTAAGCCCTGAACAGGGGGTGATGCTGAACTACACAGCCTTGTTTGATCAAGGGAAAGGCACGTAGCTCACATCCCGTGTTGGTTGTGCTGTGCATCAGCTCTGTCCCCTGCCAGCCTGGCTGACACTGCTGTCTTACCTGGAGTGGCTGGACTCAGAGCTCCATTCCTTAATTCATCTCCATTTTCTCTGGGAGGTGAGGGGAGTAGACCTGTGCATGCTCTATCAGGAGCAGTGTTTCTACTTAGCCCAGTGCTGAGAGGAACAAAGGAGAACCTGCACTTTTGGTGGAGTAGGAGACAAGCACAGAATGTGAATATGCATCATGTTTTTGCTTTGCAATACCACAGTCTCATCCCTTTTTAGAGGCATCGATATTTATCACATGAATACAGTATCAGCGTAGGCCTTTTTGCCAAATGCTTTCGGCATTGCAAGCAGGGGATTATTCACCACAGGAACCTTTAAAACTTATATGTGGATGCAACTACAGTTACATTGATTTAGTGTTTGCAAAATATGCTGTTTGGCCATATTTAGCAGGTTAATAGAAAGAATTGATGTGGTCAGGGTCAGGGGAGAAGACAATAATCAGAGCTGGCTGGAGAGAAGAGGCCAGAATTTCAGTTGTCACATGCAAAGCCTGGTTGTTCAAGTTAAAAACCAGACACATTCAGGCCTGGATTTCCTTGTGTAGATGGTACATGGCTGGAAAGTGTGCCGACACTCAGTGTTGTCTCCTCATGCGTGAAACCTGAATCTTTTCAGTGTCATCAACACATTGATTCAGTCTGTCTAAATAATCTGTCAGTCTGTACAAAGTACCTATAGCGAGCTCATCATTGGGCTATATTGATTTCTTTTTGGTTTCCTAGATTTTATGAACTTGTGTAAAAGAAGCACGTGGCTTCTAAACAAAACTCCCTTTGCAGTGAGTTCTTTACTCCTCTTCCCCACAGGGGCAGAAGCAGAAATTAAGCCTGAGCCTGCCTGCTTTATCATTGCCATTGCATGTTTTTCCAGAGTATTTTGAGCAGTGCCCAGTGCCCCACTGGGAACCATCAAATCCTGCACATTGCAGGTGATGGCATCCTGCATCTGGGGCCTTTCTCAGGATTTCACCAAGGATATGGCAGAATCCTCCTCCGAGAAACTTGGGGTGCTGGTGGTCCCCCAGTTCTCATTCTGTGGAGATACGTGCCTTTGTGCTTGTGCTGTATGGTTTTATTTACTCATTCGTTAAACAGACTGCAAACCATGCTAAAAGCAAAGCTGATTGCTTACAAGGGCTACTTATGGAACCTTTTTTCACAGTGTAAAAATAACCAGTCATTTATGCACAGTCTCAGTTGGTAACATAAAGAAGCTGCTTTCTCCTGGTGACCCATCTGTTCTGACACTCCTCTCCTCCTCCTCTCTTCAGATTGCATCAGGTTTTCATCTAGCAGTTTCCTTTCAATCTCCTTTTCAGTTCTTCAGACCAAAACCTGAATTCCAGGCATCCCATCTAAGACCTGTACAAATTTCTGTGCCCCTACCTCGGGGATGTCAGGGCTGTGAATGTCACCTTTCCCCTGCTTTTCATGCAGTGCCTGCTGATGGAAAAAGTGATGGACACAGGCTGTCTCTTCACTGGGTTATCTTGCACGTAACTCTTTGTAGGTACCATAGCTGCCTCCCTGCAGAGGAAGGGTGGGTGGTGGAGTTCAGGTGTCAGACGGGACCTTTGGAGCTCCTTGTCCTGTGCAGGCTTCCTCCGAGACCTTGGGCTAATGACTGAACATCTCTGTGTCCCAGATCCTCATTTGTATGTGGAAGTGCTGCCTCCCTGGTTTGAGGAGCATTGCGAACTTAGGCTTTCAGGGTGCTCTCCCACACGGATGTGGTGTTTGAGTGGTTAGGGTATACTGGCTAGCTGAAGGATGCTACCGATAGGTTAAAGCAGCTTCCCTTTTAAAGTCTGAACGGATTGCTTCAGGTAACAGATTTTTAATGTGGAACCCCCAAATCAGGTACTTTAATGTTTGGTTGATTTTTGGTTTTGTTTGGGTTTAATTTCATTTTAGACATTTCCTTGTAGGAACCTACGCAGGAACTAAAGAAACTGGTTCCAATTTTACAACAGAGCTGTGGGTATCTGTGCTAATTTGTGTGGGATCTGCAGCCATCCGTAGAATGGAGTTACTCTGTTCTTGCACTGGGTGGCCGTATGCTCCCTGTAATTCGTCTGTTCTCACTCTCCCACCCTCAGCTGTCACAGACACACATATATACATACAGATATGACTGTCTCTTCCCTAGTGCAAAACTTACTTTTGTACTAAGTAGGGAAAAAGGCTACAATTCCACTACACCATTTTCCTTTTCAGCTGCTGTAGCAATGCAGTTAAATTGTGTTTAATATTTACTAGTTAATCAATTGACACACGCTGTTTTCATTGCAGTGACATGTAAATAGTAATTATTTGCATTAGACAAAAGCTATACAATAAATATTGCATATAACTGTTGTTTTAAAATGCTGCCAGTTTTTAATTTGTGTGATATTCAGTATGTATTAAGGATCCTCTAAGAATAGAAACAGTGAAAAAAAAATTAGCAATGTACTGATTTAATTATGGTAGAAATTCATGTCTTACCTGCTGTAAGAAGAAATAAAGGTTTAGCATTCCAGCAGAAATGTCAACAAGCTGTAAAAGTTGCTTGACCATTATAATGTGAAAATTAACTATAAAATCATAAGCATTTGCAATTTTCCTTGTAATTCATTAATGCTGCGGTTTCCAGTATTCCAGTGCTCTCGTGAATGGAAAAGGTCTGCATCAAATGGTCGGGCGCCCAGCCTGCTTAAAAAAAATCCGATTGATTAAGATCTTATAATACTTCCCATTCTGGGGATTCTTCATTTGGGCAATTTTCCTAATGCAGCATGACATGTAATATCAATATGCCCATATAAGTTTTGCTTTTATAACAAATAATTTGTTCCAATCCTTTTCACTTTTTCCCCCTCTGATTTGCCGTGCACACGTTAAGTGCTTGCTACAGCAAAACTTGTTTGCTTTCCTACCTTAGACAATATATTTAATGAACTTTATCAGCATTGCATTGTTAAGGGCAAGGATCTAGGAGGTAGCTCTAAATAGACTAGGGCTTTTAAGAAAATTAAAGCCCCGAAGAGTTGCTTCATCATGGGAAATCACTGCCAAATGTCGTGTGAGCTCTTGCTTTCCTGGCACACACAATGTAGAGAAACATTTTCATTTTTAGCATCTTAACATTCAGCTTTTTTACTTCTATGACTTTACCACTTTTTAGTGTATGAATATTTTCCATTGAAATGTATTGTTATGAATTTGCTTATATTGAAGTAACGATTGAGATAATATAGAGATATACATAATTAGAGGCTTATATCATGCTGTACAGAAACATCTTAATCAGATCAAATAAAAAACTGCATTTTCTTTTCAGCATAGTCTAATTTTTAATAAGCTAAAGCTTAAATCTGATGAATTGGCAATGATTTTGTGATTTGATATTCAGAAAGAATGTGTCCTGAATACCAAATGAATGAAAGTTACTGTGGACTATCATTGCTGCGTTTTTTATTTTGACCTTGAAAACTGGGTTAGTTTAGTATTTTCCACATTGCTGACCTTGAAACACAATAATTGGAAAAACAGTGCAGAAGGTTAGCAGTGCTTTTACTTCAGTTATCATGGGGGAACAGTTTGAAGTTTATGGGGGTGGAGGGGAATTGTCTTCAAGATCTTCAGATAGCCTGAAAGTTCTGGTGATGACAGCACTTTAAATTATCATTATCCTAAAAATGTCATTATGTGCCAGTGAAGCCTCACATAGCTAAAAGGAAAGGTGACTGGGGAATGGGTTTAAGTAATGTCAGGAGGATGGGGATGCCTGAGAAGCTGCTAACCAAACCCTTTGGTTGCTGTGCAAACACATCCTCCTGCATCGTGGATATGTGTCCTCACAAAATATCCTCAGGCGCAGCATTGTTTTGGTAGGTCAGGTGAGTAACTATGTGTAAAGATTATACTTCTTATGTCAGTAAATGCTCATGAGCCTAAGGTCTTGTCCCTCTCTTTGCTGGTTGTTAACAGGCAGCCACTGCACCAGTACTGAATAAGGGCAGATAAAGAAACACGCTTTGCATAGGGAGAGTTTCTTTTGGAATAGATAGAGGTATAAGACAGAAACAACAGGGGTTTTTTGTTTTTACTGAGTGGGTAGTTACACTGTAAAATGCACATTCATTACTTACACTGGGGAAAAAAAAATCCTAACAATCTTCAGGAACATTAGACTGTGATCACTTGCATTTTAAGGGAACAGAGGAAAATGTAAGCAACTTCTGCCTAGGATCATCTGAAAATTATAATTCATTTTATGAAAAATCTAATAGAAACCTCATATTTTAGATACCCAGGATTTTAAAGACTTTTTTTCCCCGTCAAATCATTGTGGTCTCTGTGTTTCTGATTGCAGTCTCCTAATCCTTCAATGCCTATGTTGAAATTCAAGGCATCGTAAGGCACAAGTCCTCCTGACCTAGTGCTGTGGTTATGATGATGCATAAAATAAATCATTGCAATTACTGAGGCAGTCTCAAGCACTTAGTAACTCAGGCAATTGCTTCTTGAAACATGACTGAACTGAAGAAAGGATCATTAGTTATTTCCCTGGAGTACTTGGTATTGTAACCCTCTCCACAGGGTTCTATTAGGGACTTAAGACCTGGCCATTTGTTCACACACCTCATTTTATCTTTCCTTTACTCAAATGCTCTGTGACAGCTGATGAATTCCAGAGCATGTCTCTCTTTCACCTACGGCATCTCCTTACCTGTCAAAGTTCAGGTCAAATAGCAAATGACCAACCAGGTGGGAATGAACAGCCCAGCAATGACAAAGTAAACAGGTTTAAGAAGTCATTACCGGAAGGACTTAAGAGATAGGGTGACTTTCTAAGACATATGACATAAAAATAATTTCCTGAGTAAGGAGGAAGTTGGTTAGATGAGATCTCAAGGTTATACACAAAAAGAGTATAAAGCTGTAGAAAGCTATATAACTTGTATAAAGCTATGAAGGTCAGGAAGGAATCAAAGCCAGAAATGGGGGAAGGGAGGTCAGGATCTGAGATACATGAGATACATCATAGGTGTTGGCAGTGTCTGAGTAGTCTGTACTATGCTGTCTGATGGTAATGGGATGTGGTGTGAGGAGAAGAATGGGATCAGGAGAAGATATATGCCAGTGGACATTTGTATCCCCAAGCGGAGCCTGTGCGTACCACTGTGCGTACAGTGTGATATCAGAAGCTGGCAAGTGACATCATGGTGTGGCTCACTATTTCTCCCTATAGATAACACCACTTCCAGTTGCTCAGGAGGTCAAGAAGGAGGAGATATGTTGAGGGAGGAGAAAGGGAATGATTCAATGGAGATTACTTGGTCATCTGGTGTTGATGCTGCTCCTGGTGGTGAATGAAAAGGATGGAGAAGGGAGCCTCGTGTGGGCGCAATAGTGGCGGGAGAAGAAGAACTAGAAAAGGGCAGCAAGACGGTACAGTCAAAGCCCAGTGGCTGATGGATGTTTGACCCTTTATGGATGGGACTGGCAGTAGAGCAATATGGTTTGAGCGTGTTGTTCCGGAGAGAGTTGTCTTCATTAAGAGCAGGGAGGTGGGGAGGCCCTCTCAGGGAGAGGTTGTATGTTAGCTGCTGATAATATCTGAGCCCGGCAAGACATGCAGCAGCGTGGTTCAGGGCTGATTCAAGGGTAGATCAGATGTCCTTGTGCTGGGGGTGGCAACATCCATCAGAAGGGTGGGGCAGATGGCTGGAGGCGGTAACAGCTCCAGCTGCCCCAGTGCGATGTGCTGCTGCACGTCTGGCAGCTCTTCATGCTGTCAGGAAGACTTTTTTTTCTAGTGCTGTTGTGAATGGTCTTCTGGTGCTGAGGTACAAAGTGAGTTTGAGAGGTACACTGTCATTTGTAAGGTTTCACAGTCTTGACTTAGGCGAATCCTAGAAAAACATTCAATATGTGATGTTTTTTTTTCCCCAGTATTTCTTCCTATTCTAACGATAGATCTGGTTAAAATACCCCACAAAAAAAATAACATTTTTGGATTACTTCCATCAACTTCTTGTAGAAGAGACAGTGAAATCCGGACTATGCGACACTTCTGCGCATATTCCTCCACAAAGGAACCATTCTGTGCGGAGGAGGACACATGCGCGCACGGATGAATGTTTACTCAAGATGCCTTGCGTCTCACTGCAGATACCATGTGATTTACCAGTTGCCATAGTAACGATGCATTTTTCATTCCATAACTTGAATAAATGTTGAGATTGCCCTTCATATAACTAACTTACCTCCCTCCTAAATTTGGGCATGATTGTATTATCTAAAGAAAGCAGAAATGAAACTCCTGACATTCATACTGAAATAAATTTTTAGGGCATATAGTTAGTTAAGAAGCAGGCACGTGATTCAGTCTGAAACAATAACTTAATATGTAACAATATTAAGTATTAATATTAATAGTAAGTATTAATAGTAAGTATTAAGTATCAATAGTAAATATGTTATTTAAAATAATAAAATGGGAGCAATATAAAATGTTAGTTCATAATGTGGTGACTGGCATTGTGTATTTTTCTGTAATTTTTATTGTATGTGACACTGGTTTCCTTCAATACATAAAAAATTAATTAAATTTATCATATTATAGTATTATTCTTTACATAGGCATGCAAAAGCACTTTTCTTCTTTTCTTTGTCATAATTTTGCAATAAAATTTCTTTCTTTCTTGTGTTTCTACTTCCACTTTTGAATGAATTATGGCTGACAACAGCTGGTTAATTGTTAACCTGCTCTTTCCCACCCCCATTCTTCTTTTCTTTTTTTACTTTTGCTAAATGTGGACAACAAACCTTGTACCAAAGAACAACAAAAAAAAAGCCTTTAATTTGCCTCTGTGCATGTAACATTAGAAAAAAAGCATCTTGTATAGAACCATCCCAATTTTTCTCATTTCTGTAGTAGACTATTTGTCGCCATCAGTGAGCATTTTATCCTGCAAAATGAATGCAGAATCAAATCTCCTGCTATTAGATGAAAGGCGTGAGCTTTATTTTTCCTTCTAACTCCTTTTTCTTTTCTTTTTGGCAGCCTTATTGCATGCTCTACGCATTACTCTCTACTTAGGATACATTATCAATTCTGCGAGTGATTAGTGGCTTATCTATTTTTGAATGATTTAGATGCATGAATTAATTGGCAAGAAAAGAACTGTTAGAAAGTATTAGTAAAAAGGCTGGTCATTTCATGCTATTTTGGAGGGAGTTAAAGCCATCATCCGAACGCAAGATAATTATAGTTGTAGTGATTCACCACACTATATCTTAACTTAGCTGAAAACAACCACCAAAACACAGCATATATATTCTACTTTGTGACTTCTACTGTTCAGCTAGAAGTTAAATAAATTGGTTTTATTTTAAATGTTAGCTTTGGATCTTTTTTTACTCCCTTACTCAGTGCTTTTTCACACTTGCTGTTAGAAGCCTGTGTTAAATGCCAGTGAGTTTGAGAGAGTTTGGTTCTGGAGATTCTGAGAATGAGCTCGAGCTTTATATAGTATTCTTGGTTTTAGAGCTTATCTTAAGCCTTTTGCAACGCCAGAAGCAGTTCCTGGCCTTTGCTGAGTACTCTCTCAGGAAAAATCAGTTGCATTCTTCTGTGAGCATAGTGCTTCAACAAAAAAGATATATGCCTTACAGTGATAAATTTCATGAGAAGCACCTCAGTTTAACAGACAAGTTTTAGTCTTCCTAGTTTGGAATTGTCATTTATAATCTGGATAGTGTATATATTTAATTTTAATTTTTTTTAATCAGAGTAATGGCACTGTCAGCATTGAGAGTGCTATGGACATAAGGCAAGAGACAAAGGTTTCTCTGGCAGACAGTGAGTGGATAAATCAGGTTTTTAAAATAATATTTTACTTCACACCAAGTATGAATTGGAGTGAAAGGCAAAGAAAGGGATCAGCAATCTTGTCTGTTTGACTTAGAAGTTGTATGTATCCAGCACTGGTAATCAGAGCAATATAAGGCTGACAGTGTCATATATCCATCTCTCTTCCATTCCTTCAGGAGACCTTATTTATCACTATGTCCATTATAAAGGTTGTAAGGTCTTTGTACACATGTCCTTACCATGGTGAATATTAGTCTATGTTAATAAATTAAATCAGTTAATGTTAGTGAGCTATATCCTGCAGCTTTCATTCTTGTGTGAAAGCAGTATGGGGGCTGCCATAGAAGCCAAGTTCCAGCCCTGTTGGATATTAATCAAGTTGTTATCTAGTTCCCCTCATATCCCAGTAATTTCTTGAATTTCACCCTTCTGATGTTAAGATTATTCTCGAGTATAACTTCTGTATATCCAGCAATCATCTTCTGTTCTTCTTTCCCTGAGGCATATGGCAATAGTAGTATGTGTTATCAGTCCTAGGATATCTGGGTTAAGTCTGTGGTCCTCAAATCCTCAGCAGTCCTCCCTGCTTCCTGGCCAAGACATAAATCCTGCAGTTCTAATATAATTTCCCTCATGCTTGACACTGCCACTAAGGTTTGATCCACTGCCACTGACATCACTGGAGGACACTCTTTGGTAGCTGGCGGATTGAACTGTTGCTTCATCTACATATGTAAGGGAGATGCCTCTGGCGCTTGAGTTTTGTCCTATAGAAACTACATTCTTGGGGTGAAAAAAGTTTCCATTCTGATTCTGGTGAAAATAATACAGTTGCAAAACTCTCTTAGGGCAAATATACAGATTTAATTTTCCTGCAACTTATGGTAGAAACCTTGGGACCCGGACCTTCAGACTGTAGCTCCAAGCCCAATGAGATCCCAGAGGGCAGGGGATGTGGAAGCCCTGCCACCCTGGGGCAGGCAGTATGTGCAGGCAGTGGGGGGAGCCCAGCAGGCTGCTTTCTGTTCAAAATGACATGTTCTGGCACTGTTTCAGTTGCAATGAATCGGCATTTTTTCAGTAGAAAAAAAAGTTGTCCTGGAAAATTTCCAACCGGCTCCACATCCCACCATACTGATTGCAAGCCCACTGGAAGGGATGGTTGGCACCTGCCCTTTTTGTTCTACAGCCACATTAATTTGCCCTGGTGTGGTACAGGTTTTTCTACAAATACACATCCTCCAGGACTGCAATTCTACCATATCCCGGTATTTCTGAAGTAAGTGCTGCCCTGCCAGCTGTGAGAGAATGATAAGAATATTAATACTGTTCTCAAGTCTTTTGTCTCTCTCTCCCTACTCCCTCCTCCATTCTTTCCCCACCACTTTTGTATGGTTACAGAGAGAAGTTCTCCTAGGTTGTCCTTGCCAAGGTGGCACCTCTCTGTCAGGCCTGTCAAACTTATCTACTAACAGCTATGAAGAGCATGTGCTCCAAGAAAGGGAAAATCGCAATACATAGCCTTCAGTTGTCTTAAAAAGACATTTTTCATTGACCGACAGAGAGTTGTGGAGTGTTAAGGTTATGATATCATTACTTCAGTGGCTGTGACACCAGTAATGGGTTTTTTTGTGTTATTTTAGAAAGTGTGCCCTTTTTCCCTGTGTTACACATATTGCCTCCTTTCATTAAAGCCTGATCCATAAAAGCACTCTCGCCTTAAATGATTATATTTGGAGGTAACTGGGGGCCAGTCAGGGGTGTGGACAATTCGGTCTTGATTTAGAGCATTTCTTGTCACTACCCTGCTGTGAAATGCCATGTGATGCTCCTCTTCTCTCGCTCCTTTTGTCTTTCTTGAACTACACAGATTTTTCATGTGTTTTAAGTGGCATGGGCAACAAAACCCCAACCTTGCTCATGATGGGACCACCACTTGGGAACATCACGCGACAGAGTTGTTTTTTGCCCGAGGACCCTACCACAGCCTTTCTGCTCACATAAGGACTCCCGTCTAGCAGTGCCCTATTCCCATGAGCGGTTTCTTTCTTCTTAGTAATAGGGAAAGCAGAAATAATCCTACTCTCAGCAGTTTTGGGATTACAGGCAAAAATTGAGCTCCTTGATGTATGACTGTGTAGGGATATTAATCTTTTCCCTGATGCCTGTTGTCTGTCATCTCTGTCTTACCAGCACTGTCCTTTTGACCCCTCTACAAGGGTAACTTGTTATTAACATTGCCTTTGCTTGCAGATACTTGGTATGCAGATGACAGCATCAACAGTTTTTCTAAAAGGGCTTATTCTGTGCATTATCAGATGTGATATTCAGAATTGGTTTCAGCAACAAAGGATTTTAATAATTATTTTTTTTTGTGGTGTGGCTTGTGCTCATTTTACCACCATTTGCAAAGCTGATAAATTCATAGGAGGTTGTGTTGAGCCGAATGTCAGCTCTTTGTCGTGCATCTCTGAGACAGATAGCTCAGCATGAGACCACTGGGAAGCTTTGGTGCGACGCCTGGATGACCATTGTTGGGAGAGGTGGTGGTTGAACCATTTAAAGCATTTTATGGTTTTATAGACTGGTCAGAAGTTGCTGAGAGCCAAAAGGAGGTCACTGTATAAGCCATTTTAATTTTTCATCAGTGGATTTCTGTTTATCCCGGTATACTATGGATTAGTGCATGCTTATGAAAGTAGACTTAACAACTGCAGAGGTATTAGAGTACAAAGAAGAACTGGAGAAAAGTTCATGAGACAAGAAAAATCATAAAATGTAATATTAATATGCCACAGGCAGTATTTTATGGTGAAATAAAATAATACAGCCTATGTGAGAAATTTTTTTTTGATTCTTAAGAATTGTCAGCTGAAAAGCTGCCGTTGATGTTCTTGCAGTCCTGTAAGGTAATTTTTCCCTTGTAATTTGGAAAAAGGAGTGATCATGCAACTGACTACGAAATACGCAGTCCCATTTAAAACATTTTGTGCTGTGGTATTTTAAGTAGAGGTAGAATAGCAGCTATTTTTTATTTTTGTCTTTCTAGAATAAAGAGAGGGTAATCACTGCAGAAAAAAATACCATTTTCCTTGGTTCAGCTGTGCTAGTGACTTTGAAATGCTTTTCTCCTGCTGTAGTTGAAAGTCAGTGAAGCCCATTAATACAGATTTTGGTCTCTCTCAAAACTGTGTGAAATACAGTAACATATTCTGAGATGGATTATCCCCAGAGATCAGAGATATTGTCGTCCATCTCCACTTTAATTGTGCTGCATTCATTTCCATTTTCTTGTCAAATAAAGAGGAATAGCCTGTAAAGAATAGGGTCATTTTTGTACATCTATTTGTACTTTGGTGACTTTAAACCTAATTCTGCAGTTTCCACAAGAACAGATTCCAAGGAAAAACAGAGTGAAGTGTAAGCAGGCAATCATCTTTACTCTTTGATAAATGCTGTCTGAAAGAGTGTCTCTTACAGGAGAAGCTGTTAATAGAATGTTGTTAGGATTTTTAACTTTCATTTTGTAATATAAATGTGTTTGTATTTTATAGCTAGGACTCATCTCATTGTCTATTACTAGCATTGGCAAATGCCGCACACTGTAAGACTTCATTTTCAGTTGCTTCTAAGAGTTGTTGCATCTTAACTGTTTATTCTGAAAGGTATCTGCCTTAGCCTATTTAATTTTTAAAATGAAAAATACAGGTAGACAGTTCAAAAGCTGCTAAGAGTAAGGTTAGAGGTATATACTGTTTTGCTATGTGTAAAAAAATTCTGGCAGTAATTCTCTGAAACACTCTTATGTCCTTACATTTCTGAAGTGGGACCTGAAATCCCTTTGGGGAGGAGTTTTTGGTTTTTTGCCATCTTCATAAATACCTCCCCAAATCTGGCCTGAGGTAGAGGCCAAAAATTGCAGCTTGTATATGCTCTGTAAAGAGTTTCTAGAGCTTTGCAGGTTAATAGTTGAAGGATCAGTAAGCTCTGAGCATGCTTCAGCCTGAGCTGCAAAGAGTTTTCTTTACAGCTGTACCTCTTGGCTGTTACGTCCAGGATCTGCTTGTACGATGTAATGAGGCTGGACAGAGCTCTGAGCTAAAGCAGCTGTAACTCTATAACTTTTGCCGAGTCCAAGCCAGTTTTCAGTGGGCAGGTTTGGGGACCTCAGTGTCACACTGTGGAGGAAGGCGCTTCCAGCCTTTGCAGTGGGTACAGCACGGTCCCAACAGACAAGGACGTTTTGTCTCAGCTTTGACCCAGTCCCAGAGAAGGCCTCAACATATGCTGGACAAGGCAGAGCTGTAGGGATGAGCAGGACATATTAAAAAAAAAAAAGGGGGGGGGGGGGGGGGGGAGTGTTTTATTCAAAGCAGCTAAATTAAAGAATACCAGTCAGTGGTTACCAGTTTCATACTTGATCTTTCCATCTTAATCATGTCCTTGAAATTCTTCTTTTGCATGGGTAATATGCACCAGGGATTGATTATGACATCCAAACAAAAATATACCTGCCCAGGAAAACAATCAGTCTTCTGAAACGAGGATCTTGTTATTTTGTGGCTTCTGTCCTGCTCAGTCACCTGTTTGAGCACCTTCCTTGCACTGCAGCGGAAGCCTGTCTACACTTGTGCTTCTGAGCCCCCTTCCAGCCTCTGCTCTTGTATTTCACACCTCCTACATGGAAATATTCCCATGTGTGTAGGGAAGCTCCATGGATTCACTGTTGGGGAAAGCGGTCTCCTCGTCAGAACAAAAACAGCCCCGGGAATCCTTCGTGTATGACACTTCCTGTACCTCTCAAGGGCATGCCCTGGCACCAGCATCAAAAGTCATAGAGGCAGAAGTGATGAGCATCTGATTGCATCAAGGCAGTTTTATGAAATTATGCTATGAAAACAAAATGTTCCTACCCTCCATAATTCCTAGAGGAGGCAATTCCTTTGTTATTTAATGTGATTTTGAAGCAGATAGCCTGTGTAAAGTTTGCTTTGTTGCATGTTGCCCAAAGAAGATTCTCTTTGCGTTTGTGTGGTGGTTTGGCAGCAGGAAAATCCGTCTGCAGACTGAATTTTCAATGCTTCATTAAGTTTATAGGTGCCTTTATTCAGGTTATCTCTTAATTGCTGTATTACTTCATTACCCATTGAAACCGACAATGTGGGAGCCTCTCTGCATCTGGGCTTTGCTGGGGTAGCTCTGGGTCAGGTCCCTTTTTTTTTTAAAAAAAGCAGGCAGAGAATTATTGAAGGGAAGTTCTGTCAATGGGAAGTGGTGTTCCAGTCTAACAGGCACTTTAGTAATGGGTAAAATAAAAAAATAGATCTTTGCACAAGTGTCCTGTCCTATGGAGGAATGATGTGAAAATGCACTTTCTTTTCAGTGAAGCAGGTATCTCAATATCCTGTGTCTGTTGCAGAGCATACCGGGTTTTTTTTCTGTTAGAAAGCTGTTAGAAAATAGAGCATCTTTTCAACTTAATTTCTAGCAGTGGACGTTTCTTGTAGGAAGAGGGGAGGCAGCACATTCTGGGTGTTGGTTCCTTTTTTAATTGATTAAAAGGCCAAACTCAGAAATTCAAGGGACACAGAAATATGTCTGACTGATACCAAAGTTATCAGTTGTTTCAATAAGATCCAGATCCAGAGATCGGATTTTTCCCTGCCAATTGCAAATAACCCAGAAACCTAACATCTTCCATAAGAAAGCCATCAGGCTGTGGCTGTTTTCAACACTACCGTATGTACCTCTGCTTTCTTCTGCCTTGGTGGTAGTTCAGAGGGTCATATTCCTACTCATGCAAAGCGTAACCTGCACAAGTTAAGGCCCGCTAAGCAAGGACTTCCAGCTGTTTCATTCCTATAAGCATATAAATATTTATACCACCCCAGGGTTCCTTTCATGCTGAAAATAAAGGTAGCACTTGTCTGCTGTTAAAATATATTACCCAGGAGATAAATGGCTTATCTTAGTGTTAGGAAGATGGATGAGAGGAGTGGAAAATTGACCATAATACCAGTCAAAAGATCCACTGAGTCCAGAGGGCCTTACTGTTTTCTTGAAACTACTGCTGGGAAGTGACGTAGAGGTTGATAGCGCTGTGTTTAACTATTAAGAGATGATTAATTAAAAGCCGTAATAAATGTGAAATGTAATGGTTGACACACACACAGCGCTTCATGGACACTAGCTAAATTTCCTAATATCGTTAATCTGCACTAGGGATTGAGTGTAACATCCAAGCAGGATGCAAATGGTGCTTTTGAAGGGAGAACTGAGGGAGAGCCTACCCAAGTGACTTGCTCGAGGCCACATGTGGTGAGACAGCGATTAACCTCTACAGCACCTCTGGTGCTCTACCCACTCCTGTCCCACCTCTGTGAAAGCACAAATCCAAATGTATTCTGACCCAGGCTGCTGGGAGTCACTTCCCACCCTCTGTCTGCACCGGAGGAAAGTAAATGTCAAATAGGCAGCGCGGGGAGCTCAAACTCAGGTGCCAGTGTAGCGTCAGCAGAGTTTGAACTGTGATTCTGCTACTGATCTGCAGCACGACCCTGCGGTTGCCCCTCTGCCCCAGTTCATCTGCCCGGCCATAAAATGAGAGAGACGGTAATGCTGAGCCACTGTGCTCCTGCCTGGTCAGTGCAGGTTGCTTAAGCAAGGTCTGCATGAGGGTCTGAAGAAGTGCTGGGAGGCTTCATTGTCAATTGGTGGTATGATAGAAGGTCTCCTGAGTCAGTCTGCTGAATTTTAGGGACTCAGCTAGGGTGCTGCCTTGCTCCTCAGTACGTGCTCCTGTCACCTGGGGCCCCCTGCGTCCTCTTCCTCATCTGCCCCTGGATTTAGATGGAGCATGTTGAGAGCAGCCTGGTTTTCTTCCAGCGAGAATTATTCCATGGACCATTCAAGATTCCGATAAAGGAAGCACGCCTTGACGTCATTTTAGAGTAATATCTGCAGTGAAATCAGAACTTGTAGAAATTGGGAAAATACATAGGATTTGTCTTTGTGCTTTCCTTTGTTCAGGTTAATTGTTGTTGCTTGTGGTATGATTAAAGGGTCTGACTGAACGCAAAAATACATCATGCATAAGTGGGATTTTAATGAAATAACAATCCTTCCCTTAAAGTGAAATAGTTTTTAATAGAAGATGGCAAAATAAAGAAATTCACTATCCCTCACCTTTTTTTGGAAGTAATTATTATAGGTAGTCAAAATCCAAACTGAACCTGATTGGCCTTGGTTTTGCACAATTGCTGTCTTTCCTGATGAAACACATTGATTTTTCTCTTCCTTGAAATTCATAAAATAGGCAAGGACAAGAGGAAGGGCCCTATGAAAATCTCACCATTGGGGCACTTTATGCAGTTAATTTGCATAAAATTACCCAAAAGGTTTTCTGAATATGTTTCTGCTTGGTGAGGTGCTGAAGGGGGTTACAGTGTCTTCCAGAACAACCATTATTAATGTCATTTAGTATGAGAGCTCTTTTGCCCTCCCAGTGCTCCCTGTTGACTTGCTGCCAGCTGCTTGTGTATGCAGTGTATACGGGTACGCTTAAAATCCATGTCCATATATGTGGGAATAGATGGTTGGTAAAAATACAGCACCATGCATAACATATATGCCCCATATGTGCTGCAGTTTGGAATGTCAGCGAGCACAAGGAAAAGAGTGTCAGGGCTCTCGTAGAGGATGCCAGAGAAAAGACAGAGAAATTGAGAGATTTATTGGTTTGGATAAACCTCCCCGTTACTGAATTGCTTTAATGCTGCACCTGTTTCTTTTTCTTCTTCTTTTGCTGCTTCTTTCATTGCAGCTTTTCAAATACGTAGGCAACAAAAAACCACGGCCAGTGAAATGGAAGATTACAATTATGCATCAGTATTCCTGTAACGCGGCTGCTCAGTAATGTCCCCTGGGAGTGTTACAATGAATATCTGACATTAATTGCCTCGGTACCTGTACGTTTGACCTTGCAGAAATTTCATAGATCAATTCTACATGTTGTTTACTGATAAAGAAAACTTCTTCAGGGCAGGGACTGCATCTTTGGACATGCCTGCACCACAGTGACAACCAGAAGCAGCGATCAGACTCAACTGGGTTTTGGAATAAGAAATAAAATAATAGCAAGAGGGATCATAAAGTGGTTTCTCTCCTTTGTTTTGCCAAGATCTGTTCCTCAGCAATTTTTAGCCCACTTGAGGTCTTTGTCACTGCTGGATACTGAACACTCAATTCACAAATGCTGTTTTTTCTTCTTCGAGTAGTCTGCGTATTGCCTTCGTACGTGTGTTTGACATACTGAACGATATAACTAAACCAGGTCAGAATTAGAGGAACAGCACCCACTGGATGTACTTGCATTGAAACAGCTGCCTCTTTTGTGTCGCTCACCCTCCATTGACTGGATCTGCCAGGAGGATCTCGCGGGGGGCTGTGAGCAGCCCTTTGGCAGTCGCCCTGTTTCAATGCGCCCTGCTCAGTCAGCAGCAAACCCTCATCTCCTGCGCTGCTCCGTCAGCGGGCTTTAGCTGCTCTCTGGATGCGGGCTGCGTGTGCAGAAATGGATGATTGTTCAGCTCCCTTCCGTTTAAGGGAGCCGAGAGGGAGAAAGTCAGTGTCCAAATTGTAGCGTGGCCGAGATTTACGCTAGGGGTGGTTGATATCCCTAAGTCGGGATAACATGGACACTGGGCTTAACTTTCTGTGGGGGTGCTTGCTTCCCAAGTTAAAAAGTTGTTGAAAAGAAGGGAGATTTGTACACAGAGCATTGTCAGAGATGCTCAGGGGCATACCTTGCATGCCTGTCCCACTGGTTTTATTGCCATTGTTGAAGTACAGGAGAGAAGCTTTACAGAAGGTGTATTCTGCTGCGTATTACTGGAGTGCTGGGGGGCGCTTGCCGCTTTCCCACTATTGTTACCTGCCCCCCTCTTTATCTGACCGGCTGGAAATTAAGCAAGCCATCACCTCGGGGACACGGAAACCCTCACTGCACACCACCCCACATCCCCCCCCCCCCACTCCCGCGAATTAAAATCCAACACACGATGCCAAGCGCCGCTCACAAAGGGGAGCCCGTTCCTTCCCTCCCCTCTGCCCCCTCCTCGATTCAGAGCCCCGGCAGCGGGACCCTCCCGTGCGGGGCAGCAGCCCCCGGCCCCGGGCGGGCACTGACCGCGCTCCCCCTCTCGCTCTCTCCCCTGCGCGCAGAAGGCGGACGATGGAGGCGGCGGCGAGCGGGCGCGGGAGGAGGCCGGCGCAGCGCTGGTGCTGCGGAAGGTGTGGTCACGCAGCCCGGCCCCCGAGCGGCGCGGGAGGTAAGGCTTCCGCGGCTCCGGGAGCGCGGCGGGGCTGGGCCGGCCGGGCCGGCATCGGCGGAGGCGGCGGCGGGAGCGGGGCGGCCCCCGGCTGGGCGATGGCCCCCGGGGGGCGCGCCTAGGGGGGGGCGGCGCGGCGCGGCGGGAGCGGGACGCTATGGGGAGCGGCGGGGTGCGGGTGCCCGAGGCGCTGGCGGGCCGCGGCGGGGAGCGGCCGCTGCCCACCTTCGACGTGCCTTACTTCAAGTACATCGACGAAGAGGACGAGGAGGACGAGTGGAGCAGCCGCTCGCAGTCCTCCACCGAGGATGACTCCGGGGACTCTCTGCTTTCCGACAGATACGTGGTGGTGTCGGGGACGCCGGAGAAGATTTTGGAGCATCTGCTCAGCGACCTGCACCTGGAAGCCGCCCAGGACAAAGAGACGGGTAAGGAGCGAGCCTGGCGGGGAGGCGGCGGCCGGGAAGAGGGAGAGCTCCCGGTGCCCGTCCCGGTGCCGGTCCCGGCAGAGCGGGGCGCGGCGGGGGTCGCTCCCGGGCACCCCCGGCCGCAAGCCGGCTGCCAGCCTGATGCTCAACCCGGGGCATCGTGGGGAGGGAGCGGCGAGCCTGCGGCCGCCGGGGGGTGGCGGAGCGGGGCGCCCGGCCTGGGGCAGGCGTGCCGGCGGTGAGCGAGGCCGCTCAGCAGCCGCCTACTTAGAGCAAGTTGAGCCTTTTTTATATCGGGCTTTCGCTGCTGCCCGGGTAGCGCAGGCTGCGGCGTGCAGCAGCACCCCGTCTTTTCAGACGGAGACTGCCGCTCCCCGTAGCCTGCAGCTGTTATTATATTGATCATGATACTTGCTGTGCGCTTCAGCCTCCTGGCTAACTACTCGTTTTGCCACCACCCCGGTACTTTGGCACATCTTCTGTTTCATAAGCACGGCTTATAAATTTCCTCACAACCCAGGCACTGCGTATAGCCTGACGCTGTACTTGTGTGTCTTCAACCAGAGACTGTCATTTGTTCCAGCCTAGAGCAATTATTATATTGATCGGGCTACTTGACATGCAGTTTAATTTTCAGCTGTATCTCTTGGCTATATGCACAGCTTGCTGTCACCAAGAGCTCCTGGGGTAGTTCATCAGAAGTGCCTGCGATTTATAGATAGTTTTAATGAAAGCAGCCAGGCTGGTGGGACTTTCGGAGGTCCCGAATGCTGAAGAGCTGAGGAAGGCAGCTGGCTGTAAACGGAGCTCTGCATTTCATCGTTCCCAATAGGGTGAAAACGCATACTCCTCCTGCCTGTATGTATCTCTCTCTACAAATGAGATTACTGAGAATAAACACACTAATCCTTTTACGTGACTGAAAATATAAATAACATCTGTGATTCCCAGAGGAACGTCAGGACTGGGTTCTCGGAACAAGCCATTAGTTTAATGTGGGACAATAGGCATCTTCCTAGTGCTGATGTGTGAATGCCCTGAAGAAACATACAGAATGTCTGCTGGTGATATTATTACGGTATTCCTAGTGCTGCTTTTGTCTGCCTAGAGATTAACATTTAGTGCAGAGAGGGGCTGCGATTGTTTTCCTTCCACAGATGCCCTCAGACTAGTTCTGGGTGTAATTTACTTGAGCCAGCTCTTAGGCAGTGTAGTGAGGGTCCTTCCTTGGCCCTTTAAGGTCAAATGTTAGATCCAGAATAAGTTTCCCCATTAACATTTATCATATGTAGATTGAGGGATGTTAGCTGCCCATCTTCATAGTCTGCTTTATCTTGTTTTGTAAGCTCACAATCTTGCTGGAAAAGAATGAGATTTTCACTAGTGATATGCATCATATTTTAGTGTTTGTAAGGACAAAGCACCCTGTACATAAAACATTAGAAGCTGTGTACATTCTCACGTGTACTACCTTTTCTTTCTTTTCTCTTTGCTTTCCCTCCCATCACCAGGAGGCTGTTCATAAGCCTGTGCTTATTGTTATAGAGAGGGGCTGCTAAACTGCTCTCAAAACAAATGCTAAACCACTACTTGCTTGGTCGTTAGCAGATGGTAATGCATTTAAAGGTTGATTGGCTTCCCCTCACCTCTTCTGCCTTATCCTACCTCCTTTTAGAAAGAAACAATTAGCTCTGCCCTGTAGCTGGGGTTAACTGGATCCTAGGGACAGAACAAAGTAGCTGTGGCTTCAGTTTTTTGCCATCACAAAGAGGCATGTTAAACGTGGCCCAGCGGCCCTCCGCTTCCTCAAGGGTAGTTCATCATATACTGTTTTCTTCTGACTTCATTAATCTGGTAATGTAGAACTTAATCAAAATAAAAGACTTTGGGAGTTATGTTTCCCAGTGTTTTATGTGGCTGATGCCCCTGTAATGGCTTTGATTTGAGTCTGTTTTGCAGACTCGGTGGCATTTGGCATGAGGAAGTACGGGATATCAACTGTACATATGGACACTTTGTTTGTGCACCTGAAGGCTTCATTCTGCTGTTTGTGTGCTTGGATTTGCTGTTCTTTGTATTTTTTGTAGTTCTAGTCTGGCCCATCTCAGAGGACGGTCGAGTTGCAGAGTCCCGCAGGCTTGTGTTTTACCCGGCATAACTTTACGGAACATAAAAGGATGATGTTGTTGTACCCAGCTGCTGCTCCTGCTGTCGGTTTGCCAGTTCCAGGATGACTTCCTTGGCCTCTTGTTTTCCCTGCAGCCCCCAACCCGGTTTGCTTATTTGTATCTGTAAAGAACATGAGAAAGAGCTGTTCTTACATATGCTGGTGCGCAGGGGGCTGTTGTTCTCTTTGACCCTTTGCACTGCTTCCCAAGGAGGGATGCTCCGCATGTTTTCATTCCCACCCTTTGTATAGCAGATCATAACTGCAGTCCTCTGTGGTCATTAAAAAAAAAAATCCACTGTCTCCTGGGGCTGGCGTGGTCATGGGGCACTGCTTTTTATAAACATTGACATGGCTGAATGGTGTGCCATATATTGCTCCCAGCCATCCTCTACTTTCTAGCCGAAGTCAGGAGGTACCGCTCACAGCTGGCAGAGTAAAGGGAAGCTTTGGGGCTGGGCTGGAATAAATTGAACTGGGGTCCAGCCCAGGCCTCAGGGCACCACCCTTCAGCTGCTGCTAAACCTGTAGCGAGATACTTTAAACACTCTGCTGCGGCATGCTGTTCTATAAAAGATAGGTGGGGACACCTCTTACCCAACCTGAAGAAGAGTCCCAGCATCTGTGATGTGGCTGAACACATTATAGCAACTGAGGACACTAAAGGGGACATTGCAACGTGCACAGCTAGACTAGTCTGTTGCTCAGATGACTTCTGTAGGCAAGGGTGTCTTGAAAGCCTGAGGTCTGCAAGACTCTTTAAACTTAGGTACTTAATAACAGTTTAATGATTGAGGTTTTTTTGTGATGACTAAGTCAGAGAATATATGTGAGTTCTTGCGGCATCATCTTAAATCAGGGCTTGCCAGTAACAAAGTCTTGCCAGCCTTCCATCTCAAAGGGAGAAAGTTTTCATCTTGCTGAATTACGAGAACCTGTAATATACCAACCCCCAAGAGGACTGTTCTTGTTTCCAGCCATCTCATGTAGGAAATCTTAAATTTCTGTAATGAACAACTTTTCTGAGCCATCTCTATGGTTGTTGGAGTCACTGAGGGGTGTCTGCTGAATGCATACTTTAGGGGGAAGTTTGACGTTTTAAGAATTGAACAGAGCGAGACACTTCAAATATGTCAATATCCAGGCAGAAAATGCAAGGCATACCTCCTGGGCCAATCCTCGTCAAGGATGGGGATTTGAACAAATAATCTCCAAGAGGCTAAATCTTAGTGTCTCAGGATCTCTAATCTCTTTCCACTACATTTCTTTCAAAATTGCTGTCCTTTTCTACAAAAGCTTTTATCCAGAGAAAGACATGCTGCTAGTGCCTCAGAAATAACATTCAATTCAATCACTGCAAGGCAAGATGGTATGTTTGAAGAGAAACCAGTCAGAGGACACTCCAAAGACTAGATCATGTTTGGCAGCCTCTGGAGTGACACAGTGGACATCACATACACTGCTACTTCTCGGGGCCGGCCTGGATCCCTGAGACCATTTCCTTCAGGTCACTGGGCCACCGCTCTCAGGCAGCTTAAGCATAACATTGCTGAAGCAGAACATAATCTTCCTCATCACATCTGATGACACTGAGTTCTTTACCTCCCTACTGTGGGTTACATTTTATGGAATGAGTAGGGAGAAGAGTAGAATGATTTGTGAAGGTCTTTGAGAACAAGAAGCAGTGAGAAATGGAGATCTGGAGAAAGGATGTGGGGAATGGTAAGACTGGACCAATGTGATGGTGTCGGTCTTAACTGATCTATCTTTTTGGTGGACTGGGTGAAGGAGATTGTGGAAAGGGATTGTGACACTTCTGTTAGGCTATCGCAGAAGTTAGCGTAGAAAATGGTGAAAGGGCTAACAGCACAGAAAAAGGGACGAATCCTCATGATGTAGCTAAAACAGATGCAGAAAGGTGTAAGTACGGTCTGGATTTCTCAGGAATAGGAAAAGAAAGGAGTAATGACCTTTGTACCATGCTGTGTCACCTTATCTGGGACTGTGCATGATCCTTGGATTAGTGGGAACTCTCCCATCACACACAAACAGTTTTAGCTTTAGCATCATAACGTAGCATCTGGAAGGTGTCTTCAGACTGTGTCCATTTGTCCTTGGAGTCTATTCTGTTTCTACACTTGCACCAATGGTGCTGCATTGATGTTGGGTAGTGGCACCCTCTGAGGAGCTGTATGTGACCTTTTGGGAGAATGGTTCTTCCTTGCATGAGCTGATTCTAGTCAGCAAAGAAGGGATGCAGCTCTGCCTGTTCGAGGTGTTGTCTTTTGTTTAATAATCAAAGGAAAAAAAGCCTGAGTGATTTTTGATATTTTTTGTTTGTTTCTTAGCTCTAAAGGATATTGTTGGGACTCTTGCTCACTGTGCTTTATTACTTTATTACTGATGAGTAAAAGGTGTCTAAGAAAGTGTGCTCCTGTGACTGCTGCACAATCAACATGAGTGTATCTGATGCATGTGGACTGAGGTCAAGGAGAATAAGTATTTGCCCAATGCTTTGTAATCCTGTCTTCCAGCTTTTAGGAATAAATCCCTTCCTCTTACCATCATTTTGAGGGATTTTGTAAACTTTTCACTAAAGTTTTAGGGAAACTTGGTGAACTGAGTTGGCCAAATGCATATTGCTGCCATGCCCATAGGATAAGAATATGAGTTTAGCAGAGTGCATGGGGTAACATCAGTGTAAGAATAGCAGAAAAGCTAGAATAATTATTTAACTCAGTGTTCACTGTGAGACAACCTGGGGAGGTTCTTGCACAGGACCATGGCTTCATGCAGCATGAGTCTAAGCTGTCTCAAATGGGAGTGTCAGTAGAAGTAGGCTTAGAATAAATCAATAAAATGAATAGTAACAAATCACCAGGATCATATGTTACTCCCCAAAGACTTCTAAAGGAACTCAGATATGAACTGCTGAACTTCTAACCGTCATGTGTAATCTGTCGTATAAATCAGCTTCATTGGCAGAGGAAGGTGGAAAATGTGATGCCAATTAGAAGAAATGGTTCTATTTGGGGAACATCTAAGCAATAAGGTTGTTATTTTACCAGTACATTATTCCAGCATAAACTGCGCCGCAGTCAAGCAGCTCAGCCACTCATTCCTGGCACTGCACTGATCCCTCTGTGCCTCTGTCGCCTGTTGTGTGATTCTGTAGCAGACACAGGGAAAGGGTAGCAGGGAGCGGGAGACACACAGGTGAGGACCGCAGGAGGGAAGGACTGGTGCCTTTAGCAGCTAAACTTGCTTGCAGGACTTTGATTAGATGCAAAACTGGCGCATGAAGTTATGACTTTGGGAAATTGGGTGGCAGTACAGTAAAAGTAGAAGGAAGAAATGCATGCAGAAATATTGTACTGAGGGAAAGGAAATGTTTTTGGTTTTTGTTTGGGTTTGTTTTTTTTTTCCAGAAATAAGTCAGATCTTGTGTATCCTGTAGAGCTGTTAAAGATTTGAAGGTGTATGAGGGTATATATGGTCTGGTCTGCCTATATCTTATATTTGTATTTCCAGAATGCTTTTGATAAAGTTCCTTGCCAAAAATCCTTAGAGAAATTTAAAGATTCTTTTGATATGGACCGATGATGACTTAAGAGAGAAAATGAAAGGTTAGAGTAAATTGTCAGTGTTTAAAATAGAGAGAAGTCTCCAGTGAAGAGTGGGGTGCTGCTGAATGTGGGATGAAAACTGAGGTAACAGCATGCGCCAATAATATTAAATGGTTGAGGGTCTAATGATAAATGAAGCCATGACTTCACCTTCGGTGGCCATGCAAGATCATGTTCTTGTACACCCTATTATCCCCACCTCTGACTGCTTGTTTGAGGTGTTGTGTTGTCCTGTTATACTGGCAAACTTTACTTGGATGTCTCTGCAAGTTGAGTTAGATCAGGAAGCTGATCCAGCTCAAAAATAACCTCATGAAAGTAGAATGGGCCAGTGGAGGACTGGGAAAATGAGTTGGGAGTGGGCCCCCTCAAACCAGCCCTGTGGCTGAAGAAAGTTGAAAGGAATAAAAATCTGCGTGACTGCGTGATAAAATTGCAGATGAGACCCAAGTTTGAAAAATGCAAAGTAATGCATTTTCTAACATGGAGAAAAGGAAATCATATTCTTCCTATTCAGTGGAGGTGCTGAATTTGCTAATATGCAGAAAATAGGTCTTTGGAGATAGTGTGGATAGTTCTTGGAAATTTTTGGTCAGCTTTGATCAAAAAGGCAAACAGTACTTAGGACAATTAGGACAGAAGGCAAGTAAGAACCATGGTTATACCATTGTATAACTGTGTAATATCGTATGTATAATATGGTTCCTTCTTCTCCCCAGGTCAGAAAGGTTGTAAATGAACTTTAAAAAGCTTGAAAAGGGCAGCAAGGGTGATAGGAAGTGTAGACTAAATACATCTAAGAGTAAATAATCTAGGTCTGGTCATCATAGAAAAGCAATTTCTCTAAAGGGGGCATAATGTGGTCTATGAGACTATGAATTGTGTGGGGAAGGTGAGTATGGAAAAACTATTGATTGTTTCCCATAATGCAGGAAGTGTTTTGTAACACAGTAAAATTATTTGGTTTATAACTAATAAAGAGAAGTTTTTTTCTGATATGATGCACAGCTAAACTGCGAAACTCATTGTTGTGAGGATTTTGTGGAAGCCAAAGATTGGAAGGGTTTAAAAACAAATTTAGGCAAAATCCTGGCAAAAACTCTCACTGCAGTGATGTCAACACAACTTCCCATTTGGAAAGTCTACATTGCCAGCTGCTGGAAGCTAGGAGGGTACATCAGAGAAAGATAACTCTCTATTTGTCTCTTAGGTTTTTTTCTTCCCCTGGGCATCCTCTGTTGGCCCTTGTCAAAGACCTCGTTCCATTCTATGGGAATCTTTGATCTGAGCCAGTATATCACATGCACTGCATTGCAGTGTGGGAACAATAATCAGAATCTAAGGTTATAAGATCATAGTTCCCTCAGGTAGGACAACTGAGCAAGTTACCAGTTCAGCTGGCAACAGAGAGTGAACAGTTTTCTGCTGAATGGCTTTGCAAACAGCGTGGTGGGGCCTGGAGCTGAGACAAGAGAGGCAGGAGTCCTGGGGAAAGCACGAGGTTGGGACCAAGGCTGTCGGCAGTGACACTGGCTTCACATGGGAAGATCTGACATCCTTCAGTTGTCCTCCTGTTCATTGCCACATAGCCCCTTCTCCTCTGCTATACTTGGTTTGACCTTGTGCCAAGTAGATGTATCTCAGGAAAGTCTATCTTTTTTCCTTTGGTAGGCTTATTTTCTGTCCCATTAGTGAGCTCAGTCAGCTTTCAGAGGGATTGCTGTGTCTAGGATTCACTACAGACAGTGTGTCACATGCTGCAGTGGCTAAGCTAATGGGAAATGCCAGCGAAGGGAATATGTCTAAGATGCTGTCTCCTAGCAGGAGCTCAGACAGTTATTTCTGGGAAATAAGGAGCCTGAAAAACATCTGAATGGGTTTTTTTGTGTTTTTTTTTCCTCTTCTTTTCTTCACTTGGGCACTAAAGCTTGTTTAGGGCAAACTTTTGGAAAGGCAGAGTCTAGGGATGCTGCTTCTGGATTGTCTTGCCATTATATCCAATGGCTGGGCAACTAAAGGCAGCATGGGGAATGTTGAACATCCTTAGTGATCAGGACTCTCTCTGTAAATACTGATGGTATCTTTTCAGTTCATCACCACAAACAGTTTTCATGGTGAAAGCACGCCTAGCATAGTAGACCCTTTCAAGAAGGGAAAGGAACTGAGGTAGCCGTCAGACAAACGTGGTTTTCACTATGCCCAGGAGAACCTAGAGCACCCTTTTGGCACCTCCAACACCTAAATAATTTTTTTGTACTCTGTGCCAGAATACCTTGGCACGATGGTAGGGCCCAAAATGTTTAATGTGGTTTGTGTTTGAGTTAAATTTGCAGAAGAAAAAGCTACCCACTATATATGATGGTCAATTAGATCATAGTAATCTTAGTTTCTCAGTCTTTTCTCTGCAATTCTGTTGTTCATTATAGCTAGTTGTCACCTTTTGCTATGTGAGAAATTGATAAGGAGCTGTCATGAAAGCCTAGTGTGAAACCATTTATTATGAAGATGTGCACTCTAGACAAGATGAGGTTTTGATCATCTTAGGGGTTTAAGTAGAAAGGAATTGGGAAGTGCAGGTCTAGCAGAGGAACTTTTTTAGGGGTGAAGATCAATAATTTTCATCTGACAGTGAAAATGTCAGATGAATGTCTCTTAATTCTTTTTTTTTTTCAATGTCGTAAAAGGCAGGATGTGTTAATTTGTACTGCAAAATAGGCTTGGGTGGTGTAAAGGTTTTGATGAGGCACCTATGAGGCAAGTTGTTGTGACACTGGGAATTTGGTAAGGCTTCTGGAAAACCAGTGTGACCCTAAAGAGTTTTAATCAGTTATTTGCGATACTTTCCCCCTAATGACACTGAAAGTCTAAGTGATACGAATGAATTGTCAAACCAGTGGAACAGGTATTTCAAATATATGAAAGGATATATGGTCGCATAGATCTCTGAATTAACAAATGCATGAAGTAGCTGAGATTATAGAGAGCCATGTTTGTGTATTTGAGAAATACTTCTTTAGAACTTTTTTCATAACAGGGCTTTTGATAATTGCTGATTATCTTGTGTTCTTAAGCCAAGAAGTGAGTATGGAAAGGATAAAAAGATCTGGAAAGGTTCTGTTTTTTAAAAATGCTTGTACTGTAGCGATAAAAGAGTAGTAGAGGTTGCCTCTCAGTTTCTGCCTTAGTCTGAATCCTTTTCTACTCACCTGAGTATGGCTGGTCAGCATCAAATTTAGCACAAATAACTAGTGTTTCCATGTCTGGTGGCTAGGGCTGAGGGCCGTAAAGGCAAAAAGGAAAACTGAGTCACTGCACAGTGGTGGTGCCAAAGGGATCTCTTTTGTCAAGGGAAATATCATCTTAGGAGTATGCGAGCCACTTGTGTTGATTCCCTGTCTGGCTTAAACACTACACTGGAGGCTGAGTCAGTTCCACAGCTGCAGGTTTGCAGACAAAGCAGGCCAGATCCCTTCTGTTGCAACTAATGTCATATGTGAGCCGTAAGAAGGTCAGAGGCAAAGGAAGTCAACGTTTATTGGGGCTTAGCAAAAAGTCATAGCCAAACTCTGAAGTGAGTCTGAACTGTGGTAACTCTTACTGACTTATTTCTGCTGGAGATCAATTCCCCTGCAGCAGTGGGGTCAAACCACTAAATGTGAAATGTATGAAGGGAGAGGACAAGCCCTGCTGTGAAGGTGACACAACTCTGTAGATCCTCTCAGCCCCAGATACAGCCCTATCTTCATGTTTTCCCAGAATGTAGCTCATAAAGCATTGAAGCTGACTAATAATAAAACATAGGGTTATCTCAAAGCTGGTGTTTCTACTAGAGAAAAAGTGAGACGTGATTTGTAAGAGTAGCACAACAGCAGCAACAGATAGTTTGTGGGTTGGCAGGTCAGTTAACTGAGAGTAGGAGCTGGAAATGCAAAACTGAAATATCAGTGTTACTGCTTCTTATGAAGTGTCTGCGCGTCCTGTTCCTTCAGCGGGAGCCACAGACCATGCAGTCCTTCAGGAACCCAGCCATGATGCCCTTCGCCACAGGTCTCCCATCTTCCCTGGGTTTTCCTCACCCTCACCACTTAGTGTTGTTCTCCTTCCTGTCCTTCTTAAGGCTTTTTACTGTTAAACCCTGACCTGCAGACTGTTGAAACACTCTCTTCAGTACCCTCTTCTTATGTTCTTCCACAACGCAGGGGTTCACCACCTGCTGACGTAAGTGGGGGTGCTCGTCTGTTAAGACTCCTGTGTTGCTATTAGCACTTAGTGAGATGGCTGTTAAGTCGGAAGCTCATTCTCAGAATACAGCAAAGCACTCCTTCTCAAGAGCCGACTCTCTGTAATGTTATAAAACTTGGACATGGTGCTCTGAAATTCAGATTTCTTTGGAAGGAAGCTTTCACAGGATGGGGGAATTTTTATGTAAGAATGTTGAAAACATAAAACTGTGTCTTGACGTACTTGCTGCATCTTTGAGTCCAAGAATACAGTTCACGCACTGTCTTCAGGGTTTGAGTTCCAGTGTTTCCAGAGCTCGAAGTTGCTGTAATACAATGATTTTTTTGTGAGATTAACATTTTCTGAGAAATATAAAGAGCGTGTTCATTCCCCGCCCACAGGGTGGAAGGATGGATTCACTGAAGACCTGTGCTTTGAGGTTGTGTATTAAGAATCTGAAAGGAATCTGTTCTTCAAAGCTGCTTTTTTCCCCTTGTGAACTAAATTTACTCTCATGCTGTTAATTCCTCCTTCCCCCGCAATCCTTCTCAACGTGCCCCAAGTTCAAACGGTTTCACGGTATTATGAAAGTGGCAGCCTTGGTCTTTTTGTGAGCAGGAGAGGGTCTGGTGTTGGCTATAGCCAAACTGCAATTATCATTACTTTGCTAAGCTCCCTGTTATGCTGCCTGTTACTACCGTTAGGTGATACTTTGTTGTACAGTGTGCTGATGCAATCGTTTTCTTTCCCACCTTACCATTTTCTGTAAATCCCTGTGCTCAGAGGACACCCAGGGAAATTAAAAACAAAAAGCCACAATCCAAGACCTATTTGTGAACTATAAATTGGAATAGACTTCTGGCTATTTCCCGATATGTAGTGCCTGATGAGACTTTCTGCGAGCTCTTAAGATCTCCCTTAATAGCTGCCAGCCCTGGGCTGCATTACAGTACCAAATGCCTCTGCTTGTCATGGAGTTGCATAAATGCTGTTGCTTGAGAAAGCCTGTCTGGCGTTGGCAAACTGGTGCCAACACACTCCAGATTATCAAGTGCGGCGGAGCTCGGCTCTGCCTTGCCCTAATGCTGGCTGCTGCCTTTTCTAGTGTATCCAAGGAAAAAAAGAGAGGAAAGAGCAGCTGTGGCAGCAGCTACTGAAGGCCAGATTTGCGGTGTGCTGGGTGAGGTTGGCAGGGGAGTCTGCTGTGGTTTATGTTATCTTGCTGGGTTTCGATATTAGTGGGCAAGTCAGAAGGTCAGATGGTAGATGTAGGAATAGATGGTTGTAGTAGGAATGCTTTTGTGAAAGCAGAGGTGCCTGTCTAAAAAGGAGATAATGGAGCAGAATGCACTTGGCATAAATTCATAAGCTTTGTGCATTAACTGCAGTTGGTAAGCTCATAATACAGGCTTTAAACTGCTGTTGCTTTTTTAGAAGGAAAGGCTTGATCCAGTTTGGTATCAGTTGGGGTGTATAACACCTTTTAGGAGAGTCTATTTAGTTGGCATTGGAGACAATCTCTTTTTTTTTTTTTTTTTTAAGTCAATTTTGATCCTCTCAGAGGTTGAAATGGGAGTAGAATTACAGCACTTTGATAGCCAAAGGTTTCTCGTGAGATGCCAGTTACCCTTACGGAGTATAGCTGGTTCTGGCAGAAACAGCTTTTCAGAATAGCATTAGTTACTGCAATAAAGTAAATTGCTTGTCCCATCTTTTAGACAAGGTGAAAAATACCAATGTGAGTTGTAGCTGTGGTAGCAGTTTGCATAGCGGTCTCCTGAGCCAGGCTGAGATGAGATAACCTTGTCTCAGATCAGAAATGCTTGTGAGATCCTTCTGAAACCAAATCAGTACCTTCCCTCTGAAGTGAAAATGTGATGGCTAGTTTTCAAGGACACTGAGGGCAAAAAAATTGGAGGGCGGGAGGACGGGGGAAACAGATCAATGTAGATAAAGTAGCAGTGTTGATGGATCTAAATTTAATGGAAGCTAATAATAAAAAACTTAGTCTTTCTTGTGACAACATTTGGGATGAATTGTGATTTTATTCCTTTGCTTGAACTTGAGTTTTAATGGAGACACAAATTGCCAGAATCAGGGATGTAATCATGGAAAAATCATGCTGTCTGACTTGGGACTGCTAGAGGCCTTTATACCTCACCTTTCACTGCTTCTCAATTTCTTTCCATTTTTTTCTGTACCCTGCATCCCCCTCCTGCCGTTATCCCTCCTCCTCCTCCTGCCCACAAGGCTCTACAATTCCCTAAGCAGCCTTTCTTTAACCCTCCCCACCCCCATTTCTTAGGATTTAGGGCTTGTTGACCTCTTTAGGAACCACTGCAGCTAAAACCAGAAAGCCAGATACTGGTTTTGTTCTTTCCCAGTCGTGAATTCAGAGCCCTGGCATCAATACAATAATGAAACCCTTGTTGGGTTTCGTTCCCCACCCCAATAGGAGCCTTGTCCATGGGATTTTGTTTGTTGTTACTGTTAGTACATCATGGGGGATGCACAGCCACAAGCTGGAAGCAAACAAACAGCAGCGAAAAACAACCACAAACAAATAGCATTTGTCAGATCCCTGTTGTCAAGAGGTTTTCATTCAAAGTCTTAAAGCAGCAGTGAGCATGCAGCATTGCCCCAAAGCATGGAAACCACCAATAACAGGCAAATGCAAACATTTTGCCTATTAGGGTGTCTACAGCTTCTCTTCTTACTGTTGCACTGCTGTCTGTAGAGAGGACTCTGTACCGTGCAGGTGGAAAATTTCCGTCCTGGTATGTGCCAGCAAGGAGTGGCAGGGAGGCAACAACTGGATGATTTAGAAATTAAGCACACGCACATGCACCCCACTTCCCGGCAGATGAAACGCCTCCTCACCTCCACCTTCAGCTGCATGGAGACGAACAAAGAGGCTGCACAGGGGCAGCTGAGTAATTCTAATTTAGGAGGGGCAAACAGAGACCTCTGGCCTGCTTGAGCCCAGCCTGACTGTGAGGGAGCACCCTGGCCATGCTGCAGGCTCCTCACTGTCCTCTCCCCGCTACCCAGAGAAGGGATGTCCCCCCAGGCAGGGCCTGGGAAGCAAAGGGGTGCTGTCGGGTCCCTCCTTGCTCTCCTTGTGACAGTGGTGTGGGCCTTGGGCCACACACAGCTTGCAAATGCTTTGAAGACAGTGTCTGCTGGCGCTGTGTGCTCTGCCCAGTGGGGCTGCTTGGTGGGCAGGGAGCCCTTCCCCAGGGCAATGTGAGACCCTGCGGAGCCATTGCTATCGTGGGGTCACCCTGAACCCCTGAGGTTTGCTGAGGGCAGAAGCCCCAAAGCACACACATGGGGATTTTGGGACATGGTCAGTCAGGAAACCTGGGCATGTTGGGCAAGCTAAGTCTAAACCTGTAGGCAGGGGAGGGTCTCTGCCAGCTGAAGCTGTGCTTCTCTCATGTGATCCCCAGACCTTCAGTGCTCTCCCAAATATTTCTCTTCTGTTGCAAAGCAGCAAGAAAGCATTTCCCTGAGGTCTGTCCTGGTGCGGTGTGATGGGATTGAGGCAAATTTTGTTACAGTCTGCAGCGTGATGGCCCATCTCTCTAGGCAAAAGTTCCAGCAGATCTTATGGGTTGTTTGTGCAGCTTATGTAAATATTTTCAACAGGTTTTTTTTCTTTGATGTGTGCATACAGATTGTGTTAGTGTTAATGAGAATCTGATCTCCCTTCTTGGTGAGGGTTTTCACATGCGGATGGGCCGTAGGGCATTGGATTTAACATCGCAGTTTAAAGGATTGGAAAATTGTTCAGGGAATCGAGGTTAGTGAGATGCAATTTGGGAAGTTACAACTATGTTCTTGATTACAAGAAAGGATAAACCTTTAATAACAATTTTCTAAACGTGTCTAAAAAACATGAAAATGCCATCAGCTTTGCAAGAAACTGCTGTATTGGGTTTTGTTGACAAATGGAGAGCATTCAGATCCTCCTAGAGGTCATGTAGGTCTGGGATGAGGGAGTTTATAGCAAAAGGCAGGAGTGGTTGACTGAAGTGCTGCTATTTGTAGTGTTAGCAAGAAGGCCAGCTCCTCTTCTGAACCTGTGTGACTTAGGGGAGTCCTGGCTATGAGTCAGGGCAGAGAGACTAGGTAAGTTTGTCATTAGACCATATACAAGCTCCGCTGAGGTCAATGTTTGTCAGGATTTTGTGTTCCCTACTGCAGGGAATGGCAGGTCTGTAAAATCAAGCTCCAAACTCAACAAAAAAAAAAACAACAAAAGGCAGCTTTTGTATTTATCTTAAAATAATTAGATGATGTTAACAGGTTTGGGATATTCTCATTTCAGATGGGAAGTAAATGCACCACTTCCCCTGCTAATCTGTGAAACCAGAGATTCACAGCATTCGGCTTGACTATTCATGATTTATTTACTTTTAAAAATTCAGACATAGGCATGTGTGTGATGATTTATTCCTCCTTGTAATTGGATACAGTGATTAAATGAGCTTGCATATTATACTTCATTGTCCTTCTGGGATGTGGGCTGCTGTGTCTTTAAAACAGCAGCTCCTAATAGAATTGATTCCAGCTCCTGTATATTTACTGTAATCGGTGATGTGTTTCTAAAAACTGATTTGGAAAATTGCTTTTAAATATATGTTCTTATATAGGAAGTATTTAGCTAGCTGGAGAGTGGTACGTAATTCTCAGAGTCTTCCTTTAAGATGCGCTGACAGGCACTTTTTAGTAAAAATAAATATATGCTCGCTGTTTTGTAACCTGAAAGAAGCTATAGGTAGTGTTACACGAAGCAGAAGTGTTTACCAGCCTGCAGCCACAGGCAAGTGATTGCAGTCTGTTTAAGGAGACTGTCATCATGTAATTGATGATTTTCCATAGACTAGCCAGGGATGATATAGAAAGGATACTGCTTCTTAGTATGGAAAAAAAAAATTTAAAATGGATTTTTATTATCGGCCTTAATGACTAACTGAATAAGCAAAGCAGTTTAATGAAAAAAGCCTTATTTACAGAAACAAATGCAGAAAGATAATGAGTTACCATTTTACATCTCTACAGGCGTTCAGAAGCCACACTGTCTGTGACTGGTGCTATGCAAACACAAAGTAAGAGACAGTGCTCTGCCCTGGGAATTTGTAGGGTCCACTAAGAGAAGACCCAGCAACCTGGTGCAGCAGGGAGATGGGGAAAGCAGTGATGGGAAGCCTTATTAGAGAAACTGGGTATGGACACAGTTTGCAGAATTTTAAATACGGAGGATATCTCGGTGATGCTAGTAGTCCCAGTTTTGAGATTGTATCTTTTAATCAAAAAACCCCAGTCCTACCAGCAGCAGCTTGAGGCACTATCGCTACGTATCCTTTGGCTGAGTTATTTTATGTCTACAAACATAGCTGTGCTTACACGGCAGCCTTTACTTCAATGAGACAATAATTTGTCTCTCTCTTTCTTCTACAGATGCACTTACTCCCGTTACTTATAGGGATATGGTGTCTTTGAGAATTTGCTGTCCTGTCTCAATTTTGGTTGAAAATTGTCAGCAGATTCGAAGGTTACAGGGATAAGGGAGAGCAAGACTTGCAGACAGTTGCAAAAGCTATTTTCCTTTGGGCAACAAGAAAGAAAAAGAAATTCTGAAGGAGAGTAGAAAGTATGCTGCTTTTAGCCTATCTCATTTGAAAAAGGTTTGGAAATATGATAGGGAAAAGTGATTTGCAGTGGGGTCACCCTCTGAATCTCACATTTCGTGGTTTTGGCCTTACTGGCAGGAGGTGAAATGCACTAGTATTGTCTGTGTGGGACTGCAGAGAGGTGAGCAGAACTGGAGTGAGGACACTGGGTTTGTACTCTCAGCCTCGGTAGGTGCCTCCACCTCAGCTAGTGCAGTCTCTGGGCCTGGGTCTGCCTCCCTTTTGCTGTACAAGGGAAAAATAAAGCTTGTGTGTTTTGCAAAAACCATGCTGGCATTTATGACTGAAAAAAGCTATGAAGATGAAAGGTGGCAGCAAGCACTAGCACAGCCAGATGATGTTATGTATAGTGGTGAAACATGGATATGGAGCAGATGAGCCAAGAGGCCTGGTTTAATACAGTATCCTACCTGTTACTGCAGTTCATGATTTTTACATTTATCCTGAACACTGCATTGGATTCACTTAAGCTTGTGCAGAAAGGTATGGTTTACATCTTGGCCAAGGCGATTCCTCTCTGCTCCATGGAAGCCCAAGGAACAGCTGGCAGTGTTGATGAAGGGGTAAAAGCTGAAGAATTTCCCCACATCTCTTCCATTAGATGCTTTACAGTTAGTGCATGAAAGACACAGTATCTTGTAAGACTTGGAAAAGAAAGATACCGAAGAAGAAAGCTGGGCTATACCAGTCCAAAGTTATATATACAAGAGTTGTGCTCTGGGTGTATTTTATGTGACTAAATCAATAAATAGCACTAAAAATATGAAATAATGGCAAAAGTAAATATACACCTTTAGAAAATTACCCCACTGGGCTTTCATCCAGTAATTGCTTAATATCCCTGCTTTATTTAACTGAAATAAGCAAGGCCATCAAATAAAATCCCCGAGTAATTACGGTACAGCTGAATCAAGGATCTAACGCTTAAAAGTGTAACATTGAACTACTGTGTATTGCAATCAGCACAAGGTCTTTGCACAAGAACACAGTTCTGCTGCCACAGGGAATTGTGCCCATGCAGGAATTTTAATACTCACAAGCAGGTGAACTCCAGATAATGTCTGTTCCTTGTGTCTTACCCTTGTATGATCTTTAAACCATGCAAGCAAGAACCTTTATTTCTTTCATTCTGCTGTCAGTACTGGGTTGTACTGACAAACCCAATAGTTTCAAGATGTTCTTAATACATACACAGACTATGTACAAGGCATTTTTTTTATTGCTGTCTTCCATTAAGTTGTAATTACAAGGAGAAAAGCTGTCTTTAATTACATGTTAACCTGTCATTGGAGTGATTTGGGTGTCTCGGTATAGCAAGTGCAATTTCAGGTTCATAATTTAAGGGCATATATCATGTAAATAAGTCTACAATTAATATAATATTGTGTTTTAACACCACTGTCATGAAACACATTAAGTTTTTTTGGAACCCATTCACCACATGAGGAGGCAAAATGCAGCTGCCATATGAGTTCTCCGACGCTTGTTGTTCTGGTTTTATGCTGTGAAGCTGTGCTTCACTGCCACGGGGGGGAAGGTAGGTGTGAGCAGTGCAAGATGCAAGTATGGCCCTGTTTTGGTTTTCGAATTCTTTAAGGTGTAGTGTCCCTCCTGACCACTCACCCCTCACCCCACCTACCCCACCCCCCCAGTGCAAGGAGGTCTCTGCTGTGTTTTATAGGTGTTTAGATTTTGCATTTGTTATTTCAGAGGTATCTGAGCAGTCTGTGCCCATCAGCCTAAAGTATTGTACACCCTGGGGCAAAACGTTGGTAGTGGCATCCTTCAGCACTGCACCGAGATTCCAGTATGCTAAAGACTGTCGGGTCTTCTGTGGGGTTTGCAAGATCTGTTCCCTCCTCCTCCTTGTCCCCTGCCCAGCAGAGCCTGTAACACATCGCAGCTGTGTCGTGCCTTTGCTGGGCCTTTCGCCTCCATATGTCAGAAGGTGTTGGCAAGTGAGTCGCTGCTTTTGAGGTTACATGACAGTGAGGCACAGCTGCAAACCCTAACCTAGTCTGTGCGACCCGATACAGCAAAACTGTCCTGTGACTTGACCCAGTGCATTGCTATTTCACATTCTGGAAGAAGTCAGTGGTCTGTCCGTTAGTCTAGTGCATGCTATTGCCATCTTATGCGGAGATTTGGACCAAATCCAACAGTTCTTGCTCAGATGAAAATGTCATCATTCCCTTTGTAGGCAGTTCTGCCAAATCTACAGAAGCCAGGAGCATTATGCCAGTGGAGGCTTTGTCGTGCTAGGCTTCCCTGAAGAGTCGCTGTGATTTACTGCACATGCTCCAGTGCCACATGTTGGGGAGCTTGCACTGCTTAGCATATTTATGATAATTTGGCTCCCAGGGGCAAACAAGTTTCTACTTATATCTCCTTCCCTGGGCCGAAGCACAAAGAGATTTCCCCTTGCTGCTTTGTAGGGGGAAAAGAATAGATCAAAGCTTCTTGCTAAACACTTTTAAAAATACACAGTGTGGATCTGTACATTTCTGTTCCCTTAAGGGACCTATCCTTCCAGTTGGTATGGAAAGCAGTTAGCAGCAGGTGCTGGGGATAACACTGCGTGCTGAAGTGTAGGTATTGCACCTGACCTGCAGAGCTTTAGATGTGGCATTGCCACATGTAGTTAGACATGTCCTGTATCCATATTATGTACTGGTATGGAATGTATTCTGGTCACTATACTGTAGTTGTCATAATCTGCTGCACTGGATATTGTCCAAATACAGTGGATTTTGGAGCCTGTCATTAGGTACTGAAGTTAAAATTGATTGGGCTAATAGTCTTAACTTATCATGTATTGGAAAACACTGCCAATTAAGATTTTTTTTTAATATATACAGATGTTATTTTTGGGTTGCAAACATAAAATTTGGGTTCATGCCCTAGTGAGGCCACATCTGGAGTACTGTGTCCAGTTTTGGGCCCCCCAGTTTAAGGACAGGGAACTGCTTGAGCAAGTCCAACAGAGAGCTACAAAGATAGTCAGGGGACTGGAGCATCTCCCTTATGAGGAAAGGCTGAGAAACTTGGGTTTGTTCAGCCTGGAGAAGTCTGAGGGGGATTTCATCAATACCTATAAATATCTAAAGGGTGGGTGTCAGGATGATGGGACTAGGCTCTTTTCGGTGGTGCCCAGTGACAGGACAAGGGGCAACGGGCACAAGCTGGAACACAGGAAGTTCCACCTCAGGATGAGAAAAAACTTCTTTCCTGTGAGGGTGCCAGAGCAGTGGAACAGGCTGCCCAGGGAGGTTGTGGGGTCTCCTTCCCTGGAGACATTCAAAACCTGCCTGGATGCATTCCTGTGCCCCCTGCTCTAGGTGTGCCTGCTCAAGCAGGGGGGTTGGACAAGATGATCTCCAGAGGTCCCTTCCAACCCCGTGATTCTGTGATATTCTCAGAAATTTCACTGAAAGTAGGCTCTTTTAAAATATCACAAATTGAAGACCCAAACCTGAAGAACTCAATCTTTTTTTTTTGAAGATAGGATATTCTTATATTTATATACAATGTTAGATTTGAAGGTTACTGTTTCCTAGGAGCAGATTTTCCAATTCAGCGGTGAGAAAGACATGCTGAACTTGAAACTTGGCTCTTCTTCAATGCCATATGAGTGTTGGATAGCAAAGGTTAAAAAAATGAAGATTAAGTAAATTTTCCTTTATATTAACTTCCTGAAAGTTGAACGTTTAGTCTAATTTTAGAGTTTCCTTTAGATTCAAGTATCTGTTGGACATGGGAAAAGGCTTGAGCAGCTACGAGCACCTCATAACCCACTTGGTAGGACCCACTTGGTCAGACCAGGCTTGCAGTGGCAGAGGGGGCAGGTGACGCAGCCTTTTTCGTGTGTGCTGCTGTCTGTTGCTGGAGTACATCTGTGCTGCCACCAGGTCTAAGTGGTCCTGCTGAGGCAGTGACAGCTCTTGCTGGCACCTGGAATTTGCGTCATTGAGGAGTCCAGGCTGGAGAGCATTGCATCTCATTGGGTGCCTGGAGAAGAGGATGAGGCAGGGATGCAAAGAAGTGCAAGTGCAAGGCAGAAGCAGAAAAGTAGAAACTTGCATTTGCTCACACGACTTTCACTGAGACATGCTGGTGACTGTGGGGTGTCGGGCAGTGTGCCCGCTGGGGGTGAAAACCTGTGAGGGCAGACCAGCAGCATGCTGTGCTGTTACTGCTGCATGCCTGTCTCTTCTGCCCCGTAAGGCAGCTGGACCTGGGCAGAAGCATGAAAGGGAATCATTAAATGTTTTATCCTCCATCCGGCTGCTCCGGGCAATCCTGGCCTGGCTGGCTTATTTTAAAAAAATCAATGGAGAGAGAGGATGGGTTTTTCTTCTAAAGTACTTCGGGAGGTGCCTGATGCGAACAAGGAGTAGTCTTCTGCAGTGGGGCTCATGTGAGGACTTCATGTTAAAATACCTCAGTTTATTGTCAGGTGACATTTCACTGCATAGAAAGCTGTAGTTGCAGTAGTCAAAGGCTTTTTTTAACAGAAAGTAGCAATATCTTAGGATGACTGCTGTAGGCAGTACTTCTAATATTTCAAAATGTATAAGGTGTAGTGGATTTGTCCAATAATTTCAAATAACCCTGGCCATTATAGCTGCACATTAATCACGAGGGCTCCCTCCTACCTGGGGAAAAAAAAAGAGCTTCAGATTTCTATGTGGAAAAATTAGTGCCTCATTAAAGCTAGACAAGTTTGACATTTGCTCTCTGCCTGTGGTTTCAGGGCTTTTTGTCCCTCAAACAAAATATGAAACTGCTCCAATACATGTGATAGCAGCAACTGGAATGCAACTTTAGGAGGATCTTTGACCTTACCAGACAGAATGTGTTTGATTCATTCTGCAGATGTTAAAATACTGCCAGAAATCTCTGGGAGATGACCTTAGAAATTATTCCTTATTCAGATTTTTGTGCTCTAATAAAAGTTCTAGTTGTACAGGTTAAATATCTTGCCCTTACGTATTTTCTTTTTCTAACCTAATGCCAGAAATAAATGGCTTGCTCTTTATTCCTTTGGGCATTGATTTCTTGGTGCTTCAGTGGTTAGATGACATAACTACTATAATTGTTTTAATACATTAGCAGCAAATTATATATTGATGTTCTTTTTTCCATTGACCTTTTTTTCTCGACATAATTTTCATTTTTTGCTTCATGCTGTGTCCATGGTGGCATAGCATTTTTAGAGGATTTGATTTTTGGATTAAGGGCTAATCCTGCAAGGTCCTGAGCACCATTGCCATCTGCTGAAGTCAAGGGAGATCTGGGACTGCTCAGCACCCTCTCAGATGTGAGCAATATCTTGCTAGATCAAATAGTAATGATAGCAGTTTGCATTTACTGTTTGTACTCGGAGACATCCTGACATTTTTACTAAATTGCTGTGGAATTACAGATTATTGAGAAACTCCTATCTTTGAAAAGAGTTGCCCTCAAATCGTTTTTCCATTTCTGCAGAACAAGCAATTTTCTGATTAGAACTACAACTGGCTGGACATGCATTTGCATTGCTGAAAGGTTTCAGAGCATTGCATAGTGTTATGTGAACCAAAACATGAAAAAATTCTACATGTAGCAGTGTCTGCCTTGAGGTGTGATTATAATTTTTCTTATTTTACAGAAAGGAGCAAGAGGGATGACAAGAATTATTTACAACAATTATTTTAAGAGCTTTCAGCACTGAGAGGCTGAAAAACTTGAAAATGCTGTGCTGTAGCCCTCATTTAGTTTAATTTGAACTCAGTGAGTGAATATTTAAAATAGCAAAAAATGTCTGTTCCCTATAGAATAGTAAGTAATCAGCATCCATTTTACTCAGGCACAGGGAGCTCATCTGCCTGTTTGCCCAGCTGTAACCCCATCTCATAGGGCTGCGCTTCTTGATGATGGTGAGAAACCCAAGTTTTAACTATTTCTGCGCAGTTATGGTATTGTTAACCCCCTCAGTGAATATTTTCTGTAAAAAAAATTATCTCCAGTATGTGCTTTGAAGTCATAAGGTGCATTAGCATTATGGAGGCCAGCTTTTCAGTCATACACAGGACGATAAAAACCCCAAAGGACTCAGTTGGTTTGGGGTCCCCCCCCCAGATATACTCTGGAGGATGAGCCTTACTAAATATTAAAGAGAAGTGGCTGGTCCTGCGAGGTGGGGATGATGCAGTGGATGTAAATGAGAGCAAGTTTTGAAATTTTTGGTGACTTTTAAATTCGTAATTCTGGCTAATACTGGTAAGTGTATTAAGGTAAGGGGGTGTCAGGAGCTGACCATGTGGTCATCCCATCATCTTTGCTGTAATCACAAATGGGAAATGGCATAGCTAAAGAGTTTTAGAATTTGTTGTACGTTATTTAAAATACATTTATTTCTTTCTTCATCTTTGTGTTTCTCAAACAGCCCCCCCGCCCCTCCCCCCAAACTCCAAAGATGTCTTGTTATTGCACGAAACTCAGATTTTGCACTGATGGTTGAAAAATGCACATGTAACCCCCATTCACATTTCATGCTGCTGCTGCCCACAAATACATTATATTCAGGTTCTAACATGCTTCAGGATGAAGATCTTATGATCTCTCCTTCTATTTGCTATGTTTCTGAAAGATAAATTGAGCAGTAAGGTCATTTAGCAATTTCCTCAGCTTGGAAATCAAAGAGTTGAGAGAGTAATGTTTTTAATTCAGTACATGAGTTTTCATACTTTTGCTCAGTTTAGTTCTCTCAGAGTGAAAACCACAATTGCTGTGTAACAGGGTAAGGGTTGCTGAAGTGACAGAACAAAATTGCCACAAGAGTAGTTTTAACCTATGAGTTAACTGTGAATTGCAGTAGCTTATTCATTCAAGCATCTCTTTTTTTTTCTTCTCCCCCCCCCCCCCCCCCCAATCTCCGTACAGGTTTGGTCTCCTCCAGCAAATCCTCAGACAAAGCTGAATAGCTACTTTGCATAAAGTGGAAAAAGACTTGCATTCCAGTACTTTATCTATATTTTCTTATAATCCGATTTAGTGTGGAATACAAGTCTAAAAAACCCTTAAATCTTTCTGTAATTCTTGCACAGCCATTCACAATGGATTTGTACAGTGCAAAGTGGAAGAGATTTGTGTTCATAATGGTGATAAGTTAAAACAACTCATCTGGGTTGTTTTTTTCTTTCATTGCAGTTTAAGTTTATTATTAGTACCCTCTCCTCAACTAACAGTATGTGATACAATCTGCAGATAAAGGAATATAGGGTCTATATGTTTATACTCCTCTCTATAGTTACCTTTTGTAAACCATTTAATTATAAGCAAAAAGATTTCTGCATTGCATATTTAAAATCCTGTTGGCCTTCTTGTTTTGCATAGCTTTATTTTTTCTTAACATTTCAATAAGCATGTAATGGCAAAGAAAGAACATGGAAACAGAAATGCTATAGAGTGGGAAGAACAGGGTGTGCAAAGTTGCCCTGTAAAGTCTGATATGAAAAAGAGAATGTTTCTTGGTCACCTCATCAATCACAGTTTGCCACTAGAAGTTGGAGGACTTGTTTGGCTTTTTTCACCTTTTCCACCCCAATTTCCCCCCCCCCCCCCCCCCGGTAGCCATTGAGAAACAGCAAAAGCTGCTGAGGATGTAACAGGGTGATCAGAAAGCCAGGACAAACTGGAATTTGTCTTCAAGTTACCTCTTCTTGTGGGTATAAAGGGATTAATGACTCAGTGCTGGCATTAGGCATGGTTATATCTGGCTTAGCTGGACAGGGTGTCTAATGTTAGCGATAGAGCAATAGGTATATTCTGAATACAGTTTGAGCTATTGAACATGTTTGTAATGTAAATGTGTATACAGTATTGTTTCAGCTGTGATGGTCTAAAGACACTGGTTGGTGCACATGCATACTAGTAAATAATGTGTGGACATATAAATTGCTAGGTGGGTAGTTAGGTGTATCTCTCTCTAATGCTGGAATATTTCCCTACTTTTCCTTCTTTACTCATTTTGCATGACAGCTGAACTGAAATATTTGCTTTCAAAAACTGTCCTCAAATACATTTAATCAAAAGATTTTGATTTTTACTCCATTTGACAAAGGCATTTCCTTTAGATTAAGTCTCTTTTCATGTTCAGGTAACAGGTTTTTAATGTGAGACTGCTCCACTGATGTCTTGTACCAATGTGGTAGTTTAAGAAAACACTCAAATTTGAGAAGACCTTACAGGTGTTAGATGTGGCAACACCACGAAGTGTACTGCCTGCATGATTTGTTAAATGTGCATTGCGGACGATTTCTGGCTACAGTCTGTCCTAAGGCTTAGTGATTGATACCCTGCCTAGAGAAGGAAGGTGGAGAAGGGAGAAAAAAACCTGTTGTTTGAAAAATCAAATTTGGTGTGTGAACCCATGTGAGAAATGTGTTCTGCCCTCCTGGCCTTAAAAATATGCCCTCACGTTGAGTTAAGGTTTGTAGTTGTCCTCTTGGAGAGAAAGGGTATGATCTGGTTAGAGAGGTGAGTGGGCACATGGAAATCGGCAGGAAATCCTCTGGATTTTTTAAGTACATGGGAATATATGCTGTGTTGGTTGTGCAAATATATGACTATTTGTTGCCTCTGGGACTCTAGGTCCCCCTTCCACACCGAATACACCATCGTTGCCACTGGCTGTCATCACCTTCTATATGCAATACAGTAGCAAGTTCTCTTGTAGACGTATTGCTGGGTCCTTTAGTTACCAGCTGAAAGCAAATGTTCCCTGGGTAATTCGCATGGGTCAGAACATCCCATGTCTATATACTGCTTTTTTCATCCTTCAGCCACCCTGAATGAATCTTACAGAAGGACTTGGATATCACAGAAAGATGGGAAGAGCAGCACTTAGTGCTCCTGGTAAAGGTGGTGCCGCCCACGCTGCCTTATTTCACCTGGGGAAAGGAGGGGATACACTCAGCCTGTGAGAAACTGTCTCAGCAGAAGCTGGTGTGAATTGATTATTCAATAACAGACAAGCACAGTGCCTGCTTTTTTATTATTTTTATGCCTATGGTACTCACACACATTCAGTGCGGCGAGATTAGTGCCTCAGGCTACCCCCAAAGAGCTGCAAGAGCAGGAGCCCATTGAACTCGTGCTGGTTCTGTTGCAAGTCTTAATGAAGCTTTAAAATGCTTGAAATTGTCTTTGAAATGAAATATTCCGTAGCTGCAAGCTAACGGCATACTTTGTAATAATTGCTTAGCCAAATAAAGGAAAATTGTGAGGAACAAAGAAAAATTAGATAGATGGCTGGAAGAAAATGATTAAATAAAAAATTCATGAAGAAGAGAAATTTTAAAAAAAGCATAGCATAGCATCACAGGCTTTTGCACAAAGACTTCCCTTCCAATGGGAGTTTTTCTTTTCCAACTATTAGTGCGCATTTGGTTCTCCCTGTTTGCTAAAAATACTAGAAAAACTTTTCTGTGGTAATGATGGGGAAAGTGGTCACAAATTTATGCAGAAACTGGGACACAGAGTAAAATTTAAAAGCAGAGGTATGCATTTCACTGCCATTCTGAGTGGGGGTATGGTGCACTATAAATAATTAATGGTTTGACTGGAATTGCCTGTTCTATTTTTAACTCTTAAATCAACTGTGACTAAGCAGAAGAACCCCAGAAAGACTTCTGTTCGTAATTAGCAGCCCAACTTCTACCCGTAGAGCCCTCCCTCATCCAAATTTACTGCTCTTAGTGGCTGTTAGTAACACAGAATGAAAAATTTGCTGTGAATAAATTCTCTTATCCTTAGCCTTTCTCTCTGTTTTCAGGTTAAGACCAGCAAATCGTTATTTGTGGACAGGTATTAATGTCCGAAATCATCTGAGGAGTGTGCAGTTGTTTGTTTTGAACAAATTATTTTTGAAGAATCAGTACACCCTCAGGTTTTGTGTCCTTGCTGTGGCATAAAAAGCCATTCTGAAATAATTTTAAATTACAGTTCATTTAGGAAGAAAAGACAGAAGATGGTTTCGGTGAACAGTAGGACTTCAGGGAAATATCTACAAGCCAGTGCAGGCATTTTAAAATATGAATATTACTGTAAAGTTTTTCGGTGATGTCTGGTAATAGATATTTAATCTAGGAAAAGCACTTTCATTGCTTACTTGTTAAAGTAATTTAATGGATGAGTGATGCTATTAATGGACCACATGTAGAATCCAGACTTTTGTTCCAAACATTCCTTTAGGGTTTACATTTCTAAACAAGTTCAGAGGCAATTTGAAGAGACCTAGCCTATATACAAGCTATGTGAATCATCATTTGTGAACTTGTCCTTTTCCTCTTCGCATTTCCTCTGCATTTGGAAGAAAAGGGAAACCAGTATATACATATGTGCAGCATTACGTCAGCTGAGTGATATGCCTTGTTTTGAGAAGGTTGTTAGAAGCCAGAGACTGAACAGATAGATGTACGATTGAGCATGCAGAGAGAGGGAGATAAACATAGAGCTTAAAAACAGTTACAAGCTGTCTGAACCAACATATAGTTTTAATCTTCCCTTTGTTATTTTTTTTTGAGAGAGAATTGCATTAGTAATATCTGTAGCATAGTTCTTGCAAAAAGTTTAAGAAAAAAACCCAAAAACCTCAAATCATAGCAAAACTGGCCTTTCCTCCCACCCCAGCGCTTCGGGGAGCTGGAATAATTGAAGATGGACATCTGTGATCAGGTATTAAAAATAAACTTCTAAATTGGTATTTTAACACCAGTTAGTAAGATAAAATCACGCTATAGAAAATTGGGGAGATAATCTGTTGTAAGTGTATCTTTGATTTCTTGAGGTTCACTGCACAGTCACATAGTTTAGTCAAGAGCTAAAATGTGGTTGTTGACTCCAAGAGCAGCAGTTTCCAAATAAATGTTTGTGAAACCTCCAACTTTAATAGCTGCATTGTATCATCCAAAAGATGTGCAACAGAATGAATAGATGACCTTTCAGATAGAGAACAAGCTGTTCACAATGTCTTTTCATTTACTGAGACAAAATATTCTTTTTATGCAGAGATAATACTTTCCACCGTTTTTAACAATGTTGGTGAAATATAAAGAATTTAGTTGTTTTGTTTCTGAATGCAAGGGGTTTAACTATGCATCTTCAGATCAGGACTCTTTCTAGACCAGCTGTGTTAAATGCATTGATCTAGCTAGATCTATTTGTCTTTTTTAAAGACAATGGAAGGATTTTGAATCCCGTGCTCACAGGGTGGGATGTCATTAGCTATCCATCCATGTGATATCCACGTGATATCTGGCTTTGAAGGATATATGGATGAATTCTTATTGCCATCCTATACTGCAACTATGGGGTCAATGATACACTGACAAGGAGGTCCAAGGCAGCTGTAACTGAAATTGGTCTAAATTATTGTGAAATTGCAGCCTTGGCGTGAAAAGCTGCTGGCATGCCCTCAGTTGCACATGCGTAGACAAGCACTAGCTTGGACTGGAACAGATCACGAACAGATAGTGAGAAAATCAGGATAAGGAAATCAGGGCTCAGCCTTATCTTTTTAATTCTTTCTAATTTTTCAGCCCTTAGTCTTTACAGTTGTAAATCCATCACTTCAATCACAACTGGATAGCGGGTACTATCTAGTAACGCTAACTAGTAACTAACTAGTTATACTGGTAGAGCATTTTTTGCTCTACAGTATAACCGGTATTACTTCGGTTGTCATTCAGCCTCTGTCCATGTGCCTGTTCCCATCTGAAAAACCAGGGGGTGCAAACCTGTTTTCTTATTAAAGGGAATGCAGTATATCTGCTGGAATTCATAGAAACACAGTGAACAGGATCTCCTCAAAACTTGAAGAAGATCTTACTACTTTGGGAAGAAAAAACCAAAAACCTGAACACAAACATTTTTATTTTGGGGTTAAAAAGACCAATATAATTCTCTTGTCTACTTGCAGAAAACTAAAGATTTTGGGTTTTGTGAACCAAAAGCAAATTCATTCCTAGATCATACATCTTATAGGAGTAATTGACTAAAATTGGAAGCAAATTTGTTTGAGTTGTAGAAAAATTTCAGTTGGAAGGGATCTGTGAAGGCATCTGGTCCAACCCCAGCTCGAAGCAGGTCCAGTAAGACCAGGATGCTCAGAGCTTTGCTCAGGCAAGCCCTGAATATTCCTGATGTTGGAGATTCTGCAGTCTGTCTAGGCAACCTGTCCCAGTGGTTGACCCTCCTTATAGGAGGAAAAAAAATCCCTTCTATCTAGACAAATTTTCCTTTGTTGCAATTCTTGTCATTTTGCTGCACACCTCTGGGAAAAGTCTGACATGATCTTATCTCTACTGTGCCGTTGGCTTTTTGAAGACCACCACAAGATTACCCTCAAGCCCTCTCATCCTAGGGCAAACCCACTCCTTTCAGCCTCCCTGCTGTAAAGGTTTAGAAAAATCCTAAAACTAGCATGGCATGGGAATGAGGAATGAGAAAGATACACCGAGATCTGAACTGGCGGTGCTTTCATCAGTTGTAGCAGCCTGAGGTGCTGCGAGTGCAGTGGGTGGAGATGGTCTGGCTGGAAGTACCTACCTTCAGCCCATTTTTGTAACACTGATAGAAACTGGGTGGAAAAAAAAAACAACTTCCATAATGTAATTAAGTAAACCTTAGGGAAAACTTCTCAGCACTTAAATGATGCCCACAAGACTAACCAGCTAAAATTTTTAGTCTATTTATTTCATGGTTCTCAACTACTGTGCATAGATGTTAATCACAGTACATGGCAATCACAGTTTTCTCTCTCCTATTACTAAAAGCTTTTCTTCTGAATTTCCAGAACAACATAGCTGGTGGAAGGGTTGCTTTGCATACAGCAGAGCAAATCAGGGTGGTGGTGTTCATGATAAGGACTCTTTTTTCTTGGTTTCTGAACTGTGGCTTATTTTGTGCATATTCATGCTTGGTTCTTTGAGAACTGGGAATGTGTGTGTTAAATAAAGGAACTGATCTTTGCAGTGACGACATATTGTTAACTGGTTGAAGCTTAGTTTGGTGTATTCTGTATGCTTTGGACCATTTTGGGGGTGTGTGTGTCCTATTCCTGCCATGCACACTAACAGGAGTAGATACTCTCTTCTTCCTCTCAATAACGTATAGTTGGGCTTTTTTGTCTTCCTCTGCAGAAACTCTCCTGGATGACTTCCTTCTCACGTACACAGTCTTCATGACGACTGATGACTTGTGCCAGGCACTTCTGAGGCAATATCCTTTTATTAAGTGTTGTATTAGCTAGGGTCACACAGTTATACCTAGGTTTATATATTGTCAAGCCTTATATCAATTGCAGTAAATTGCATGCCTGGGATAATTAGTTTTGCTCTTTGCATATGGATATTATTGAAGTACAACCCCGCATCGTTATTTTGAGGTTGCATGTAAGAAGGGTGAGGAAGGAGAACAATTATCTAATATTTTCTATGGCATGCTTAGAAGGTGGACTGCACCTGGGGTTTTGGCATCACACCACAAGAAATACACGAACAAATAGGAGAAACTACAGAAGAGAGCAACGGGAATTATCAATATTCTAGAAAAAAAAGACCTACAAAGGAGGATTGAAAGTATTGGGATTGTTTTACTAGAAAAGGAAAACTATAAATAGGACAATCTTTCAGGTAGGAAAGAGGAAGGGAAGAATCTGTTCCCATATCAATGCCAGATGGGACAAGAAGCAGTGAGATTAAATTGCTGTAAGACAGTTTCATGTTAGATACTAGGATTTTTTTTATATATTAGGAAAAGAAACACTGGGGTGGAAAATGTATGAGGCAGTAGAATCTTAGATATTGGAGACTATTAGGAAGAAGAAACTAGAAAATATATTCCAAGGATAATATAGGTTATACTTGAGCCTCTCTTAGGGTCGTCTAGTTAGGGTGGACTTGGATGGACTGGCTTAGCTGATCTTTCAAGGTCTCTTCTTCTCCAGTCCAATTTTCATAAGGTTTTACGATACTTGGAATTCAATTCAAATCTGTAGCTTCCCAAAGTTCAGGTTCTATTGTTTTCTAAACTCAAATAGGTGTGGAGGAAGAGATTCAAACTGGAAAGATTAAATTGAAATTTGGGTATAAGTTCCCTTTATTGGCATGTGCCTGTAAACATATATAGAGATACGTACATTCACCTATTAAAACATTTAGAATTTGCGTAGCTGAGGAATCACTAAACAGAAAATTCCTGCTCTAAAGTTGAATGTACAAAGCTAAAGCTGCCTCTGAATAAACCTGTATCCAAAACATACACATTCGTGTATGTACATACTTAATTCACAAGAATGCTTGAAAGATGTATTGAAACAGATGCCTAACTCTGTGCAATCTTACATCTGCTGGTTTTGTTTAAAGATATATAAACCTTTAAAACTGTTACAAAATAACATGTATAATGGGATTAAAACCTATTCAGACCATATGTTAATTCTTAGAATACCTGTATCTATGTAATACATTTCAGAATATGCGAAGAGAAAAAATTAAGAATAAGAATTTTACAATCTCTGCTCCTTTTATCATGGGATGCAGTATATAAGTCTAACCCATTCTGAGATAAAATAAATTTTTTTCTTGCGTTTCCCGTTACTTCCACAGGCTATGGAGTATTGTTTGAATTATCTTGTATTATAAAATAAACTTGCTTTTCTCTTTTTTGTCTTTTCTTTTTTTCCTCTGTATCTTTTGTGGTGAAAACATCATCTTTTCACCTAATAAAAGAAAGAATAGCAAAGGAACAGTACCGATGTACAAAGTGGGTATCTTCTGTCATTCGGTGTTTCTGCTTTGTGAACAGAGGACAATGGTGGAAATGGATTCTTTCACCTTCTTATTTATTTTAATAGTGTTATTTCTGCAGATAGTGTAATTTGCCCAGGGAAAAAGAAACTGACTTCCTCTGCCTGGGTTTTTTGTTGTTGTTAATGATGCATTGTCCTCCTTCCCGCAGACATTCACGTTGGCATCTGTGTGGAGGACAAAGGTTTGTTCCCAGTTCTGCAGAAAAGATATGACTCAACATTGTATAATTCCTTTTGAATTGATTTAGCTTTTATAGACTTGCCTCTCTAATCTATAAAGGAAAAAAAACCCTGTTGGCACAGGGGATGAACTGACATTCCTGTTACTGAGCATTTCATTCCAAAGAGTTGATGAAACTCCTATAGCTCCAGACAGGATAAAACATTCAAAACTGAGCGATGTAGTAACAAACCTTTCATTAGCCAATGAGACAATTGCAAAATCTTTTCCGTGACTTAATTTGAAGCTTCAGTGAAACCATAGTATTTGTTCCTTAACCTAGTGTACCTATTGTGCTAAGAACCACCAAGGGAAGGAAGATGACTCTGATGTATCCTGTAGGAAACGAAAAGTCTTGCATTTGGTGTCTCAGTGGACTTCTCTCTACAAAGACTGGTTACACGAAGATGAGCATTTAAAACAGTTTTTAAAGGTATTGAAACACTTTCTTATGCATTTCAGCGCTGTTTAATTATCATACTGTGTCTAAAAAGCCCCAACAGCAAAATCTAAAAGCATAATTTTTCATAGTTAAATTTTCCCCATAAAATCTATAATATAAAATTATTTACATGTGTCTTCCTTGAATGCCTTAGAGACAGCCAGTTTTAACAGAAAGCCTGTAATGTCAATACATTCAATGTTAAAAACATTACTTTCCGATATGAAAAAGAGAGTTTTGAGGTCATTGTAAGAGATGCTACTTTGACTGAAGAGTGAAATGCTATTCCACAGTGTTTGTCAGGTGCACATGGAGAGCAGCACAGCTTTATGTACTTTTAATAAATAAAATGATGTCCTTACTTATTAGCAAGGATGTTCCGATCTTTCTGAATGAGTTCCAAAAGCTTTTATAATTCTCTTGTAAATTTGCAAATAGCCCTGTCATCACTGACCGAGACCCATCTGGTGGTTGACTTTTTTGATTTGTTTTTTTGTTTGTTTGTTCCACCTGATGGTTGAAAGACAAAGGGATGAAACATTGAACTAAATTTCAAGAAAGTCTTGAGCTTCCTTTTTTATTTTTATTTTTATTTATTATGTTTTTTTTGGAGTAGGACACACTGCAAATGGAAGCAGAGACCTTAGGATTTTTGCTGTTTGGTACTAGATGGGTAGTGCTGTACTGGAAAGGGGACATCATTCCCGCTGTCACATAGTTACACGGTGTTTACCTATCTTGATGCTGGGCTTTTTTTTCTGGCCATGGAGGTGTGTGACTGTGTATTGCCACAGAATTTCTCTGCTCGAGGCTTCTGTGCAGTATTAAGCAGAAGTAACTTGAATGATAGTTGAAGTTATACATGCAAAAACAATATATAGGATAATAAGTCAGAATCATTCATGCTGAAGTTTATGAATGTAGGATTGTTAATTGGGCTAAAGCAAACCTGATGACTCGGCTTATACATATGATTGTCATTTTCTTGGAAGGGAAAGAGAAGCAGCTGTGCAGGTTCTGAAAAAGTATAGAGAAAACATTTCCTACAATTTCGGTCATGAAAGCTGATTCAAGTTATTTACCTCTTAGCTGAGGTAGTATCTTTTACATTTAACTGAAGTTCCTGATTGATGATATTCAGACAGTGCCTCCCCCAAAAATAAGAAGTAGGGTTTGTTTATTTATTGATTGATTGGTTTACAACTAGGAGTATGTTGTTATTTGTTTGAGACAGACATCAACTTGATTTAAAATGCATGCAAATGTGAGGAGAAGCGAAGGAGACCATCCTCCATGTTAAAAGTCTCAGTCAAATGAACCTATTTGTTATCATTTTGGATAAGTGATGAAGGTGTGGCGTGTTCTTATGCTTCAGAATGTGTTGCTCTGATCTAACCCACATTTCATGTAACAGCCACAGGTGCTGTTTTAGATCTTCCTGTTTGTAGACTAGTGAGCATCAACATTTTGCCCTCTCACTTGGTGATGACACAAAGAGTGTTTCGCCAAAGGCAAGGTGAATATTGACCAGCATGGAAATCTAGACAGGAACATTCTCTTCTTATGGGTCTTGCATGAATATAACGATGAAATTTGTTTCAGTAGGTTAGTGCCTGAATTGATTTAGACCACTGATGTGATGCCTTAGATTTATGTTTCAGTTATCAGGTTTTTGCAGACACTGTTTTATTTTGTAGACGATATACAGGAATGTGTTAGATGATGTGTATGAATATCCCATTCTTGAGAAGGAACTGAAAGAATTTCAGAAGATACTTGGGATGCACCGTCGTCAGTAAGTATTCATTATATTTGTGATCAAGTCTCCTTTTATTTAGAGTGCAATTTATTTCTGTTGTCATCTTGCTGTAATTCAGTAAAGCAATGAGTGATACAAGCACTATATTTATTTTTACAAATAATCTCCTCTTTAAACTAAAACTAGATTATTCAATCTTCTCTGATATTTGTTGGGTGGTGTGTGTGGTTCAGCAGTCAACCCCATCGTTTCTGATTGGGATGACTTGCAAATAGAGGGATACTTTATGGAAAAGCTGGCAAAATGTCCTTCGGAAGCTGCAGTTTGTGGCTTCAGATGGTACATTCATTCTCATTCTGTCTCTGCAATCTACAGTACTGAGAAGCAAATCTCTTTTGCAATAGTCATCTCAGGGTTAGTATTTTACTAATAATTTTGCCATTGGTAAAAGATACTTCCTTGGCATGGTTTTCCAACAAATGAGGTTTGTTTCTGTGGTTTGGCCATTGGGGAAGTGGAGAGAGCTGTGTCCCTGAGGGTGACCCTGACTGCTCACGCTGGGGGGGGCCCGCACTGTGTGTTCTCCAGCAGCTCACAGGTTGGCAGCATTGCTTTTCACTACATCAGTTGTGCAAGTCACAGAGAAGTTTTCTGGCTGAGCCAGGTGCCCTTAGCTTTCCCTGAAGGAGCTCTGCAGTCATTCTTTCCAATGTTATAAGCTTTGTAGTGGCTAAAACTTCCTTTTCCTAATGTTTGGCTGAAAAGAATAATTTGGATTTTCCTTTTTGTTTCAGCACTGTAGATGAGTATTCACCTCACCGAAAGGTAACGCAAACCTGATTGTTGCTGGTTGCTAGATAACTTACCATCTCAATTTCTTCCCCTGTGCCCACTTCCCTCTCTTTTCTTGGCTTCTCAATTGAAAGTGACTGGTGGCCGAAAACATGACAGGATACATCAGTGAGGTTGGACCTGCAATGTTGCTGAAGGAATTTTTCTTTTCCTGCCAGCACAGCCTGGATATCAGCTTCATGAGCTAACCTGCAGTGGCTGTGACAGTATTAACATCTTAACAAGATGCTCTGAGATGTCAAAATTCAGGAGAGGCCTGGGAGCACGTCCCCACCGGGCTGGAGAGACGTAGCAACCTGGGCAAACCAGGCTGAGCACAGGCGTTGCCTATTGATGTCAAGTAGACAGAGCAAAGGGAGGATTTGTTGTGGCAGGGACAGAGAAGGAAAGGGAGGAACATGAATCTGTCTCTTTAACTGGAGGGAGAAGATGCAGCCAGAGAAAGCTGGCATACAGACTGCACAGAGGTGAATTGCTGTGGTCGTCAAATTTACTGGACTGAAGCTGAAGTGTGTAATAAGCTTAAAATGTTACTGCAGAAACGTGGAAGGGGGAATATGAGATTGTAGCTAAACTGCTAAATAGGCTGATTCATAAGTATAGGAAATGTATATAAGAATATGTGTGTAAGAAATGGGCTCTGAACATGGTTACAGAGAACCTTGGACTGCACAGGCTACTTAGCCTCGGCATATCCCGTTTCCTTCAAAATCCCCACCTTGGCCATTATTTATTAAGGCAACTCCTAGTTTACTGATCCAAGAAAGGGTGGGTGGATTTCCTATAAAGAAACCTTTTTGGCCAGACGTATGGGCTGAATGCTATGTTCTGTGAATTACTGCTTTGTAAAGGGTAGGGATGCAGAGAGTCACTGTTGTCTCTTTTTTTTTTTCCCCTCTTTCTTTCTTCTCCCACTCCCTCACAGAACAAAACCTTTTTCCACCAGTTCAGTCTAAAGGAGAACTGGCTACAGCACAGAGGAACCATGAACGAAACAGAAGAAAGTAAGTATGATTGAAAGAGTGGAGGAAAAACTCCAAAACTGCAAAATTGTTTCTCAAGGGCTGCCTATAATGTAAATTTTTTTTAACTGACATGCAGCTTCTGAACGAGACCTTAGGGCCACAAAAGAAGAAAGATTTGACTGTGTAAGGTAACCTTCCTGCCTCCTACTTTGCAGGGGTTCAACAGTGACATGGTATCTCAAGGGCTTTTTGCCCCAGTCTGGTTCCTCCAGCAGCCCTGTAGCAGAGCTGTGTACCTCCCAGGAGTGCTGGCAGCCCACCCACCAGGCGTTTTTCCTGTTCCATTTCATGCTCTCAGTCTCTTGACGTAGATCTTGGTTGCAAAAGGTGAATGAATAAGGCTGTCACATGAAATGGGCCAGGATCTGCTAACTCTGGGAACCCGCCTTATTCCTTCTCGCCTCGAAAATGCCTCTGCGTGGAGTGCAAGGTGCCACTTCACTTTAATGTCAACCGTTTCAAAATGCAATTTCCCTTCATCACTACTAATGCAGTAACACAGTGAGGCTGTCACCCTCCAGTGATGCCTGTATGAGGAAGGAGGCAGAGAGGAGGATAACATCGTGTACACAAGCAGAGAACAGGCAGAAGGACCTCCTAACTGGAAGTCTTGTCCTTTGACGATATATCTTTGTTTCTCACCGGGAACAAAACTCCGGAAGTTCACGTGGAGTCAGGATATTTTTAGTGCTCATTTGTGACAGAATAAAAACTGAGCTTATTCACTGCCAAGTCTTTCTGCGCAATATGTGCTGCTGATAAATATCCTCTTTCCGTGCTTCAAATATAAGTTTGTTTGAGATTTATGTTACCAAGGCTGCTTCTAAAAATGTCATTGCTGGATGAGAACTCCCACACTCATTCTTCTTCTTAAAAAGTTGGACATAGCTTGTGGGTGAATGGGGAGGGAAACCACTGGCACCAGAGAGGGGACAGACTGCGTGGCTGTCGGGACAGGAAGGGCAGGACCCAGCAAGGCCTGCCCTGACTGGGTTAAATTGCTTTTATCGCACTGCTTGAGAGCATGAGCCATGGAAGATGATGGGATCGAGGGAATGAAATATCAAAAGTGGAGTTGGGGAGAGGTGAGACAGGTGCTGAGTGTGGACATCTAAGTTGGTGTGGTGGAGTGCTGCCAGCTGATAGCACGTGTGGAGGATGGGTCTGTCCAAGCCACACCATGCCACTTGACCGGAGGCATTTGATGCCCTAACGTAAGCATTGCCAGGGCAACTTGCAACCCATGGCCACTTCCTCCCACTGGCATTCCCTCCTGCACCTCACAGAGGAGCAGCACAGGCTCCTGGAAGCGACAGCATGGTCCATGGCAATAGATACCACAGGCAGAACATTGGAAAGGTGCACGGGGGAACAGGCTTTGGGAGAATCAGTATGATGGTTGTTCCTGAGGACCTGACCTGTAGATTGGTTTATTTCAGTGCTAAACAAAGGATATGCCAATAGCCTAGTGATAAATTATCATATTGCTGTCATCTTCCCCTCCCCAATGACAGAGAGGAGGAGATTTCAAACAAATTCACTGTCAGCAAGTTGTGTTGCACTCTGCATATGGAGTCCAAATATTCTTGTCAGGTTTTTTAAAATTTATTTTTCTACCTAGTAATTTACAGTGCATTTTGATAGCTCTATCTTTTCATGAGTTATATGCATTCTGAAGAGAGATTCTGCCATAGGTTGAGCATCTGATTTACTGTCTCTCAGCAGAGACAGGTTAAGAAAAAATTATAAAATCAAATTACTTTTCTTCCCCAAGGTTAAATGCTAAGTTCCTCCTTCCTTCTCATCGTCATTTTTTTCTTTACTACAACACACAAAAAAAAGATATTCATGAGCATAGAGTTCTTAGCTGCTTCTGGCATGGTCTCATTTAATGAAAGTGCCCTGAAGCCATGAAGATTTGTAGGACAAGCAAAGAGGTATTTCTACATACAACTGTCAATGGAAATAATTTAAAATATACAGCATTTCTGGAGAAGAAAAGTTTTGTCTTACACTGACATGGTAGCAGCCTGTCTGCAATAAGAAGTACTAGAGTAGAAAGAAATGGAAAGTTCAATCAAGCACTGAAGTGAGTATGAAACCAAGAGTTGTGGCAGTTCTTATTATCAGATGTTGTAATTTTTGAAGTATTTATGCAAGTCTGCAGCTCTGTTTTTTCCCTTTTAAGTGTGGCAGCTGTATTTCAAAGAACTGGCTACAGCAAACTAGGCAAAAGATGTAAACCTAAAATTCTGGCAAGCAGAGAGAGCATACATCCAGCATACGTCCCTTTTTGTAGCAAAAACAGTACTGCCTGAGCTGACCACAGCATTACTGCTGGGAATCTCCCTCTCAGAGCCTAAACAACTCGTAGACCCGCAGTGGAAGTGATGAGACCATGGAATTTCTCCAAACTAGTCCCTTTTATGTGTGCTGCTAGTGATGCAGGGAAAGAGTTGTCAGAACTAATTGCATTGCTGTTCAAGAAACCTCTGCTGGTGCTAAAATACCCTGGCACTACAAGTAGTTAAGATGTCTAGACAGATAAGCTAGTGGGAGTGGTTGAAGACAGGGAGCGCTGTAAAGCCTCCTGTTCCAGGTGGAAATGGAGGTCCAAAATAATTACTGCAGCAGATAAGAAATATGCTGAAAGGGTGGTGATTTATCTGAACCTAAAGTAAGGTGAGAAAAGATGGCAACAGGTGAGTTTGCAAAGAAGATAGGCAGTAGAGGAGTTTGTCCGTGACAAATCCTCATGGGAGGAAGTGTCAGATAGGTATCGCTGAAAAGCAGCCATGAGGATCTCTGTTTCCATCCGTTTGGCCTTCTCATTTCCCAGGGTGAGGAGGTGGGAAGGGGGAAATGGTGATGTTTATGTTCATGTCCCTGTAGGTCAGGGTGCAGCAGCCGCCCTTCCTGCAGCCGCAGCAGCCAGACAGCCGAGGCATTGCCGTGGTCGGGTCTGCGAGATTCTCCCCTGCTCTGTTCAGGTGTCTCTGCCTACTGCTGAGTGTGTCTTTCTTTCTTTGTGCAGTTTTCTGCCGTGTGTATTTAACAGAGCACTCCTATGTCAGTGTGAAAGTTCAAGTATCCACTTCAGCTCAGGAGATACTGAAGATTGTAGCAGAAAAGATCCAGTACCCAGAGGAGGAGTTGGCACTGGTGACAGTCACGTTCTCTGGCGGTAAATAACTTCCCTTCATCTGATTACTTACCTTTTAGTGCATCATGGAAGAGAGGGCTGACATTTTCTGGTGCAAGGATATAGCTGTTCCTGTGCGGGCCCACAGCTGGATGACCACGGGAACAATGAGGAGCTGCTTCCCAGAGAGTCGTTTCCATGGCAACAGCTCATTCTTGGGTACCGTGGGATACAGCATCTCCTTGCTGGGAAGGGAGCGCAAAGGACCCTGTCTCCAGCAGTGCTGCAAGATTTTATTTTTCCCCCAGAGATAAATCTCCTACTTATGCATTAAAATTAATTTGGAAGGCCACAAGGCATGGTTTGCTTTAAAAATATAAAAGGGGATAACAAGTACTGTGTGCGTAGTTGTTTCCTTATTTATGGCATGGGTAATGAATATTCTCCAGCAGAAAGGAGGGAGACATGTATTTGCCCAGATGAGATACTGAGAGCAATCAAAGCAATATTTTGTAGCAGTCTTGCTTACAACTGACATTTTTTGCTTATTTAGTATTTCTCATTGAACAGAAAGGCTTATTGTCTTTTTTTTTTAAGGAAGACGATGGGCTGATATTAGGGATCGGCCAAACCCCCAGGATTTGCTTTTGTGTCTGTCAGGTCTCAAGGTCTTCCATCAGATTGTTTTTCTCGTTGTGGTGCCTTTTGACTCTTAGGGAATATAAAGGAAGCAACTGAACTTTGTGCACAGAAATGCCAAGCTGGATCTACAAAAAAAGGTCTAAGAGTTCAGAATACCTTGGCCATATTCTCAGATAACGTTGGTGTCGATCCCCTGGGACAAAGGATGCACCCTTAAAGATATGGCACTCATTCTTCTTTTTCAGTCTAGTTAAATGAAATATAGACAAATGCTGGGTTGTTCTGTTTATTTATTTGATTCAGAAGTGGAAGGTCACATTTTTCTCCCCCATGCTGAGCTCAGTTAAACAACCATTTTTCCGCAGGGCGTCAGTGTGGGTGGCAGGGAGACGGTGCCCTGCCCCGGCTGTCGAGAGCCTGGGCACGGAGCAGCCACACGGGAGCATTGCACGTAGGCGTCCTGGCCAGCTGGGTTACATCATTTGCAGGCACGCTCCTTTTACCCTTGTGTGTGCCCAAACTTGCCTCCAGTGCGTTTTGCAGCACTGCAAAATCACTGTGCTGCTCTTGTTTTTCAGGTCTTGTGCTCCTGTTGAAGAGCACGGCAAGTTTTGCTCTGATAGCAATAAATCTGGCGCTAACTGCCTGCTTAGCTAAAGAAAACCAACAATTCATAAATAACTAAACACACTATTATCTCTAGACCACATTTGTTCCCAAGAAAGCTACAGAATAGGAGTGGTTGCCACTTGGCGGTTCAATAAGAAACAATAATTAAAATGGAGGTACAATAGGACTGTCGTTTGTACATGACCATTATAACCCAAAAATGTTATTTAGTCATGTTGCCTGAATTAATTGGAGATACCACAATTTCAGTATCCTTGTACGTATGCATTGGTACTCCTCTGCTGCGAGCAACAAACACCAGCCTGCCACACATTCTTTTTTTCCCTTATTTGCATGACGCGACTGTCATCTGCCATCCTCTTGGAGAACATGTTTTTATTGTACTCCTGAAATGAGTAAGCAAGCTCTTTCTATTCAAAATTACCTTGAAAAAAAACACTGGTAGTTCAACATAAATGTGTCTGGTGTCAGTGTGAGCATGGATAAGAGGGAAAACAGACAGTTTGAAATGGTGTTTGGCTCTCAGACGACTCCTGGTCCTATTCCTCCCTCATGGGCAATGAAAAGTCCAAGGTAGCTCTCAACACGCTTGTAGTGCTTTTGGGTCTACACAAATACAGTCACAGTAATCAACTCGTGTGTCAGGTCTCCAGAAGATTACTTGGAACCTGCAGGAAGAGACAGTTTTCCTAGGATGGTTTTTAAGTTGGGTTCTGGGTTTTGCTGCATTTTTCTCCCCACCTTTCTCTGGTACATCCAAGAATGTTGAGAGCTGAACCAGTTCTCTGGAATGGAGAAAAAAAAAGTTCCTTGTTCTTTGCTGTCAGTTTGGTGTGTCCTGCTTTTTACTCAATTGTTTCCTAAATTAATTACTCTAGGTCTAGAGGAATTTCTGTACATACCATACTATCAAGGACTCTTCAGCTTTGCTCCATGAGGTGAATTTCATGGTGTTGTGATCCTTTCAACTACTTTTCCTGCTGAATGGTCATGTCTGATGACTTCTCCACCCCTGCTTTTGTCTGCCAGTGACATGTAACAGCTTAGTCTCTGGCGGCCAAGACACTTCGCTCTAACAAAAGCCACTACATTTACAGTAGACACACTAAATTGAAATGAAATGTTCTATAATGCCTAGGAGATTAGACTAGCTGATTGAAGGGTTTCTTTCTGCTCTATCCTATGTGAAGTCCAAGTTGAAAGCAGATGCTGGAAGTTTTTGTGCTCTAGTCCAGCATCAGAGACAGCTCACCTTTATTGCGCCTGAATAGTGCAGAGATGATGATCCCATGTTTGGCATACCCATAGGGGCTGGGTTTGACGCTTAGTTAAATTCTAAACTGATGTGGCTTTACAAATATATTTGTAATGTTTTCGTCATACTTAGATACAGCTTTTACTCTTTCTGAAGCTTCTGTGTTTTGTTTTCTAACAGAAAAACATGAACTACAACCAAATGACTTGGCGATCTCAAAATCTTTTGAGTCATCCAGTCGTATGTTTGTCTACCGAAAAGATCTGACTGATTCTTTGGTAAGGATGTGTATTGTATACTTTCCATTTTTGATTTGTCTGACTCCAGATCGAGGACTTACTATTCCTGTCAGAGGGCTTTTTCAATACAGAAATTATTTTTTGCTTCCTCAGTAAAGCTTACTGAGCTGCTCTATACCTGAAAAAAAGAATCTTGCATTAACAGCAGTTATTTGACTGAACAGTAATGGAATTTCTTCATCTATTTCAAATAGACCAAAGGTTCTGTACAGCTTAAATCTTTCAATCTACATCAGCCTGGGAAAGCTGACTTGTGCTTGTACAGGACTGGACAGGATGAGGATTATTCAGGGCCCATGTGACTTTTTTGTTCCCCCACAGCCCCCCCACCCCACCCCTTGTGCCTCTGTAACAATTAATATGGCTGGTACATAATCATACAAGGTGATGGACAAACTCCATGGAATTACTACATGTAGAAATAGATGTTGTGCGAGTTCTACCAAAACTAATGGACTTCAGTGTGATGCCAGTGTTGTGGCAGTGCATGGTCAGTTTACCACTGGCAATATATGCCAGCCACATCTTCTCTTCCCTTCATCTGTCTGTCTGTCCCTCCATCCCCTCACTGGTGCGGGGGGGCGGCGGCGGGGGGGAGCGGGTCTCATTCCCTGTGTCATCAGAAACTGGGATTGCAAACTTTCTCTCCCCCTGTGATTTCCCAAAACCTCAGTGAGGCAGGAACAGTCAGGTGCTCAAAAAATTGTTTCAGTAGCTTTCTGCTAATTATGCATATGTTTTGAAGAAAGCACAGGGACAGTCTCGCGGCTGACTTTTACATGTTGTCAGTACCACTAGGATCTGTGCATTCATGCGAGGGATGAGAAATGTCTATTTACATTTTGTTGGATCAGTATGCCCCGAAGAGCTGACATGCCGCTATCATTGTAGTCTGTCATCCCCATTATCTCCAGCATTCTAGCCACCTCTAAAAATGCGAATATTAAGGGAAGGTTTCCAGTGCGGACAGGTGACAGCCAATCTAGCTTCATTAGTTACGTAATAAAAATCACAAAACTTGCAGTAACTGTCAGAAATATAGCACCGAAGTAATGGCTTAACAGATAAGACTAATCTTTCATCTTGGCAGATGGTTCATGTGCCAGGTTTCAGTCTGATGAAGTAAAAAAACCCAAGAGAAACGCAAACCATTGAAAACTCAAGCTAATAATGGAAATTTCAAATGACCCTTAATACCAGCAGTACCAGTGTACACCACAGTAGTGTGCTAAGTAACTTTCATGAAGTTACGCAGTGTTTTACTGGTTGTTGGCGATTACATTTGGAGTAAATTAATCATGAAATGGATGGATTTATGTTATTTGTAAAGGTGGATTGGTGGGCAAGTTGTGTGTATTTATTCTAAATCCGGTGTGTTTACAGAATGATTCTTTTATCTTACAATACAAAAATTTCATGGTGTCTTAATTCAGATTCTATTTTCTGATGGCTTCAGGGATTTTATTTTCATTATGCTGTCAGCTTGGTCAGTGTTTTATACTCAAGGGTTAGAGAAAGAGAGACAGAGAGGCAGGCCTAATCCAATAGGAAGTCATTGATCCTATTGACCCATTTCCTTTTTCAAGCTATTTATTAAATAGGCTATAACTCCTTGATTTTGATTAGTGGGGGATAAAAACCCCTCAGAGTGCACTTAGGGAAGATTGCCTACTCAGCTCTGTTTTGTACCTTGGTCCAGTAGCTGTTTCATTGCAGAACTTTTGGCATTTGCTCAGGACTTTTTTTTTTGCTCTTGGCTATTGATTCAGAATCCATTTGCTGAAAATGAGGAATTGCAGCAAAGGTCTGTGAGAATTTTGGGAATCAACACCTGGGATCTTGCCTTAGAACTTACAAACTTTGACTGGAGCCTCTTCAATGCAATTCATGAGGTAAGATGCACCATGTCCACTTCCAGGTATATTATTCTAATGCAGCGTTGAGCCATTATGATTTCCTGATATGGCACCAGCATTTTGGAGCATCAGTATTCCTTGGTGCTCAGTTCATCATCATGTGACAGTATGATTTGGCAGCTCTCAGTAGTGGTGACACTGAATCAGGTCCAAGAGATGTGTTGCAATCCTTGATACTGGAAGAAATTGTTAAAGGTTTGTAACTTCCCTTTGCTAGTGCATCTCGTATGTTCCCTGTATACCTGGTGGGTTTTATTGAAATTTGCCTCAAGAGAGTAAAAAGTCATGATTATTCTCTAAAAACTGTCTGTGTGAATGTGTGATATATGCAGAATGTCCTTTGCACTCAGTAATGTTCCAATAAATATAGGACTCCGCAAATAGGTGTCCTTGATACCACGTTAACCGCAACAGAATTCACAATTTCAGCAATTTAGATGGTAACATTACTGTTCTTGTTAGGCTTCAGTGAGATAAATACTGGGCAGGCTTTATAAAATGGGATAATGGCCCACTTCAGTGCCCATTGGGTTGGTTCAATGACATTGATAGGTTCTGGCGTGAGCTGCTGAGTAAAATACACAGTTAACAGTACAAAATGTCGCTTGAAAACATCATTCACTGAAAAGCATGGTGACTTTCTGAGAAAATGAACGGGAAATTCCCTTGCTTCTCATCAGATGCTTTACTTGATCTTTCACTTCAGGTTCTTTTATTCAGGTTAGACACTTTAAATCTAGAGCTGGTCAAGTAGGGTGGTTTTTTTTTTCACAGAAATCAATACCCGCACCTCTGTTCCTGAGAACTTGGCTATTTTTAGGAAGAAGTTTGAATGGAAATTTTTCACATTCTGCAATGGTCTGATATGGTTGCTTTTTCATACTGGAACAGAAGTGATGGAATACAGAAAGAGAGAAATTGTTTATGTCCTATACCTGGCTGTAGCCAGAAGTGGAACTGCAGGAAATCTCACAAGAAAAGCGCATCTTGTAGCACTTCCAGTCCACCTGCCTACTGTAATAAGCCTCCAGACTTTGCTAAGCCAAACTTGGACCCTGAATCATTTGTGAAGGGTTCATGGATAATGAAAAAATAACCATCTGTAGCCAAGTCTTGTTTCCAAAATATACTTCTAAATAATTTATAAATCATTTACATTTAAATTGCTTTTATATCCCTAATAATGTTGTCAATGTCTTCCAGCAAGAGCTGATATACTTCACGTTCAGCAGACAGGGCAGTGCTGAAAACACAGAGAATCTCAGCCTTCTGCTTCAAAGGTGCAACGAGGTCCAGCTTTGGGTTGCCACTGAGATACTCCTTTGCAGCCAGCTCTGCAAACGTGTACAGCTACTCAAAAAGTTCATCAAGATTGCTGCCCAGTAAGTTACTAAAGCTACAAAAAAATCCTTGAATTCGCATGCTTTATTTGGTGGGAAAGGCAAAGTAGGTGCAAGAGCAAAGAAAGAAAACCAGTTTGTCTTCCTATGTTTTAGCAGTGTAGTAAGCATACCTAGATAAAATTAACACCAACGAACGCTGGCCAAACCTAGACGTGGTGGACCATGTGCTGCTCAAATCTTCCCCGGCAGCTTAGCAGCTGCGTCTGCAGCATCAGCTGCAAAATCTCTGATGGTGCAGAGATATCTCCTTTATTAGCAGAGATAACCAGAGGACCATTTTTTTGAGCATCAACAGGGTTATTAATCAAAGACTATACTGAAATCAGAAAACTCTGTTATAACCTACAAAGTGTCCTACCTCTAAGGAGAAACTGGCTGTTTCTCCTGTGAGTGAGCTGTTGCCCCGTGTTGTCCTCTCTGGAGTAGTCTCTTATTTATTGGAGCGGGGGTTCTTCATTAGTTAGATTTGATGGTCTGTTCTTGCACTACTCCTAAATAGTGCTGGCATTTATTCTATGCCCTGGAACAAAGTGCAAATATATGCTATACACAGAGAGTTCTTTTCTCTGTAGTCACTCTTATTTTAGTAACCAAGGGAATGGAGCAATTTAAATATGCGCAACCATTTTCTTTGCCTCTCTCTCCACTTGTTAGTCTTCTGCAATATTTGAATATGCATGTTCATGGAAAATGTATAATTTGTTCCCTTCATCGACTGGGTTGATTTAATTTGCAAAGCACTTACATGGAAAGGACTGTTCTCTACTGAAGCAGTGCCTTTGGTGAAATGAATTCTTCTAATCTAGTGTAACTCATAAACGTGATTTGATTTAGTTTGCAAGTTGTATTGTATCCAGTAATATGTTCATTTTCTGCCTTATCTTAATGACCATTCATTTTCTGCCTTAACTTAATGACCAAGTTTGGTCCAATTACGTCAAAAACGGTTGGTTCTGTGTGCCTTGCTTGTACCACAATAGCATTAATTTGCATTCCAAGAAAAGTTTCATGTCTGTCCCACATGAATAGGGATATATTTGTCACCAGAGTAAAATCTTGCTCTATTTGAATTAATTCCATCTCTGTTAAGTGAAAAGCCGAAGTTGTGGAGACTAAATACAGTTGTCAGTAAACAATAGAGAGGCTCTCCCAGTACATTGCCGAAGCACCCATCATCGTAGCCTGTAGATTTTTTAATAATGGATACGCAAATAAGTAAGTGTGTAGTTTGATTGGGATTTTTTTTTAATCAGAAAAGCTGCTTTCTGAAAGAAGCCATTATCATATCTCATCAGTTCTGGAAGAGTTGATGAAAGAGGAACAATTAGGGTGGAGGGGTGGCGTGCTAAGCAGAGGAGTGCATCATGAGGCGCAAACCAAGCAGCCCTGCTATTTTATTTATGACTAAGTCAGAAATGTAGGGAGCTGTGAGCAGCTCTGGGTGCTCCCTGTTCTCTGCTCCCAGATTCAGCCAGGAATCTGTGTCTCTGACTTTCAGCTTGTCAGGAAAGCACCAGGACTAAGATCTGAAGAAGCTGGAAGACTTACACAGTGTGCCAATACATAAAGGAGAGACAGAGTTTTTGAAACATGAATACCTACACTTCTGTTGATGAGCTAGTCTAAAACAAAAAACAAGTGTTTTGATAGAGAAAATTAATTAGCATGTTGTTAGAAATTAACATCCTGAGGAGTTACAGAAACAGGTCAACGTAAGGTTAGAATAAATGGATTAAACAGCAGCCTTCTTGCTTCCCAAGCGGAGGCCGACCGTGAAAGATGTACCATCTCTCTACAGTTCTTTGCGAGGAACGGGCCCATCCAATAGACCGTTCATCCAAGCTGTGCTGAACACCTTTCTTGTTTTGGAATTAATTACCTTTGGGAGCTGCCTGACTTTAATGATGAAAGGAGTCTAAGCAACAAAGTTAGGATTAACTTTAAGACAGCTGAAGTGAAGTGAGAAACACTGTCTCAAGATAGTACACAGTGATGAGTGAAAGCTTTATAAAACTTGTAACAAATGCTGCCTGTTTCCAGTCTAAGGCCTTGGCACATACTTTTCCCTGATGATAATTCCCAGTGAAGGCAGTGGATTCACTTGTACTTAAAATTATCTTAAAAGAGGATTCTCTGTCACTCACATACACACACATATGTTTATAGTGGTCTTCAAGTATCTGCAAGAGAAAGTGGCATTTTTTTGTTTGAAAAGGACTCGATATTTCAGGATTTCAAATTTCCTAATGGACTAGGAATAAGCAGGGTCTGATTGTATATAGTAAAATGTCAAAAAAATAGAGGTATCAAGCAAATTCCATAGGGACCTGTATTGGAGCCAGTGCTAACTGCAACTGATTTATAGGGATATGTAAATTGAACATTAATCAGATTTTCAGACAATAAAAATGATGAGGGATTGCAAATACATTGGAAGAGAGGAAAAAAAGAATGATCTAAGGAGTCTGGTGGCATGTGCAAACAACAGTAGGGTAAGATTTAATTTAGATAGATGTAAAGTAATTCAGCTAGGGAATGCTAATACTGAGCTGAAGAAATAAATGCATGATTGTAAAGAACAGTACTGTGACAAAGGTCCTTGGGTGATAATAGATGACAAATTAAAGGCAAGGACAAAGTGGGATGCTGTTCCAAATAAAAAATTTTACATTTGCTTTATATTTGCATAGGAGAAAGGTGTAAGAACTTAGAGCCAAAACAGTAATTATGTTTCTCCTTCCCTGTCCACTGTCTCACAACATCTCCTTGATAGGAAGGAAATGCATGAGAGAAAAGTTAAAATAAATTACAAAGAATTCAAGGAAGGATAATAACAATATGGAAAAGCAGATTGCAGGCCATGGCCACAAAGAGAAATTGAAGGAACCAATAATGTACAATTTACAGAAAGAGATGAAAAAGGGGATGAAAATATTTGTAATACAACAGAATAGAGGTCAGGGATTTTTCTGTATGGTAAAGGACAGCTGAGAGTAACTTGAACATTGAAAAGGGAAAATTACTTTTGACAGCAGAGGGAAGAAAAAACAAACCTGCCAACAACAGGGTTGATGAGGCAGTGGAACGTTTGCTAAAAAACTTCTTAGAGACCCCATCACCTAGACTGCAGGTGGTCATGAGAGGACATTTAATGAGTTCATTATGTGGAAGATGACTGTATGTTAGTGCTGAGAGTTGAAATGGGACTTAGTAACCTAGGATACCTGTGCATTCTATTTATCTCTGATTCTGAGTGCAAAAATTCAGAATACGGCATTCATATTTTTTATTCCACAGCTGTAAAGCCCAAAGAAATCTGAATTCATTCTTTGCTATTGTTATGGGTCTCAACACTGCATCTGTCAGCCGGCTGTCTCAGACCTGGGAGGTAAGACACATCTTTGTATCTTTTAGACTCTGTCAAAACCATTTCTCACAAAGGTTGTATACTGGTGAATTACCTTTTCTTTCTAATTATTGGTTTTTCATGCTGAAATCAAACAGGGAGCAAGTGTCAGTAGAGAAACTTTGCTGTGACCTGAAACCTTAGATACACAGCTATTCAGATAAAACTAAATGTGTCCTTCCAGAGCTTTTAAATAAGGACAAAGCAAGGAGATCTTAAGCTCTTAAAAAAAAAAAAAAAGTCAGGTAAATGATCCTAGCATTAAAATAGATGTCAGAATAGGAAGTTTTATAAAGGTGGCTCCAAACAAGCCATACCTTATTATGGAATAATTTCATTGTAAAGAAATACAGAGTAGAAATAAACCCTCTTTAATCCGCCTTTGTCAGCTCTTTTGTAGCTGCTCATCTTGAACAACAAAGTTAAGAAATGGGCCATGAATAAGGAGCGTACTGGAGAACAGAGATTTTCTGCTAAAGATGCTACCAGTTCCTAGACAGATCGTGGGATGTTTAGAGAAGGGTCCCACTGGGATCTGTGCTTATATTGTGGTTTTGTTTTTCCCATCCAAGTATTGAGTGGTAGTATCTGCAAGCTTACTATATCTGCTGATGAACCAAAAATTGGGGAAGGAATAATTTAGTGTGATGGGGTGAAGCTTCATCCCTCCCCCATGTCCCCAACACCAAAGTGGGCAGTACTCAAAAAAGAGCCATCTGTAATACAAAGTGATGGAGAATGCCTGTGATCTCCTGCCTTGGAGATAATCTTGAGCACCAACAGGTGAAACCAAATAGCCATCAGAGACTTACAAACCAATCTGACCTTGTCCAGAACAAAGCCTTCCCCTTTAGCTGAAATCACGCATATGGAAACATTGCTGCCTGTGTCAGTGGCTTTGGCACTCCGAGAAACAAGGGCAGTGACTGCTTCTGCAGGGAGGAGTTTACAGGGACTCAGGCAAGGAGGAGCTATCTTTAAATAACAGGTAAAGCAAAAAATTTAGGAAAAAAAATACATATGGGAGGGCTACGATACAGAAACCCTTTGTCTCTCCTATTTTTAAAATGCCTCACCCGCTGGGAAACATTTGCCCCTGCCTGCTCTTATGGGTTGCCTTCCTCCCATTTCTCTGGGCTTTGATAGCCGAGTGGAAGGGACTAAGTATTGTATCAAAGGCACTCGGCAGCGTTGGTGTAGATCTCTCCCGCACAGAAACATGCAGAAGTCAGCTGTGTGATGGGACCTCTGGAGATCATGCGCTGCTAGTGGACTTCTCTCAGGAAGAGCAGAATATATTCCTTGTCGGAGAAGGAGTGCATCTGCACTCCTTGCATCTTTACACATATTTGCACATATTTACATCTGTGCACATATTTGCATCTGTAAATATGTCACATTTCTGTGTGTAAAATATTTATGTAGTCACATGCATTTTTTTATTTGTAAAACTTCACTGCACTAGAAATTTCAAAAGCAAAAAGTTGTTTGCATTAGTAATGTGACTTCTAGAAAGTAGAGCAATGTTTATATATTAATTATAATCACTTACACATGTAAATGAAGCCACCTAAATTTAAGCAAACCATTTGACACTAAATGATATTGGTTCTGCACTTGAATTCTTAAATAAGTAGTATGCTCTCAAGCATATTCTTCTGCTTTTTTTTACCACAGTATGCCGTGTTTTAATGAGCCTAACTTTCTCTGATTGAAGATACTAAAAATTTGCAATTGCAATTCCATGTTCAGTTATTTTAGCACTTTAATCATACAGCACATCCACTTAATCTTAATTGTTCTAAATCTGTGTTCTCTTGGTAGTGTCATTGTGGCTGTCAGGGTGTAAGGACAAAGGCAAGGGAGGATTTGTATTAAGAGGGGTATCTTAATAGACTAACTAGTATGCTTGGAAAAAATAGACAGGCTTTAAGGTCCACACACTGTTCTTTAAGTCTGAAATACCAGCAGCAAAATTCAAACTGAAGAACAATTGTGTTTTAGGGGAAGGCTGATCACAACAAATGATTTAATCTGGATGTGATTACAGCCTGTGTTATTGCTTCTAACTTGATACAGGTATTAAGGTAAATGCAGCAGACATGGAAGCTAGGGAAGAAAATACAACAGCTGTTAACAAGCAGTTTCCATAAAAGAAGGATGCAGGTCCCCGAGGCAAGGCTGCAGATCTGGTGCCTCACTGGCATCACACGGAATGTGGTCTGTAATTAGGGCTCTTGTAGCTGAGGAGCGGAGGTTAAGAGTGGCCTGTTGGTACTTACAGCAGGTGCTTCACACACAGCAGTCTCATGGAAAAAAATGCCTCAGCATTTTTCTGCCTAAATCAGCTTTCGTTTTTTTTTCTCTCTTTTTCCCACTTCAGAAAATTCCCGGGAAGTTCAAGAAACTTTTCACTGAACTTGAAAGTTTGACAGTAAGTACAGTGTTGACAGCAGAATAGCATTGCTTGTCTTTACCTGTGTTCCGTCTTCCTAATTTATTTGGAGGCTGCCTGTCATTATTGTCTGGAGCTGGAACTTGTCATGTCAGGTCTGTGATTTGCCAAAGGCCATGCAGCCCCCCCAGAGCTTAGAGGTGGTCTCCAAACATGAAAAGGAGAAAGGCTGTATTCCTGACAGCTGGAGGAAGGGCAGAGAGAGGCAGATGTAGTGGCAGTTCCCCAGCATCAATTTGGAAGCCGTTCTTTTGCTATGGTGGTTAATCAGCCTTTATCCAAAGCAATGTGCTGCGGACCAGGAGAATGGGAGGACAGTTCAAGTTTGGAGGAAAACAAAGAAAAAAATCAAAATCTGAGGCTAAGGGTCTTTGTCACCATTATCAAAGCTGAATAAACAAGTGTTTCCTCTAGCTGTCATGGAAGTGGGTGCATGGTGAGATCACTGCCTGGCGCAGGGAACATGAGATCCAGCCTTTAATGGTTGTCACGCTTCTCTGCTTGGAGTCCTGTATAAGTTAATGTGTTTTCAAGATCATGTGTGAGCTGGTGTACAAAAATGTTCATTTATATAGGAAATCGAGATGACTTTTTGAATTACTTAACACCACTGAAACATACTCTGTTATTTTCTTTGAAAATGTCCAATATGCTCCATTGACCTGAGAGCAGGTTTTGTTGGGATTTTTGTTGTTGTTGTTTTTTTTTTTTTGGAGGGGGGGGATGTTAAGAAATTAATCAGCAATACATTCTGGGATACATTTTGTGCTAGATAGTAAGCTGAAGAGATTTTGCTAATAGAAATTTGTGGCAAAATTACAGAGCAGTCCCAGTGAATCTATTCTGCAGCTTACTCCCATTTTAGCACTGCTTCATCTAGAGGAATGTAATTGCTTTTGTTCTGTTCACTGTTTATGTTTCCTGTTCAGTTTAGTAAGTCACCTAGCTTAGAAAACCTTTATCTACCTCGTTTCCTGAAGAAACCTTTTATATCTAAATCATGTTCAGATCATAAGCCCGTAATGGATTTAGAATTGCTCTTTTTATAGCCTATTGATTTTTCTCTCTATTACCCAAATGGTTTTGTAGGACCCTTCTCTGAATCACAAAGCTTACAGAGATGCATTCAAGAAAATGAAATCTCCGAAAATCCCCTTCATGCCCTTACTTCTGAAAGGTAATGTTAAAGCTTGGCTGCTCTTCTTCTTTCTGGCTAATTAAAATAAGCGGAAGGTTATTCTTCCTTCATGTGGCCTTATGATAAGTATGTGGCAGATGTAGGGATATCTGCAAGGTAGCGCTTAGTCTGGATAAGAAACAGCTGCCTTTTAGGACAAGGGGAAGATGGCAATTTTCACACAGGTTTTCAAACTTCACTACCTTCCCATCAGGTGTGGGCAGAGGAGTGTGCTATTGCTTTGGCCACATCCTCTTTGGTGGAAGAGCGAGACCTTGCAAGCCTCTGAACAGGCTGCCCAGCGGTGCTGGGTGCACCTGCACAAGCAGCCTCAGCCACGCTGCTGGTGTGATGTGCTCGCCCTGCCTCGCCGGGGTGGAACTACCTGCTGTCATCCTGAGGGTGGAACCTGTCCCATCTGTCAGTTCTCTTATAGGACTGAAAGAGATTTTTAAAAAACCTTGGTATTAAAAAAAAAAAATTAGAAATATTAAAAACTAAAACTACTTGCTTAACGCCGTGAGCTGGGCAGCCAATTAAGTGGCAGGTATTTAAAATATTCCATTGTCCTGAGGTCATAAATTATTAATTTCCATGTCTTTGAACATGGCAAATTCATTTGATTATTCCTGTATTCCAAAAGTGTTCTCTTTAGGCTGTTTATTCCAACCTGCTGCTGCTGCGAGTTTAAAATGTTTGAAGACAGTTCTCCAGATCAGTCGGTGACAGTTTGGGAGCCATCAGGCACTTCCCCTCTTTGCACACATCAAAGGAGTTTGCATTAATTCAGTTGGATACAATTATCAAGGCTTCAAAATCAATATTTTTTAAGTGTTCTCAAGTATGTCTTGCCTGCAAACAAAAGCAGGAAACATAAACAAGTAACTTGTAACAGTGATGTTTGTGCAGCACTGCAATATGGTGTATAAGACCGTGCACGTAAAGAGAATGTATTTGGGATAGCAAGGATACTTTACAAAATAATACAGTGATTTTCTTCAATACAGTGATCCTTAAGGAGATGTTGCCAAGGTTGGTAATTCCCAAAGTATCACACAGTACATAGGACTTCATTCCGTGTCGCGCATGTTTGTATTAATGTTATTTCCAAGACCAATAAAATAAGCATTGATAGCATAGAACTCTCAGTAACAGCAAATTGCTGTCTTTCAACATGAGAGGATCAAAAGTAGTTTCAAGAAAAAACTGCAAATCATTAATAACCTTTTTTTAATTATGAAAAGAACTTTAAAGTGTCCTTTTAAACTTAATTAAATTTCAATGTGGAGCTCTCTTAGAGCACACATACACAGCTTTTGGAAATCAGGCAGATTTTTCAAACGTAATAAAATACTGTGATGTACCCTTACAACATAGTTCAGATGCAATTTTCTGCTCCACTGAATTTATCTAGACTCTTAGTTGTTGGCTGCAAAGGAAATTTCTGTTCCTTCTACCTCAGAGATACACACATTGCTGTCATTGACTCAAAGAGCTGTGTGGAAATTTCTGTTTCCAGTATATGTTTTTCATCAGAAGTGATGGACGGGTTTTAACTGCAATGATACAGAGTCAAATAATGGTTGTGTCCTGACGCTGTGTCCTTTCCCTCTCCCTTTTCCTGGGTTCCCCAAAGCACACCAGAGAGGAGGTCCCACTCCCTCCTTTCCCCCTGACTTTTAGGATGCTGCCTAGGGGAAGAGAAGGTACTGGAGGCATGCCCAGCAGATGCCATGCCTGCCCCATTTGCTCAGGAGTGCTGGCTGGCATCCTGCATGGCCAGCCAGAGGCAGACCCCAGCCCAGCGCCCTGGGGGTGCAGGACCTCTCCATCACACCTCATGCACAACTCTGCCTAATGAGTCCCAGCATGTGATGTGGTTAACATTTCCAGTCTAAGCAATTGCAAAATGCCTCTCAGGCACAGAGCGAGTCTTTGAAACAAAAGGAAATAAATCAGGTTGACTGTTTTGGAGGAGGATGAAGGGGGGCAAGGTGTGAAAAGCAGCCCACAGTCTCAGCTGCAGGCTCCCAGTCCTAAAATCCCCTGAAACTAGGGGGACCAAGTGGGCATCAGGGAGTCCTACAGATGAGCACAGGAGAAATGCTGAGATGCACAGTTACACAGGTGGGTTGGAGGTTGGCACCTCTGCTGAGTGGGAGACGTTGCCCATTTACTGTGTGCTGTTTGTCTGCTGGCAGACACAGCTGTGACTTTTAAGAAGCAATGGTATCGGAGTGCTGTCTCTTTATAAAAATGCGATCTCCTCCTGGTACTCCTGGGTACCCGCACATCCAGGAGAGAGCTGATGGGGGGCATGGTGTGGTGCTCCTGCTGCTACTTCCAGTGACCCAGAGGATGCACTGTTGGAGGCAGAGCTTCGGTCCCCACGGAGAGTCTGTCTATGTCCTTGGTACTTCATGACAAAGATAGGTCTTACTTTGTGTCCTACTATGCATTATAAAAATGGAGAAAATGACCTCAAGTTACTGTTTTAATTGTAATCTTAATTTAGCAACATGTGCTTTGCCTGATATTCCCCTCTCTCCAGCTCATTACACTGTGTTCAGTTCCCTTCCTGGAGCCAAATATAGACCTTTTCCTTTTCCTCTCACTGACCTTTTTGGTTGCCTTTGCAAATTCTTTCCAACAACATTGTGTAGAAGTGTTTTTTCCCTAGCCATAATGCTAATTTCACGGCTTTGAACTCCAGTTCGGTGGCTTGTGTTTGATTTCCCCAGCTGGCCACTGCTGTAGCCTGTATCTCTGTGGGGGACTTCAGAGTCATTGTGTCCCACAGAGAGGAAGGGATGTCAGAGCTGAGTGCAGTGCCTGGTAGCCTGTCCCCATGGAGCTCTGGGCTTAGGGACCAGCCAGCCCCAGCCTGGGCACAGCCCTCGATGCCGCAGGGTGGGGACAGCAGGCATGCCGTGCAGGGCTATCCCTCTGGATGCCTCTGCCTGCTCCCAGCCATCCTCCGTATGATATATATGCACCCCAGAAGTAACACAGACCAGGTTTAATAAGAAATCTGTGCTCCCACTTGAAAATGCTTCTGTTACGATGTGTACATTATGTTGCTATCTGATAATCTCTGCACATCATCATTGCACCAGGCTTTTGTTCCACTGTTACAAGGTATTGTGTCAATCCTTAATGGGATGTTTTCCTCTTTTTTTTCTTTTTGTTACTGCTTAGTCATTTTATTTCTTTGTATTAAACAACAAAGTTGTGAAAAATAATTATTTTTCCTTTATTTTTTTTCAGATGTAACATTTATCCACGAGGGAAATAAAACCTTTCTGGATAACCTTGTTAATTTTGAAAAGCTGGTAAGCTAATTTCATTCTTCCTGTTTTTCAGAGATTCATGTTTTCTTCGCTTTCCCTTCCTTATCTTGTAAGACTAAAAAGTTTTCTTCTTGCTGAATCAAGAGGAAGTACACAGCAGTAAAAAAGAGTGCACAGAGTAAAGGAGCCAACAGTTTATCTCCCCTGCCCATCCTCCGCTCCTCTCACTTCTCATTCCTTCCTGCCCTACTTCTGTAATAAATGGCTAAGCCAGTGATAGCCAGCGTCACTGCCACACACAGTCCGCTCTTCCCCACCACCCTTCCCAGTGAGATCTGTTCCTTTGCACCACGTTGTGGACTATTTCTCCTCAGTTAAGTTCTCCTCCTTCAGCTTTCTCTGAATTATATTCTTTTTTCTCAAGGCACTAAAGAAAATGTTTCTCCAGTTTCTCACTTGCCACTGGTATTCTAATTCCTTTCTTTACTGATAACATTTTCGTAGCAGTGATAGCTACAGTTTATATATCTGAACAGTGGTGGAGTGGAGAAACTGATTTTTTTTTGTGGATTTTGTTTTTGTTTGGGATTTGGGGTGGGTTTTTTTTTGTTTGTTTGTTTTGTTTTTGTTTGGAATTTTTTGTTGGCCTGGAGTATTTGCTCAAGAAACCAAAATGTTCTTCCCGATTGCTCCAGATATGCCATGGGACTGTTACTCCAGACGGCTGTGCCTGCTCAGTTGTCCCCAACTATTTTCTCCATGTGTTTACACATTTTTGAGAATCAACGTGCAAAGATGGAGTTATTAATGAACCAGATGTTGAACTTATTTTCACATCCTATCGTAACGTGCATTGTCTTTCAACTTGCAAGCAGATGTAGACTTTGACTTCTGAACCTGAGGCCCTCTTCTTGTGTTTTGTGTTTGATTTCCGTACCTTTTCTTGTTGCAGAGTTTACAAGAACACTGATTTGCATTTAATGAAAGGTTTTCTTGTCCCAAGTCCATTAACTGTTTGACCTTTAGGTGTTTGCATAAAACTCATTAGCATGTTCTTCTTCATTGCCCCTTGGAAGTACATCCAATTAACATGTAAATTAGACTGGCCCATGATGCACAATAATTGTTACTAAAATCCCCCCCACTGGCCCATGTATTTATTTAGTGAATATGTAGGATTTGATTCGCGCTGTGGCTTTAGCCAGACCTTGTTAGTTTGTTTGGTTGTTGTTTAATCCTGTATGTGTTTAATGTATGCTGGGCTTGCTCGGTAAGATTTCCTATCCTTGCTGTCACCACTGTGTCTCCAGAGGCAGTGGGAGCTTTGCTAATTGACTTCAGTGAGCCAGGATTTCACCTTTTCCATGCAAATGGATAATGGGCATTTTAAATGGGAAGGGAGCGTCTGAGGTGATGGTGGTGGGGTGAGGGTTGTTCAAACTGACACTTCCTTCAAATTATTAGTCAGATCACGCCCTCGGGAACCACTGTCTTATGGAGCCCTGCACACATATGAATGCAGGCAATGGCGCAAGCTTAGGAAGTGGGGCTTAGGAGAGATTTAAATGAGTGTAGTGGAAACTCAGGCATTACACGTATTGCACAGCTTCATCTGGATGCTAAGGTGTTTAGTGGGTTGAAATTACTAACAAGATGCATCACACATGATCATATATATATCAGTTCATGTTTCTTTTGTAATTATAAGGGCTTTATCCAAAGGAAGAACGTATTCCTTGTTTTTTTTTATACTGTGCTGAACACTTTCTGGCCTCTGCTGAGAAAAATTAAGATTGACATTGACTCCTGCTTGGTTTGGATCAAGCCACTGAACCTCACCTGCAAATTTGCTGTTGCATAAAAAGAAGAAAAGAATTATTCTACCATAGCAGATTACTTGTTGGGGAAGGAACTTACTGTCATAAATGCATAGAATTTCTACTTATGAATTTCAAAGCAAAGATGGCTTTGAAAAGATGTCTCCGTTTGGATCAGTATTTTAAAATATTTCATTTCTGCATTAAGCACCTGACCTGAAGGAGGACTCGTCAGTCTGAACCATTGTTTTTTCCAACTATATCAGTTGGTTTAAAAAAACATCTCTCCCCGCAATCCCTACTTCCTTCATGTTCTTAGATCATCATGGCCACAACAATCCTACCGTGACTGAACTTGATTTGACATGACGTGATTGCGGTGAAGAGAAAGTTAATTCAAAACATAAAGAAGAGAATTTGCAAAGAAGAAAATTAAATTATCTTTTTTCTCAGGAATGTTGCCCAGTTTTAGCAAAAGTTCAAGGGATTGCAGCAGTTTATTTAACTCCATGTTTGGTAAACTCTAGTCTAGAGTAGTGTTTGATCACATTTTAGTATGATACTCACTTCTTCGACTAAATCTGAAGGAATAAATGAAAATATCGTTTTACACTGTTGTATCTCAAGGTATTTCCATGGTGTTTACTGAACTGCTTCACTTAAAACGTGGCTTTTTCAGGTTTTTTCCTCCAGTCAGCCATCACCTATATCTTAGCAATGACATCTTAGCCACACTCCAGCAAACTCTAATACAGGTCAATGGCCATTACCTTTTTAGATAACACCTTCTGACCAGTGCCTTCAGCTGTAAGGGCTGTGTACATGCAGCTGAGGATTCTCAACCCCCACCCCCAAATATCTGTGCAATTCCCAAGCCTGAGTTTTTGTTGTGCCTCTGTTAAAGGAGTGCTAATGACCCTAGGTATCCCGTGGGCCAAAAAGCCCCAAGAAATGGGTGTTACTCATCACACTAACAATATGCAAGCACCTGTTTAAACAGTCAGGAAATAGCATTTGCTTTGCAGATGAAATAGCTGGTTTTCTGTTTTATAATTGGATGCCAGAGAATTGTAAATGGGTGGAGAGAAATGCCTGATTAGGCTAATAAAGGAGGGAGATTTGGGATTCTGCTTTAAGAGTGTGTTACACAAAGAAGTTCTTCCCTCACCTGGGCATCCCCTTCAGAAGTCAGTAGTCTTGGGATGGACCCCCACACTGACTGACTGCAAAGGAGAAACAGCAAAGTATGACAGGGTGTGTGATAATGGGGTCTCTCTTCTAAAAGCCTGGTTCAAAGGGTATCAGCCAGAAAACATCACAGCAGCAGCACTGGTGGAAGCTGTAGCTCTCCCAGTACTCATACGGTTGACCATGAAATCTAGGATATCTCATTAGAACTTCATTATAATCAGCGCAAGCACATCAGCACAAGAGATTGCGTGATTTCATGGCAAATGAAGCACGTCAGGTAACAAAAAAAAATTATTTTGATTCACTGATGAAAAGAATATGAAGTTTCCATTAAATGTGCTGATCTTCTTGTGATGAGCTTCTCTGTGGAGGACCCTTGCAAGCCACTCTCTGGGTGTTGAGAGATGAGCTCTTCTGCGTCATTCTTGTCTTAAACATACTTTGCTCAAGACCGTTAATCCTTTCCACCTGATTATTTAAGAGGGAGATGTGACAAGAACACCAGCTGTTTGCATGAGCTATTACATCATTACTGCTAACTGCAATTCGCTTAAATTAGTTACTAGATTTGGTGAAGAGTTGCCAAATCCAGTATGCTTTCACCTTTATACCAAAGAAGCAGTCAAATAAAGGAAAAAGGTAATGCCTCAACAACTTCATGGGCAATATTTAGTGAAAATGAGTACACTCCACTGATTGATAGTGAACAATTTCAGTTTTCAGAAGTTGAAGACCTGAGCCTTAATGAGAAACCAAACTTGAACCTTTTATTTCCTCTGCTTAATCTAAGTGAACATCCAATATTGCTGTTAGCACTAGCTTTTCTTAAAATAGTATAGCTACAGTATAGTCTTATTTGCAACATGTCTGTGGGTACGCCAGGGTGCTTGCTCTGCAGCGTTTAGGCTGTGGGTTGTTGTTTTTGTGTTGGTTATCATACTGGAGAAAGCAGCCTAGCTGATACTGGTGCCTGATTGGGCTAGTCGTTATACAAGTATACGTTAAGGTATAGTCTGTGCCACAAAGGGCCTTACAGTCTAATTAGACAACACATGGAGACAGAAGGAGAGATTGCAGACTACCGAATGCCCTGGGTAATGCACTAAAGCCAGGGGTTGGACCCAGAAGCACCCACCCAGACCACAAGACTTCCCTACCATAGGCTTTCATTTTAATAAAAGTTGCAGGAACAAAAATAAGCCGTTGTTTGGCAACTTTTTTATTACCGTTTTCCATGGGCTCTTAGGGAGTTGTTCTCATTTAATCTGTGTGATATAAATAAGGACCTAGACTAACCTTGTTTCATCATACGTTATCACTAAGACAAAGAGCAAAGTCTGTCTCCTGCTGTCTTCATTTTTTACCTTACTACAGTTGCTTTTTGCTGTACAGTGTAGGGCAAGGAGATTTTTTTTTCAGGCTTTTCTAAAGACAGAATCCATCTCAGATTTTTGCACTGATGTTTTATATCTTGTCTTTGCAGCACATGATTGCAGATACTGTTCGGTCATTGAGACATTGCAGAAATAACCAGTTTGGTGAGTAGGCAAAATTTGCTACTTATTTTGCCTTTATACAGCCTTGGGGCTTTTTTTTTTTCTGCTTTCTTTCCACTTGCTCAGGTTTATTACAGCAGCAAAACGTGGGTGACAATTATTGAACCAATTGGCAAGAGGGGCTGTCATTGTTGGAAGGTCAACATAGTTGGATGAAGTTTTACTTTACAAAATGTTTGTAGAAACAGCTGCTGAATTTTTAATAGAGTATTTTCTTGCAAAAATTATCACCTTTTCAAAATACTGCATAAAATCTGTGCCATTTGCACTTAATAATGGAGGCCTCTGATGCACACTGTTGTTTCTCACTTTCCCAGCTATAACCGAGTTACCTCAGTCTCCCACTAGTCTGTGTTTTGGTAATGGATTTGCAGCTGTCTTGGCTTCCAGTAGCTAAAAGATGGTATTAATCACCACAGCTTTTCACTTGGTTTTTCACCAATAGCAATTGTTTGCTTAGTTTGGGCTCTTAAGGACATTTCACAAACTGGTAGGAGTCTTGAAGAGGCTAAGATCCTGTGGGTTTCATGAAAGTAGTTGACTAGGTAGAAAAGAGGAGAGTGTCCTAGTACCCCTGCTAGGGGAAGCCTGCAAATACAGCTCTGCCTGGTTTAGACACTGAAGGGAACAGTTACGAGTGCCTCAGCCATACGAAAGGCACTTTCTTTGGGTTTCCACCTTATGAGCCACCATGGAATCCAACCCTAAGGGACCATGCCAGAAGATCCCAGCTTGCTTTGTTCTGGTGCTCACAGGGAAGAAACCTTGGTTTTCTCCTTCTCAGCATTTCTTATTTTCTGCGGAGAGGTTAAACACAGGAAGGGGACAAGCACAACACTACTTTAGGAAGTGGTTTGAGTTTTTAAGCCAAACACATTAAACATGTCATTTATTGAGGCCACTAAAACCTCTTTTCCAAAGAGAAGTTCAGAACTGTGCTGTAGCCTTGGGGAAAAAGAGTCTGAACTGTTTCTTTTTTCCAGCTGAATTTTCAGCAGCTGTCATCATGGACTCCAGTAAAAAGAAAAAAAATAATGATTTTGTGTATAAATACATGTACCTTGGAGAATGATAAGTTCTGCTGAGAGTTTTGCTGAACATTTGATCTGTAGAATTACCTTGTGTATGTAGTCTTTTTTAAACAAAGGCTGCTTACTATTATGGTTCTTGTTTTATTTTGAGTTATATATATGATGCGGGGAGAGGGAGAAGGTTGTGCTTTTTGGTTTTATTCTGTTAAACCAGATACTAAAGGAAATATTGATAAATCCAAACCATGCCTCTGTAAGGTAGAATGTTTCTTATTTGCCATTATAACATGTAGCATTGGTTCCTGTTCATTATGTGTATTTTGGTTTTTTGCAGTTTCTCTGCAAATCTTTCATCTCATTTTTGCCTTTTTTTTTTCCAAGTGCTTTTGTAAGTGTTGCAACATAAATCCAAGGTTAATACCTGAGATTTATCATATAATCTGGTAGTCTGAAGTGCATGATTGTTATTTTATTTTACCACAGACTTGATTTATCGTGAAGCTGGCATTGAAAAAGCAGCTTATACAGACATCCCTGTAGGCACTCCTCCCACCCCCCACCCCCACCCCCTTAAATTCATTTAGGCATGAAATGAATTCACTGAATATTTATTGAGACTTTATGGACAGTTTCCTTTTCTGGTGGGCTTGTTTTGCTCTCAGAAATATGAATCTTTCTACTGCATCAACTCTCAGCTTGGCCTAAGAGCAGCAGGCATCTCACTGTAGGAAAGAATTCAAACAAAACTAAGCAAGGAATATTATTGTTGTTTATGAACTGTATTACATGCAGTAAGCTTGCAGGCTGAAGTCTTGAAGGATTAGAAACTGGTTAGGTTCCAAGCAAGACTGAAATGCCTTTTTAATGGAATTAATATTTTTATATCCTAAATCCTGAAAACAAATAATAGCGTTTCCAAACCTGGGCAAAGCAGCCTGAACAAATAATATAATTCAAGCTTTTGTCATTTCAGGTGTTAATGAGAAATACAAATGTTTTTCAGTACATTCAGCACAGCTGCTGGGATCCTATTCCCTCAGAATGGAAAGGTCATCTCTGTATCCCAACGCACATTTATCACATTGTCCTCTTCTCTCCCACATTTCTCAAGTCAAATAGCTGCTCAGAAATGGCTCCTGAAAATAGCTGCCTGGGAGCCCCTTTAGCAGCTACACGCAGACCTGGCTGCGTTGACATCCCATGTTACCTACACAGCGTCATAAAGCGCTCCTCAAAATCAAGTGGGGTGGTCAGTTCCTGAAAAGCTTCTGTAGCCGGAGAGCATGGCAAAAAGGATGTAATGAAACAAAGGAGAGGGAGGGAGCATGTGAGTTAAGCTGATTGGTTCAGGGAATTTTGAGAGGTTTTCTTTTTTAATTTATGGTAATGTTATTAAAAATTCCTTGAGGACATGGAGTAGAACGGAGCTCTCCAACCTTTGCTTGTTTGTCAGCAGTCAGCAACGTGTGGAAAACCTGTCTTATTGCTTTCTCTGCCTGTCTTGATGGGTCTTGTGGCCATGGGCTTAGCTTTCCCTTTTCCACTTCTGCTGGCCACCAGCCATGCTGGAGGGTTTCACAAGCAGCAAGTTCCCACAGGCCAATGTGGGGCGTAAAGCTTGTAACAGAAAACATCTGCTATTCAAGCCACCCTTCAATTTGTCTGTTACAAAGCTAATTCCTCCTGCTGTGTAAACTCCCATGAAATGAGAGCATGACTCTCGTCTCTGTTACTAGATCAGAAATCAAAAGCATAACAGATCAAAACATGGGGGCCTGTCAGAGCAGCTTTGAAGAGCTTTTGTACCCATCTGCTGCGCTGTCACCTTTCACCTGCTCTGAAGGAGATGATTCGGGGGCCTACTGTCTTGTGTACTTGTGTTAGGGTTGTTTAAAAGTTACAGGCTGGATCGCCCGCCCCTGCTCAAGGTCCCGTTGTGCTGCCAGAATGGCACAAAGGAAACCTTGCGCCACCCTTATAAGGGACAGACCACCTGTACTGCCAGCAGGAGTAAATCTTCCGCTTGGGAAGAGTCAGCTTCTTGCAATCCGCTTGTCCCTCCTTTGTGCATGCTGGCTGCCCAGGACTGCCTGCTTCTTTCTTTCTTCTCCCCTTTTCTGTATCTAGCTGTTACCTCATGCACTGCAGTTAAACAGCAAGTCCTTTGGATAGCTGGTTGCTTTTCTGTGACTGTCCAGCACCTGGCAGGCTGGCATACCAGGGACTTGGTAACGCACGGACAGACAAGCAGACAAGGCATGGCTTTCTGATCCATCCCCTTTCTCCTGTCTTGCAGGCAATGAAGTTCCTTCAAAAGAGCATCACGAGCTGAAGCCATACGTCCATCACCTGCATGTCATCGACAACCAGCAAGCTCTGTTTGAGCTTTCTCACAGGATAGAGCCGCGAGTGTGAGCATACACAGCTTCATATAACCTTGTAACTGCAGCACTTTGAATTAAGTGAATGTTTATGCCAAGCATGTTGCTTCCCTATATAAGAACAGTTTACTGAGTTTTATCAGTAGCTCACACAACATGCACAGAAAAATCAGGCAAGAGCCAGCAAAGGAGCTGCTCACAGAGTTGCAGGTCAAGCTTGGTGCCATCCCTGCTGGTCACCGGGACAGGAGGGAGCAGAGCAGCATCCTTTGAGCTCAGGAGCTTGGTTTCTGTGAAAATATTGTTTGGTCCAGTGTAGCTTTCAATGCAGATTCTGCCAGTATTAGAATGAAAGGAAACGTCGTGTTACAGCAGCAAAACATTTCAACAAGCAACATGCCGCAAAGGGAATTGATTCTCAGTTCACCACAGTATGTACCTCACTAATTCAAGGCTGCCAAAGTATTGTTGCCAAAAATACCGTGCAATCCATGCAGCTCCCCTGAGTCCACCGGAGTATCTTACTGAGATAAGTGCGGACAACCAGGAGTGGGAATATAAAAACACAGCACACTGGATGAAACTCAAGAGTGCATCGTGATACGGAGCTCAGCAGTAAACAGTTCACACTGTTATGGCCCCTTAAGAATCTGCTTTATAAAACACACTCTTGAAAGAGCCAATCCACTTTTGTTGCAGTTTATGGACGCAATTGTTTGTACACTGAAAACATGTTATTTTCTTCCTTTTCAGTTATCTCAGATTTAGCACCAGCTCCTGCAGTTAACATGTTATAAATTATTATAGCAGGAGCTTTGTTTTCTGCTTGGATTACAGCCTCTTTGGTGTCTATTCAGAGGCAATGTCTAGATCCACCTACGTTCCTAACTCACCTCCTGGAAACACTGATTCAGCAGGTAAAACTTCACCTAACTTGCACAAGCTTCTAGTTTTTAAAGAACAAAAGGGTACACCTTACAGGGTACCAGTGTAATTACCTGCGTACACAGGGGGCTCTCAGCATCAGGGCCCCTTTACTGCTTCTGTCCCTCTCACACCCCTTCCCTAGCCCATTCTTGTGTAGCTAAAAGTACTACTTCTGGGCATGTACTGAGGCAGCATTTCTAAAGTCTTGTCTACAGTTGACCTACATCTAAGCTACGGTGATGGTGGTGCTCTGGTTTTCAGTGCTAAGAAGTTGCCCTGAAATAGTCTAGTGAATACCACAGGCAATGTGCAGTGTGCTACGCTGTCTGGCACGTGTTTGTGCAGTGACTCACGGTAACGGTCCCTTTGCAGAGCAGGGTGGACATTGCATTGCTTTCCCATTTCTGTTGTATGTTTTCCACATGACGAAGGCTTTGAAGAAAATGCTCCTATACTGATATGTGGGAATACTGAAGTAGCATGCTCTTCATCATTGTGTTATCTCTGGTTTAAAGGGATTAAAAAAAAGCAGCTTTAACAAGTAGTCTCTGGGGGAATCTGTAGAATGCGTTTGGTTTTCCCATCTGTGATATATTGTATAGATCTATTGTAAAGGAAACAGATGTTTCAAAAATGTATTTGCTTGTACTTTGTTATTATCAAATACTATATGATTTTTTTTTTTAAGAAAAAAAATCTTCTTTTTACCCAGTAAAAAGAAAAAAAAAATAAACTCTTGCTGGCCATGGAGTAAAAATTTCCTATGTTCTTCCGTAGATGTGACTGAACATATTGTAAATAACTCTTTTCTGCAAACAGACCAAAACTGTTCAGATGAGGATACTAGCTGCGTTGGGCTCATTTTTGAAGTGTGAGAACACAAACCAGATACAATTTGCTGCTTGTGTTATTGTAGTCCTTCCTCTGGCTACAGCGCTCGCCAAATCCCCACCCTAGACGCATTACCTGGGTGGTTTGCTGGTTTTTGAGCTCCCCCTTGTGAAATCTTTTTACTGTGGCATTCTTTTTAGGAGCCTGTATGTAGACCAGCCTGCATGCTTTAGCTCGTGTGGTGTAACACTCTAGTCCACAAGTTGTTCTCTTGAAATCTGTGGGAGAGGGAGCATGAGAAGGTATTCAGGGTGAGAAGGTGGGCCTGTTTCTCAGTTCACTGCATTTGGCTCTGTTTTGGTAATTACTGCTGATGAAGCAGCAGTGGTGCCAGAGGAGTTTAAAAGACAAGGAAATGAAGTTGGGGAGAGAAACAAAAAAGAAAACAGAAGTAGAAAGATGACTCTGTGCTCAGGCTTTGATTTGAAAGCATGCTAGAACCACCTTGAAGGCTCCTCACTCTGCCAGCTCAAACTGGTTGAAGTAGATGGATGTGTTAACTTGTACTATTAGGCTTCAAGCCAGCTGAGGTATTGGCAGTCTACACTGCTCTAACTATACTAAATCAAATGTTGTCTACCCCTTGCAGCTGGCATAAAGTCAGTTTGAAGGCACACAGCCAGCATTAACCTCGTTATCTATGTTGTGACTAATGAGGCTACTGTTTAAAACTTTACAAACTAGTTTTCATAGTGGCCCGTATGATTAGGATGTAACTGTCTGGTCTGAGGGGCCAACTTGGATGCATCAATTTCGCATTGAAAATATGGATATTATAACTGTTACCATAAAGGAAAGGCAAATAGTCCAAATCTGTAGCTAGTATGTCTAATAAAAAAAGGCCTATCAGAGTCTTAATTCAACAGGTGAAGCACTGCAGAGCTGGGCTGCAGACTGGCAAGCAGTTTGAAGGCGTGGTGGTTGGAAGAACTGGAAATAAACCCTGTGAAAGAGAGGGGGACGCTACACAGCCTGGTCCAGCACTGGTGACACTGTGTCATTTTTAAATCGTTCAATAGCGCAATTTGTTACATAGGATAAAATCCATTAATCTTATAAATTCAGTTTATCACAATCACACCTGGGGTTAAATACTCTGCATCTTTTCCTTAGTAGCTAGGAGGAGTAATTAGAACAAAGGAAAAAGCTGGGTCACTTCATATTTCTTTGATGTGGGATTTTGCTGCATCAAATTTAGATGCTTCTATGACACATCTTTTTGATTCCAGCCCCATCTTAGATAGAAATAAGTTACATTTGCATGACAGTGGCCAAAAAATAAGTTATCAGAACTAATAAGATGTGCTGCTGTAAAGTTACAAAGAAAGGTGTAAATACTGAACATTTTAGCAGAGTAATATTTATTTACATAGCCTATTTATTGTCATCTTATTACACTATTAAGAAATACTGGGATGAAGTCAATGAGCTGAGGTAAGAACACCTGCCTGTTCCATTCTCTCTGAGTGCCATAATGCTGTCAGCTTGCATTAAAAGTAATAAAATAGAAAACCCCAAATCAAGGTATTTACCTAACTTCTCAGGGACTACAGCTGGTAGTTATCCACCGTTACGAGACCTGGTATATATGAAATAATTTGATTTAACAGAATCAATGTTGCCAATGTTTTCCTTTTCATACTTCATGCTTGTCTGCCTCTGTACATATTATTGTGTTGTGTATTTATGAGAGCTAGTAAGCAATAATTTATATGTCAAAATGGCCAAGCAATACAAGGTTAAAACTTGTAGAAGCAACTGTTACATTTATCTTGCATTTTCCAGTGTTTTTTAATATTGCTTTTCAAAATATAAAAACTACCTTAATGAATTCTGGGCTCTGTGCCTTCATGCCTGTCACACATACTTATTGTTCCTAACTGGAATATTTTACGCTCATTCAGTTCCAGAAACCCTTGCTGTGTTTGCAAGGTGGATGCAGACCAGCATTGCGCCTGGTTAGAGGCTCGGGAGCCTGACCCCCTTCAGAGCTGAACATTCATCTGCGGTCAGGCAGTTGCAGAAGCAGAGATGATGTTAATGGGGTCTCAGCTGTGCCTTATCACAGCACAGTCTAAGAGGGGCCTGGAGCCACCATGAAAAGTCCCTGTGGGAGAAGGGAGGAGTAAATCTATCTTCATAGCCTCTGGAGTCTGCTTATCAGCACTTGATCCTCTTACTGAGGACAGCCAATGCTTTCCCCTTTCATCATCCCTGCCAGTGCGGTTTCCTCTCTCTCCTCTCGGCTGGTCTGCAGTGGGGAAGGCAGAGCCCGTGATGGGCTGCGAGTGTGCTGTAATGCAGCTGAGGCTTGTCCTGTCCTTCCATCCCTTCCACTTGCAAACGCTGTGAACCACTAAACCTGGCTATTTCACACAGAAGTACTTATAGCATGATGTCTTTTCAAAGTGCTTTACAAATAGGCGGTACTTAATCCTCGAAGTGCCTGCACTTTGAATAGCCATAAGCCTGACCTACAAAGTGTTTGTGCCAGTGTTAATATACAGGTGAATTTTAACTGGAAAAATTGAAAACGGTACAAGCTCTAATTGTTGACAGAGCTCTGTAATGATGTTTAAAGATACTTTACAGCCAGAAATCCTTTTGCAGACCCAGCTGTGTAAGCTGAGGAATTTGTGTTCCCAGTTGTTCATCAGCGTCCCCTTTATTGGAGATCATTGCTCCCCACAGTGTAGCCCAGAAGAAGACGACCTGGGGAGTGTTGCCTAACCTTTTGAGGTTAGTCAGCTGAATTACTTCAGGCTGCATGGAAGCAGCTAACTTTGCACTGAAGGGCTCTCCTTCCATCCATCAGCCTTGCTGGGAGGTTGTTGCAGGAAGCTAGAGTGACAATACCTTTAAGATGATTTGCAAATGGGAGGGTGTAGGGCTGAGGAGAGCTGCCCCTGCAGCTCTAGCTGTGCTACCAGAGCCACAAGAAGAGGCTGAGGCACTCAGCAGCTGATCTCCAAATGTCCCTTCAGACTGTCTTGCTGAACTATTCCGACAAGGGCTCCTCCATTCTTGTCAACTAAAGACACCTTTAGTGGCAGAGAGCTGCAACTTAAGCTGCTCAATGCGCTCTCTGCATTTTCACTGAAGTTAAAAGGGTAGAGAGGCCTGTGATGAGCTGTTACTGCAGGAGCTGTGTGAAGATGAGAGGCAGCAGGTGGGGGCAGTTTGCTCTGGGCCCAGCACAGCTCTCTGTGCAGAGTGGGACTGACCTGTACGGGGACAACTGCTCTACCCTATATAGAGGTTACTCCCTCCTCCCAGTGGAAAAACACCCACTCAGCCTGAAAAACAAACCTCCCATATATTTACTGTGTTTCACATCCCAGTGGGCTTTTATGCCCCACAGAGCATCTGCCCTGGAATCCTGCTCTCGTGGTGGTGGCAGCCAAAATAGACACACAGCAAAATCTGAAGAAGGTAAGTCTTCCTCTGCCTCTAAGTACTGTCTACCTCTACACCTACAATGACCACCGTTTCACACCGGAGAGTTGTGCGATGGCACCCTACGTCCCTGGTTACAATGCTATGAAACACCTGTAGCTGTATCAGTTAACTGGAGTGCAGTTAATATAAACTCCAGAGACTGAGGAGGCCTGCAGAGGTGGGACAAATGAACAATTTCTGAAGCAAGGAGAGAAGTGTTCTCCTCTGCATTCCCTCTTGTCTGGAAGAAGGTCAGTGGATTTCATAAGACCTTTGTAAATGTCCGTAAAGCCTAGCAAAAGTGAGCTTGAGCCTTGGGGCCTTTCAGAGGTCAAGGAACACCAAGGATACAGTCTGCACACTTTCTTTTAACTTTCATTGCCCATTGCAATGGGTGATGTTTCTGGTAAGCAGTTGTAGCGGTTTGTCCCCCCAGGAGGTCTGTACTGCCTCTTATTTGTAAAGGCACCAGGATCTTTGCACAGAACATCTCATACTCTTTGCAAATCCACGCATGTTGGGAACTGGCTGGGATTCAGCATGTTTTTTCCATCCCTCTCCTATCCCAGGCAGACTATGGAAGGAGGAAATGGGGCACCATCTTGAAAGCCTTGGAAAGCTTCTTTTCCTCTGAAGTGTGTGCTGACCCTTTCCAGGTCCCACTTCCTCAGGACAGAGGCAATTCTTTGTCCTTACCTCCCCACTGAGAAAAAAGCAATCCTAGAGAAACCACGCTGTTAAACCCCAGGAAGAACCTCATTTTTGGGTCAAGAGAGAGGAGAGCCATTCAGGAGGTCACATAAACCCAGCAGATGAGAGGGAAGCTCTTCATTTGTGTTCTGTGTGTGGGACTGATTGATTGCACCTGGATATTTGCCTGTTTAAGTTATTACTTGGCAGGGAGAGGAGGATAGTGCTGGGTTTGTGTGTGAGATGGACTGTTTGTGGGCTGGCTTTAGTGCTCTGTATGGTCCTGATGCCATTAGTTCCTCTCCACAAGGTTTCAGCTCTTGTCTTTCTAGTAAGGAGTCAGAGCAGCCCTAGGGGTGCTAAGAAATAGTGAATCAACATAGTTTAGAATTAAATTTGATTGGAAAGCCAAATTTACTTTACCCTTTTTAGCATGAAAATATGGATTTAGTAGTGTAAGTTTAGAGAAGCAAGGTGTTTTTAAGCAGAACCAGATGAGCTAAACCACACTGAAGGACAGTCACTGGGGTAGCCTGCCTTGAATAGAAGGATCTTAAATGATGGTTTGTGCAAGGAAATGAGTTATACATTGTGTGGTCTTTGGACCAGATTTTCTTGTGGAAAGTTGTCAGGGATTCTAAAAATGGTTAGCAATGGCAAACAGCCTCTTCGTAAGTCACAATAATTAGGCGTGAGGTAAATGGCACTGCAACAGCAACCAACCAACCAACCAACCAACCAACAAAAAAAAGGAAATAGAAGGAAAGGAAAAGTCCTGCCATAGACTCTGCTGAGTGCAGAGCTGCCTCTGCAGGTGAATGGGTTAGACAGGAGTATTACTTAGCAGGGAGAAGTGGCAGCGGCAGAACTCACTCATTTAACCTAAGTGGCGAAGTGCCCCTTGAGAGAGGTACTGTCAGCTGTGACAGATGGCTTGAAAACGCAGAGCTGTGGTTTGCTGGAGGGGAATTTACCAGTAAATGTAAATAGGGATGATTCAGACCTAGAAATGGCAAAGGATGGTGAAGATCAAACCCCAGATCAAGTGCCTCCCTGGTAAGGTACACAGGATTTTGACAAATGCTTGTGAGAGGTCTCTGTGACGCTAGGTGAAGGTTTGTGTTGCTTCATAAGCACTAAGCTGTTACTGAAGTCGCACGGCCCCGATTCCTGCATGAGCTTGCGCCCAGCCAAGTGTGTCCATTGATGGGGGTGACTGTGGTATAGACAAGTGTCTACTGAGTAATTTGGCTCAGCAGCTCCAGGTGACAGTCCTTCAGCCACAAATCCCTCAAAAGTTTGAAGTCTTCAAGTTATGTCAAACAGCTTGGAAAAACTTCCATCAAAACAAGGCCAGCTGCTGCCAGAAGGGTGTCCCTGTCATTCATGTGTGAAGTCAAGTTGACCTATTGATTTGTGTTGGCTTTTAAAAACTCTGGATCCTCAGCCTGATAGCAGATGCTTGAGTCCCTGTCTATGCTACAAAACTAAACGTACTCTCCAAATCCAATTTGAAACACTGAATAACTGCAAACTTCTTTATCTGCTACCAATGCTGGACTTCATACAACGCTTGTACCTGTGGTCATGGCACAGCACCAGAAAAGGGCCAAGCAGAGCTGCTGGGTGTTGGGTGCCCTGTCATGCTTATAGGGATGAAAACTGTGTGGCTGGTGCCAGCTGCTGGCATTGACCTTGGCTTGAGGCTACAGCTACGTGCTCCAGCTTCAGAGCACGTTGTTGATTGGAGGCCACTTTTTAAGTCCAAGTAGATGATGATGTGATAGTAGGAGCTAGAAGAGAGGCATAAGACAAGACTGGGAATGAATTGAACAAGTCCAACATAGCAGAGGAAGAACAGGGGAAGACAGTTAGGGGAAAATAACATGCAAATCTGAAGAAAATTCACGTGTCTGAAATACATTTAGGCACTGTTGTTTAGTGCTTATTTGATGACGTTTACTTCATTTTAAGTGAGGTAATTCACTTTACTTTTAAATAAGAGTTTCTGCTGAAGAGTATAATGTAGTTTAGCCAATCAAATTTGATTTTGTGCTTTTGCTAACTTGATTTATTCTTCAGAGCAATTTGAGTGACTCCAGGGAACTTGGTCTGGCTTTATACAAGTGCAAATGAGGAAAGACTTAGGCTAAATGTTAAGATTTCAGAGGACAGTGAGAGAGAGCAACATGGCAAAGGTAGGTATCATTTCCCAGAAATAACTAGACAAGAAACTGCTGGAGCCATGTGTTACTAAAAGACAGGCAGAGTTCTGGTGGGGGGCGTCTCTGCAAAGAGCACATCACCATTTCGACGAAGCAAAGGGCTCGGTTGACTATGGTTGGTTGCAGCAAAAGCTGCTGCCAGCTAGAACAAACTTTTCTAACAGTTCACTTGCTCTTAGCAATGTCTTCCATTTTGAAAGCTCAGATACCATTGACATCTAGTGGTGAAATCCTGTGGCCAGAGAGCCAGTTTATTGCATCAAAACTGCCTGTGTGACCTCAAGGGACTGCAGGACATAATGCAGCAGTGAGAGGCTTCTCTGTCATCTGCGTGGTCCACTGACCCCAGTTTATTAGATTTGTTGACTCAGATTCCTGTTTAAGTGGACTGATGGGATTATCTGTTCAGCCTTTTTGTGCATGTTTCCCCATGGATTTAGTTTTCAGGCTTTATGATGAGAGTGCACATTCACTTAGGACAGATGCTAATGGGAATAAAGACTGCTGCCTTCTCATCTGTCAGTAGCCCCTGGAGTCAGCGTCTCATCCAAAGCTGTTGGCTGCAGTGTGAGCATTTGGTCTGGGGCAGCTTCTCCAAACACACCACAGAGTTGTCTGGGTGCATTTGACAAAAGCAAGCAAATCCCCTGTCTGCCGGGTTAGTGGCATGAGGCTGAATTCACTGTTTAATTGAAGGAGTGGTTTTGTGAGCCTCAGGAGCAGGTTTTCTCTGGAAGGTGCTGTTGTACAGGTGCTCCTGGCAGTCTTGGTGATAATTTGTGGTTATGTTCACCCAATCTTTGAAAAGGAGAAGAGCTGAGCAACTTAAACTGCTCTGTGTAGTAGTGCTGGGCTTTGATCCCAAATACCATATGTTGCAAATGAATTGAACTATGAAAGGAAAACAGGTTGCTCCTGAGCTTAGAGCCTTCAAACATTGCTGTCATCAGAGCATGAGGCAAGGCTGTGCAGATGTGCCACGTGGTTTACCCCGGAGCAGGCACAGGGCACTGTGCTGCACCTGGGGAAGGGGTTTTGGGGCTGGACTGCTCTCCCTGTGTCATTATGGGTCATGTCCTCTTCACCCTGGGCAAACCACCCCGAATTCCCCATATCTGCACTACCTCCATGTGCCAGCTGGGTGAGGGACCTAGCACAGCTGGGGCCTGCTGGCTGGAGCTGCCACATGCTGTCACAGGGAAGCTGCAAACAGATAAGACGGGAGCATTTGGTAGTCAGCTGTGTTGTAAGTTGCTGGTTGATAAGCCAGTGACTGTTAAAAGGAACAAAATTCAGAAAGGCTGAAAATGTCTGCTGTTGGTCAGGGACAGCTGCAGGCTGTAGGGACTCTGGCAAAAGTCAAAACTAATCAGATTTTGATGTAACTTGGTGAGTAGCATGGCTGTAAATTTGTCACATACATATCATATAGCTGTAAAGAAGCATCTGAAAGAGTTAAGATATAGCTGTTTGATAAACTGTGCATACTCAGCAAAAGGCTCCAAACAACTAATATGGAAGTACTTTAGGAAATACCTTCATGATGAGCTGACTTCAGCTGTGGGCTGGGACTAGGAAGAGCCCCAGTCAATCATTCCCACCACTGCATTGATGCAGCTGCTCCTGAGCCTGCATGCTAAGCCTGGTCATGAATCTGGGAAATGTTCACATCCAAGGCAAACCTCCTCTACATAATAAACCTCATATTTGAGATACACACACATCTTGCTAATTATACTTTATCCTGTTACTGGGCCTAATGCATGCAGTTCACTCCGAGTCTCCCTAGAGACTTGTTGGTGTGATATTGTGACTATGGTCACAATGATAGTCACTGATCAGTCTGGGGTGATAAAGGGCTGTTACCACTTGCTCTTCCATAGACACTGGAATAAGAGTGCTTATGAACAGCAGCTGAAAGAAATGTCAGTAATACTTGTTCATTTAGTGCCACTCAGATGAATCTGAAGGCACATAGAAAATACTAACCAGTTAAAGTCACCAGGAGGAAGAGAAGAGTTGCTGTCCCTGTTTCACAGACACTTCTGAAAGAGAGAGTATCGGCCAAGGTCATGCAGAGCTAGGACACCATCCAGATTGATTTTTCACTCATACTTGAGCACTTCCAGACCATTGGAGCTTCTCCCACACTTGCTTACTAAACCAATTATACACTGAACAAAAGTCAATGAATGCAAAAGAAGTGAGAGCCCGGCAGAGACAACTGGGAGCCGGAGCACAGCAGGGCACAGAGCACTCATCACTGCTCATCCCAGCCGGCAGCACATGGCCTCCTCGTCTCCAGACAATCACCCAATTTTCCGCTTGGCACAGCAGCCGTGGCGTTGCTTGTACGGGCTGTTTACTCTGTGCACTTTGAGGCTTTTCATACTTTATTTTGAGGAAACCGGCATGACTTGGAAGATCTTCCCCTCTGGGGTAGAGACCCCCATCTCAAGCAGGGTGTCCATCCCAGCTGGTGAACTTTCCACAGCTGCTCATCCTCTGCAGCCCCTTCTGCTCCCTCTGGCTGGCTGCTGCCTGCTCAAGAAGCGTCCTCTGGGAAACTGAACTTGTTTTATGAGCAGGGAAGGTGACTTACACAGAGGTAGATGGCGCAGGGTGTGTTTTGGAAGCTAGAGAAAGGTGCAGCACCTTTCTCAGATTCCTCGGAGCAATCTGCTTTGGTAGATAGGGAGCCCCCTCTTTCTGGGGGCTCTTTCTGCTGTGGGAGCCTCCTCGCTGGCTGCAGGCAGGCATGTCCCCAGTCTGCTACCTGACATCTTTCTCAATGGCCTGTTGTTACTGGTAGTTTATTCCCTGGGTCTCTTACTCTGCAAAACAGCAACTATCTCGTAATGGTTTGGGCTATATCAGTATTTAATTTATTGGTTTTAATTTTCCCATGAATCTCTTCATTGAAAGAAGGGGGCTTATGTTTGTATTCAGTATCTTGCAGTATCTCGGGCTGAATTCCAGCAAGAGCATACTGTGACCAAAAACCAGACAGCTTGACCTAGAAAATTATGTCCTGTCTTGTGTACAGGATTGCACCATCAGTTGATTGACAGATGAGGGAACTATGAGACTGCTTTTGAGCTTTGTTCTCCTTTATGCCAGCAGTCACTTCTGGAGTTACAGGCAGTACTTGTGGGAGCAAGAATTTGCTGCTGATAAAATTGAGGGTAGAAAAGCAGCATTTTTAAACCCAGTTTCTGAAGAAAAATGTCTTGTTTGCTTGTCCTGTATTATCCCTTGTTAGCTTTCTAGGTATGGGAGACAGTATTGACTAAATCTGGAAGACTAATGAAAGGCTCAGAAATATCTGCCTGTGAGAGAACTCAGAGTGCAGCTGGGAGAGATGAGGGGGAGTCAAGCAGGATGGTGCAGCACCGCTCCTCATCCCCATGGCGCTCTGTGGCCAGCAGGAAGCCAGCTCTGGCCTGATGCACGTTGGCTCTCGCCCGACTGAAATTTTGCAGGTCATAGGAATCAGCACATGGGCATGTTTGAGCAAGCTACCATTGGTACACCTTGCTTTTCATCCTGGAGGTTTAATGTCTGGTGGTGCTAGCAAGGCATTGATCCAGGGTCATAATCTAGTTCCTGCTTTTACCACCCTAAGCAAGTAATTTTTGCTCAAGTTCATTTGTTCCACAACATAGTCCTTTCCTCGTGCCTTTTTTCAGTCCTGCCTTTTTGTACACCCTGCAAAGAGGTTGAATTTTCTCTTAGTGTCACAGGCAGGAGACTGACCGTTTGTGAGCTCTGTGCATGATACTGATACCCTAGTGTTACTGCTGCCCCATTCCTAACCAATTACTACCAGTAAAGCAAGTGTCATTTTAGATATTTAACTGGCTGCTGGTGGTGTAGTTTTTGTTTGATTCCTTGCTTTTTAGGTCTTCAGCTCTAGTATGGAGGAGAGAGCAGGAACAGAATTTGAACATCAGTCTTAATTCTATCCTGGATATTTTAACAGGTAAAGACCAATGCTTGACTACCTTACAGCATCTTTTCTGAAGCTTACTTAAGGAGTATAAGCAAAGTGCTTCAGGACTCCCAAAAGGAAGGAGCCACGGAGGTCATAACTCTTGTTTGGCCAACCAAGACAATTTGAATATATCAGGATGGCACCAATCTGAGGCAGAACTGCTGTTACACAAAGCAGATGATAGTACAAATGTACTTTACGACATACACATATTGGCTTGGCTTTTAATTGATAAAGAGATGTTTCTAGCTGGAGCAGGTTGGGAAGGAATCAGATCAAGTTTCCTGTCTTGATTTCAAATACATAATGTGGAAGTGAGCTCAAGTAATGTGAACAGTTGGCTCCGTTGGGTAGTGGTTTGGTTTGTGGTTGGTTGGTTTGTTTGTTTGTTTTGTTTCGTTGGGTTGTTGTTTTTTTTTGCTTGCTTGTTTGTTTCTTTTTACAAAAAGGAAACAGGCAGAAAAAAATCTCAGCTCAGCGTCGGTGGGTGGAAGCGGGTGCCACCTAGGGGCCCCTGTCCTTGAGACAGGACTATATAAGCCAAAGTTTCCACTAGCTTGGAGCTGACAATGCATTTCAGCTGCTCTCAGCTTGGCAAGAGCAGTCCCAAAAATGGATGACACCTGTTCAATACTCAGCCCTCTATCACATGGGAGAGAGGCATGCAATATAGAGAGACATGCTGTCAAAAGGTGTGGGCACATATGTCCGATCCCTGGGAGATCTCAGCTAAGCTCCCCGTCTGAAAACCACGTGGATCAGTATTTACTATTTCCTTAATCTGGCTGCAAAAGGAAGGAGTGGCAAGGAACTGGACCAGACTTTTCTCTTTCTCCGTTCAGTAGCAGGGTCTTGGTATTGAACGGCCCATTTCTCTCCAGGAAGGGTTGTCCTCACCTCTTGTTTCTACGGCCTGGCTTCACATTTGCTTTGCTGAAAGCATGTGGAGAGCCAAAAATAATTTGTGGGTGAGGTGAGTGTCTATGGCAGAATTTGATTTGGGGAAGTGGCATAATCGTAATCTTAGTTCATTTGAAGCAAAATTGCTGGAACAAACGTATTGTATCAAATATAAAACTATCGCAACACTAGTGGCAGGGATGACTTTGGGTTGTAATGATTAAACTAGAAGTGTATATCATCACAGTAAGACATGGGCATTTGGCATCCTGGGCTATTCCTCAGCAATCGCAGCAGAAGCTATTTTAGGCTCTTGTTATTTGTGTACATTAATGATTTTCCCTGGTCTAATGCTGTGAGCAAGAAGTAGGGCATTCTTCAGAGAGGCATGATATTTGGGGTATTTGTGATAACCAGAGTGATATGTCTGAATAGCATCAGCCAGCAGGTTATTGATGGCTGCTAAACATGTTCCCAGGATCACATTTGTTCTCAGGAGCTTCTGTACTCCCACGGCCCATGTTGTGATCAAAGCATTCCCAAGCATAGGCGTGCTGGACGTGGCAGAAGAGTGCAGATAACACGTTATAATGAGGGTCACACTCTTTCCAACATACTTTTTATTGGCACCAGGTTAAGGCAGAGATTTCCTTTTATTACCAGAAATTAAGGTTAGATTCTTCGAGATTACACACACTTGATTAATCTTCTTTTACAAGGAAATGAAGTGAAGAAGTAACCTGTGATATTTGTCTGTATGTACAGTTAAATTCTGTGATAGGAAATATTTAATCTTGTGCTTAATATGGGATGGTCTGTTGCTGAATGAGAATGAAAAAGGATTCATTTTCTGAAGCGACTCGCAGCGTGCTGAACACTGGTGGGGAATTCGTCAAACAGAACAGCACAACAACGACACCTTCTGTAAAACACTAGAAATGTCTTATCGTTTCAGCTTCTGCCCTTGGAAATTTCTAACCTATATGGTGGCAGAGAGCTGCTCACGCAGCTTCTGAAGCTGGCGTCTCTGCAGAGAAGTGGCTTCCCTACTGGGCTGTGCAAATGCATCCCAGGCTGACAGGTCACAAGCTGCAGCTTGACAGTAACGGGAAGTCTTCTGCAAAAAGATTAGAAACGTGAAAACCCTTTTGGCAATCCTATTCCACCTTTTTTCCTGCTTGCCCAAATGAGTGGAAAGCTGAGTTCCTTACCTGAATGGCTTCAGGTTCACGTCAGTGTGCATGAAGGCCCCAGCCCTATGTTAGGGGTGCTTTTAGTCCACCTGTTAAAAATATTCCACTACATCATATTTCCTAAATTAATTTGTTAAAAGGAGAGAGCACAAGAGGGAGCCAGACTCTGCATCCTGGTAAGGCTCTTGGCTGTGTGTGGGATGAGGCAGGGGGAGCCTGGGGCTTTGCCCTGTGCTCTGAGCTCTTTCTATATTTGCTCAGAGACTCCAGCCTGAGGTGCACAAAGACCTATGGACACCAGGTCAAGCCTTCAGGGCTCCCCAGCCTCCGGTGGCACCCAGGAACTTGGACTGCAAAGTCAAATCTCACGTCTTTCCCTCTGACATCAAGGGAAGTGCCAGAGTAGTGTCCCACTCAGGCCAGGCAAGCTGCAAGGAGGTGGCAGATGGCTTTGATCTCCTTCCTGTTGAGGAGGAAACACAACCCAAATCTTTGGTTTTGTCCCTCTGGTCACTATATCCTCATGGTGCAGGTGTAAGGTGGAGAGCACTGGCACTGCTGGATCAGGTTTACTAATTTGAAGAAAGGAGTACAGGTGCTGCGGGGGATTTGGGGTGGCAGTAGCGCTTGCTCTTCAGCAGGGTGCCCGAGAGCTGCTGGTGTGTGGGCAGAGGAGGCTTGAGTCTGAGCCCTCTGACCCCTGGTCTGCATGCTCTGGAGCTGCCCATCCCAGTGCCTGGAGCTCCTGTCACCCTGCCTAGGCAGCCAGCATGGCAGCCAGCACTGATTTGGGAGGCAAACCCTAAGTTTTAAGCATCTGGGATTTTTACTGGCACCAATTTTAGCTGATGTGCCTCAAATAACTCTTGCAGAGTTGGGATTTGAATTTCTGCACCCTGAGCCTCAGGCCAGTGTCTTTACCACAGGTCAGCCCTTTGGCTGCAGTGCTGTGTCCTGAAATAATCCTCTGCGGCCTCTGCTTTCTACTAAGGCATCATGCAAGTCCTTATCTGCCACTTAGCCACTTTGCTGGGTTACTGAAAAGAACATGAAGAGCTCTGTTTATGAGTGGAAAATCAACCAGATTCCTTCACATTTGGGGCAGTAGATTCTGATAAGATATCGTGATGTTCAATCAAGGGTTTAATACTTTCACAGCTGCCTACAGGATGTTACAGGGTGAATACACCCCAGGGCACAATACGAGGTGGCTGTACAATGGGACCGCAGGGTGTATAATCCTGTGTACAGAACCCTTACCATGCAGCTCTTTCACCACACAGGCTGGGTAGGCGTCGGAGCGGCAAAGGCAGCTCTGCTCTGTTAACACCATTTCTCCCATCCGAAACATGCCAGAAGGTTTAGACCAGAGTCTCTAAAACTTCTTGCAAGTCAGCAGGTTCTTATTTCTAAGAGAGCAAAACTAAGAACTCAAGCTCTGCTCTACATCATATATCCTCAGGATTTTTTTTCTGTGTAACTTGGCTGACTAGAGCAGTGTTAGCTCAGACTTTTTTCCTGTTTACTTTCAGATAATCCTCCTGAAACTGATAGATTCCCACGATTAAAATGTAGAATATTTAATAATTTTATTAATATATATTAGAATTCTTAAAGACACTGCTCCATTGTGACCCAGGTAAATGAATGTCACTTCACACATCAGGTGGCATTAGTCAGATTTTACCTTTGTCTCCGTGACCTGCCCTCCCTTGAGTGTACCAGGTATGATAAAGATTAAACTGAAAGAAAACTGAGAAGAAAGCATTATTTGAATAGTATGTCATGTTTGGCATATCAGATGCAATGTCAGGTGAAAGTTACTGTGGTGGCTGCCATCTGAAATTCAATATGGCATTAGGTTTAAATGCCAATCCATATAGATTTGTGTACGTGAGTTAAGTTGCTGGCCAAGTCTCTGTTGACATCAGTGACACATCTGTATTTCAGTGCCTTTTGAATTTTACCCTTTCACTGCAGAAATCTAGTTTTTGAAACTTAGCCTCTTCCCATCCCTTGCCTACACAGCCCACGCACCCAGCCCATTGCCCCCGAGGTTCCTGGTTTCCCACTGCCAGTGGTGGATGCCAGGCCATCCCTGAGGGCAGGCAAGGTCTTGGGCAGCAGGTCCCACACATCCTTGGCCTCAGACAGTAGTGTGAAGATCTTTTCTGGCACATTCTGTTTGCTTTGTTGTGTAGTCATGGTGGCCCGCCGTTGAGAAACATTGGTGATATTGCATGCTGCCTTGCTGACAAGAATAAAATCCCATTTTGGGCTAAGCAACGTCTATCACGTTCTGAAATTTCCTTGAGGTACACTATATTTACACCTAGATGGGTATCTACCCCCTTTCCTAATCTGGCACACACAGGCGCTTGCACATCTCTTATCTTAATAAGGAACGGGCAAGCTATTCACAGGGGCCCAGCCAGGTCAGCCACTGGGGCTTTTTGTTGGTGCTCCACAGGGTGCCTCGTTGCTCAGCAGGGATAGGCATCCACTCAGCAACACAACCTATAGTACGCAGTGTCACCTAAAAAAGAGCATTAATTAAAGGGTGTCAGGAGACAAAAAAAGAAAGGGTATTTTTTTTAGGGGAGGGGGAAAACAAAGAAAATAATTTTTTTAAGGAGGAAGAAATAAAGACATATTTTGCTGGCACCTCTAATTTTTGGAGGGAATTTTCCTTTTAGAATTGCATGTCTAACCTTCTGCCCATTTCCACGCAATTTGGCAGGGCAATGTTTGCAGACAACACTTAAAATCAAACTGCTGCTTCTAGTTTATTTTCCATACTTAATACAGTGCAAATCCTGTTACATGCTTCACGATCTGACCTGCTACTGTCTACAAATGTCACAGACTGGCGGTAGGAAGATGCAATGGTATTTAAGTAAAATTATGGCTGTTTTCAGCAAAGATGATTGATAAGATGCTATGATACAAAAACCTGCAATATATATACACATGTATACATCTTCAAGGGAAAAAAAGAATGAAATTAAACAAGTGCTTGCTTTTTTTACAGTGCCATGAACCAGTTTTACACAGCGCAGCAAGTTTGCTAAAGAAGAGTAACAGTTCTACAAAATAGATTATCTGCTAGTAAACCAGAAAGCCAAAATTCCTGGGATTAACTACTGCTCTGAGCAGTGACAAATGTCCTCTGCACTGAATTACTCGGTGGGGCTGTGTACATCTCATATAACTGAGCTATAAGGGCAGCCCTCCGGATGCCCTTCCCCTGCCTTTGGGGGAGGAGGGCAACAGGGGAAGAGCTGTTTTCCTCTTACTGGTTTTTCTTTTCCTTCCCTCATCTGCATGTTGGTGCCTCTCATGCCTCCCTGAAACAGATTTTTGAAAAGAGGTTCCAAGATGTTCTGTGGGAGTGCATTGGGATCGCAACCACTTTCTGCATTTCTTTCAAAACTTCTCAGGTTATTTTCTTGTTCCTGCTTCCAAGAGTTTCACTTTAACAAAATACCTACAATACTGACTAGCTGGGTTAAAGGTAAGCAGCAGTGCTACCTTTTACCTGTAGTTTCTGCATGAAGACATAGTTTCCTTAATAACTGTGGCTGCAAATTTCAGTGCTGACAACAGGTGCAAGTCAGGTTTGTATGAGGAAAATACAATTACTTTGGGTAAAATCCACTTCTTTCCATTTCCCCCTGTCGTGGTTTAACCCCAGCCAGCAGCTAAGCCCCATGCAGCTGCTGGCTCACTCGCTCCCCCAGCCATGGGATGGGGGAGAGAATCAGAAGAGTGAAAGTGAGAAAACTTGTGGGTTGAGATAAAGACAGTTTAACAGGCAAAGCAAAAGCTGCGCATGCAAGCAAAGCAAAACAAGGCATTGATTCACTGCTTCCCATGGTTACTTGGGAAGACAAATGCCATCACTTCAAATGTCCCCCCCATTCCTTCTTCTTCCCACAGCTTTATATGCTGAGCATGATGTCATATGGTAGGGAATATCCCTTGGGTCAGCTGGGGTCAGCTGTCCTGGCTGTGCCCCCTCCCAACTCCTTGGGCACTCCCAGCCCACTTGCTGGTGGGGTGGGGTGAGAGGCAGAAAAGGCCTTGACTCTGTGTAAGCGCTGCTCAGCAATAACAAAAACACCTCTTTGTTATCAACACTGTTTCAGCACAAATCCAAACCATATCCACATACTGGCTACTATGAAGAAAAATAACTCTACCCCAGCCAAAACCAGTGCACACCCCAACCCCACCATTATAAAACCACTGAGATGCTGAATACTAATTTCTTTGTTAAACACATTGTTCTGTGAACAGTGAAATTAATGAAACCTGCCTTTCAGTTAATTAAATTGGCAATTTCTATGTTAATTTCTATACTTTAAAACCCTTCACGTCCACTAAAACAGAGCCTGCTTCTTTCCCCCATACCCCATTTTATTCTCAACTTCTCTCCCCTCTGTCCTTGGCTCTGATTCTTCCCCCATCAGCCTCCCACATTGCTCAGCACCCTCAGCTCTTTGCTGATGGCCATCAGGCTACATCCATCATGACTCACCCCTAGCTGGGCATGAGCTGGCCAGGCTGCCTGGCTGGACTTGGGCCAGGACAAACCCGATGGACAGCGGGGTGGACCTCACTTGTCTGTTTTTCAAGGGAAGAAGAAAGATACTAACTTGGGTCTCTCCCTTCTCTCCAGCTGCAACTTTTCAAAAAATGTACGAGAAATTTATATGTCAAGTTCAATTGCATTGAAGAATTAACAAGTTAAAAGTGGGGGATTGAGTGGTAAATCAATAATGTGATTACATCCTTTCTTTAGACCACCAGGCTGAAATGGCTTGGGAAGCCCAAGCCCTTCACACACATTAGTGTGTGAAGTGCACTTGGAGAACTTCTGGTGGCATACTGACTGAAGAAAAGAAGTGAGTAAATTGGCGGGAGGGGGGCGGGGGGTAATTGGCAATGTGAGACATTGGTAATGTAAGGAAAGCCAAAGGGAAATAGGAGTCCTGAAAAAAAAACCTGAGATTGAAAAGTAGTGGCACAAAGGATGGGAGAGGAACTCGGTCTTCCTCCAGACAGGCAGCAGAAAGGTGTACATGCATTTGAAGCTGTCTTTCAGACTGAAGCGACTCCACACACTCTTTAGGTGTCAGTACTTTCCCAAGAGAAATCAAAGCCAGGAGGCAGTTTCTGGGAGGAAAAATGAATACAAATGTATGTACAAATCCATTTTTATTAATTTCTAAAAGCATGTTTTGAGCCTTTCAAAATTCATGCCATGCTTCACAGAGAAATTGTGAATGATAAAGCTCCACATAACACTCATGGAAGTGCATTTGTGGAGTCATTCCTTTTTTCTCCCCAGATGGCAGCCCTGGTAAAAGTATATCTCTTGGGTATAGCACTGAGCTTTTTATTAGTGGCTTAGAAATATGATGGTGAGACATCTGGCACTGTGAGGGGGTGGAAGAAATGTGAGCTGTACATTGGGCAGAGACAGGGTCTTCCTGGGATTTGCGTCTGTGTTAAAATATTTCTGCTTTTTCCGTTTCGTTGCCTCCCATGTGAGGTACCGGGGCTCAGGAGGCTCCTTGAATCAGGATTTGGGCTGTGACGGCTGGCTAAGCTGTATTCACACAAACAGCTGGCCCTTCTGAGCTCTGGTATCAGAAAAGCAGATTTTTAGTATCTATTTGGTGAAACAGCCCCAGATCAGACTGTGAGCAGAGCAGAGTGCATGCTGCTTTCACAAGCGAACTCGGGCTGTGTTGGCTACTTACAGACCCACAGTCAGGTGTGGCTGGCTTTGAAACCTGTTTCCTTCATAGGGACCCAGGTTGTGTCCTATGCAGCCTGTGATCGAAGTGGGCAATGGGTTGGGAATAACTGAGGTTTTCATCTCCGTTTCCCCTGAGAATTTGGGGGCAATTTTGAAGAATTCTTCCGGCATTGCTAACAAGTCCTGTTTATAACGATTTTGGGGAAGAAATCTTTTAATTCAAGCACTTTTTTGGCTGGCTGGAGGAGACACATGTGAAGTTCCCTGTTGAACTCACCATAAAAGGGGAATGTCTTCTGCGTTGGCCAGGCTAATTTTCATCTTTGAACCCCCTTGCATAGACAGACAGCATATATTAAGATAAGTGAGTCAAGTAACCTGACTTCCCCTTAGCTGTTTACAGGATTAGTGCATTAGTAACTCTATGACAACCTGTACCATAGTAGCTCTGCATTCAAAGCCTCCTAAAAACTTCTGTGGGGACTGAAAGACTTCATAACAGTTACGAACAAGTGACATGGCATTCCCAGTCCCAGCTATACAGTCTGTTTTGCTCCTTTTTCAACCTTCTTGCTTATAACCTCAGCTTTGTACAGGACACTCCAGGGATGCTTGTACAAAACTGCTTATAAATAAAGGTAGTTCCATATTTCATTAGGGTAGGTGAAAGTGCTGAAGGCGTCATGCCAAATGGACAGGAGTGGGTGAAGCTGGAAAGGTTGAAAGCTTGTCTACTAAAACTGCAATTTATTACTTACACAACTTGATGTTGGTAGGGCTTTCCCAGAAAATATTTCTTTAAACCCTAAACCCCCCAAATGTTTCACATTACACGTGTTTATTAGTAATAAAAAAAACGAAGAAAGTGTAGCAGACCTCTTTATGCACTTAATTATGTAGCTGATGCAAGTTTCCTTAATTTCCAAATCTAATCTGCATAGATACAAAGATCACAGAACAATCTGGAGACTTGTTCTTTAACCAAGGGAAAAAAAATCAACAAAGGGAGTAATTAAACCACAAAAAGTATATACAAATAAGATAGTATCTGACAGAAAGCCATGGGGGGCATCTTCCTTTGTAATTCTTTTTTAAATGGCAGTATTTAAAAGAGAAGAGAGAAAGAAACAAAAGTCACTAAGACATATCTGAGCATTGATTTCTAGTTTGCAGTAGCTAGGGAGGTTTTTTTTAAAAATTTGTACCTTGTGCTGTCCTATTTTACCATTCTTTTGTCTTCAAATCTACTCTGTAAAACATTTGAAAGATTCTTCAGAGCTGCCAGATATGGAAAAGGTGCACCATTAATGTGTCCTGCAACTTCCCCACCTGCTCTGTAAATCTGTACTAGCTGCCAATAAATGTCTAGATAAACATGTATTCAAATAAGCACTAAATTATATTAAATAGCATATGGCCCCCTATGAAATCCCATATTTGCTGCAATTGGGATAAGCACGCCTTTATTTTCTCTGAAGAAAAAGGATCTTAGCGAGACATCCTGTGGAAGAGGCTTCTGGGTTATGGAATGGCAAGGGTAAAATGCAGTAGAAACAGGCAATATATTTGTTCCTCTATGTTGCAATGACTTAAACAGTGAACTGCAACCCTGGGGGTGTGTGTGTGTGTGTGTGTGAAATCGTTGCAGAAATATTTAATTCCTGAAAGGCATCTTTGCAAACTTAGGTACCATGTGGAAATTGTAGTACTAGAGTGACATTAATAAACAGGACCAAATCAGTATGTCCTTAGCTCATGTGGAGACTACGGATATAATACATATAATACTGATAAATATATGATATATAATACTGATATAATGCAGTAAGCCACGATATGATAGAAACAAAGGAGGCCTTTCCTACTCTTAGGCATGCAATAATTTATGCCAGTGAAGGCACTGTTTTAAATTTCTGTAGAAGAATAGTAGCAAGGTATCTCACAAGTGTAAAATTAATGGATTAAAATGTCATTGGCTGGATTTTGTGTTGATTTTATCTGACATTTGGAACAGTACATGGTGACCAGTAGCTTAAGCAGCCCTTTGAACTAGAGTAAGTTTTCCAGAAATTAATTAGTGAAATTGATGTAAGATTTGTTAGTGGTCCACAGTCTTCAATAGATCATTCCAATTGTTAGTTATCCCAGCTGCAAAATCCATACTCTAAATGTGTTGAGTTTCCACTTCCAGCTTTTAGGTTTTATTATCATCTTTGATTGCTAGTTTATTACCACTGTTCTATAGGGCATTGGATGTGTTTGGGAGAGAGAAATTAATGGATGATTGTTAAATGCATAGAAACAACATAAGGCCCAGAAAAGTCCCTGAACTAAAAATAGACTTCAGAGAGAAGTGTCATAATTTTGCTCTGTCCTCATACCCTCTTTTCCAGCCATCCACGTCTGGTGCTGTTGGAGAGGTGATATATAGCTGAACTGATGTTTGTTTTGATCCATTCTGGCTGTTCTTGTTGTTGTCCCATAGGTATTTACAGGTTTTGTTAAGTAACACATTAGTTTTTTTATCTGTTTTGGTCTTTGAATATGTAGATGGTGTCCTCTGGCAGATTTCACTGCAGGGCACTTGTTCGATCCTTGTGAATGCATCAGTTGGGTCTTGAATTGTAGAAGAACTGTAGGTGTTGTTTCAGTAAGAAAAACAATATAACTTTTCTCCAGCTATGTGACAGCCCTCTCTTGGTATACACAAAGGTCATGTTAGCCTTTTGCCAATGGTAGTATGCTCGGAAGACACATACTTTTTCACTGTCCACCAGGACTCCAAGATTTTACCCTAAGTTAGTGTTTTGCCAGAGCAGGTCCCCATTCAGTAAAGACATACTGCATATTTTGTTTCCAGATTTATAAATACAAATGCAAATTCCTTGCTTGTGCCGGTTCCAAAACCACTCAAACTGCTCTGTCTCCATGAGCGCAACCTTGTACTATATTTGTAACAGAAGGATGGTGTGGAAGGTGGTCATCCACTATGATTGGCAAAAAGTACCACCTGCTCCCGCTTTGTGTTTTTGTCTGATAGGTGATTGATCCATAAGTATTCATGACCCTCCATCTCTGAACTGTCAATGACTCAGAAACCCATAAAGCTACTTTGACATAGAAGGTCAAAAGAAGGTCTCCTTTGACTGATCCTTGTTAAGAATTGGTTTTTACATTCTAATTATGCAAATATTTCCATGAGGTTTGGGAAATACCTGTGGGGTGACGTTTATGCTGAGAGGTGAACGAGTCCAGTTCTTTCTTATCTAGGCTCCTACAAAGAGTACATGAGCAACTTAATAAATTCTTCTCACACCTCCTCATTAACTATGTTTGTAAATTCTCAAAATCTCAATTTGAGTGAAGTGTTCATCTATGTTCTGCCTTTTACCATGCTTTTGGATTTTCTTCATTTATTTACCTTAAAAAATTAGACTGGTTTGAGATTTTTTATTCTTGTGGGTTTTTTTCAGCTCCAAAAATATTTTTGAGTAAAGGACTGAAATAGTGTCTTCTTTTAGGACAGAAGGTCCTTTAGGCCTATGCTGAAGAAGTTCATATAATAAGCTCAGAGGTCCTTTTTGTTACCTTGTCAATGAGAATCAAACAGCTTGTGACTGAGCTGGCATGTAACCACGACAAAAGTAAAACAGTTGAACTAGCCAGTCAGGAGATGGCTTTAGCCTTTTTCAAATATTAGCAAAATTTTAATGACAGCAGGTGAAATTATTTTTGTACCTTTGACTTTACTACAGGTAGGCAGCAAATTTTATACTATTTTTTCATACAACTGTTAAATACTTTAAATATGAAATATTTTAATGCTAGTATTGCTGAGAAAAATATCTCATTAAAGTCAGTGAAATACGTTTTGGGCAGAGAGAAAAGAAAAAATTAAGTTCTGCTTTTGCATATGTACGTCTTCCCACTATAGCTATCAGAGAGAATTTTGCGTAGATCGGTAAGAACCCTACTTGTTCAGGCAAGCAAGTGCCCCTGCAATGATGCACAAATATGCATCTTTGGGGGACTTTAGTTAAAGAGCTGTGTATTCTGTCTTGATAAGCATTGTGTATGTTATGTATGTTTTGGGCTTGGTAATCCACTAGTCATTTCTGTGATCCATACAAACAAAATACCCAAACCAATAAGGTAACTAAACCTTTAATTACTGTAATGTATGTACTGAGCATTTCTCCTCCTCCCTACTTCCCTTTGCCCAAACCATCCTTAGTTCCCCTGGGCATCGTCTACTATCTAAAGCATCGAATCCATCACAGTGCACTTAAATGGCTGCAGGAAATTTGTTTTACAAGGCTGGTTTTAACTGAACTACCTGCTGTGCACCACATTGCTACTGTTTGTGAAATGAATGATGGGAAAAGCAAGTCTGTGATTTCATTTGTTCAGACCGATTAGTCACACGTTGCATATGGTATCATTTGCTTGTCACTTAATGACTGACCAGCCTGCCTGAATCATTAGTGCGGCAGTGCAATGAAAGGAAGACATAAACATAATGATGAGCTCAAGGAAGTGGAGTGCTGTTTTACCTAAAAGAAATGGTGCGCAGAAATCCAGCACAGCTGCAGGTGCTCCGACGACAATGTGGGAAGCAGTTAGCTTCCAATTTAGCAGAAAATTAAGAGCGAAAAAACTGTTATTTGTGAGAGAAGATACTCATGGCAAGCAATCATCCATGCTCTATATCCACAAGATGAGCATTCAGCTGTCTTTGTCGTGACTTAAAACAATTGGTATCTTGGGCTGCATTCAACACCAGATTGGTGCTTATTATCTGCAGTTTATTCTTTCTTGGGATATTTTGTAAGCTCCCCCCCCCCCTTTATTTTATGGTTAATTTGCTTGCTTGAATGTAAAGCCATTTAAGCTGAAAAATCTGGATTGCGGTTCATCATTGTGCCAGTGCTCTGAGCTGTGTGATGCAACATAATTGGCAATTTTCAAATTCATAATCCATTTTGTTTCATGCATACACACACACACACCCTGCCACTCCATCTCTTCAAATTGGTAAAAAAAGCAAGATTAGAGCATGCAAATTCCTTCAGTCAAATAACAGAAATTAACAAGAGGCATGTATGTATAAGGTTAAATAATAAAATCTCACAAGCCAAGAGAACATCATTCCCAAAGAAGAACTAGTTTTACCTTCCAAAAACTTGAAAGAATTCGTGGATCTGTAGTACCCTCATCCTTAGCCAGGCAAAGCTTCTGCCAGCTTCAGCAGAGCTTCACATTGCGCAAAAATACTGGAAAATCTGAAGTTTTTAATTATGTCATTTTTAGTGATTTTGGTAGGAGGCTACTGAGAAAAAATGTGTTGGAGGGAGGGACTGGAACCTTGCATTGAAAAGGAAAATGCAATCTTTTCTTGAATGCATGGCTGTTTATGCTGATGCATATTGCTATTTGTTCAGCAGAACTTGAAATTCACTTTTTGTAACTGATGATAAAATGCAATTCAGGCCCAGAGTCCTTCTGTAAAAGAATTTTGTTTCTCCTGTCTGTTTCATATCTGGCCTTTGTTCCTAGAGATGCGTTCAGTTCTCTGCACTTGCTTACAGGACTCGGAGGCCAAGGGTGTTTCTGTGTCTCACCGTCTTACCATAACATACAGCACTGGCAGGGTTGGTTATTTTTTTTTAAGCTTTATTGTTTCAAGAGTAACTTGGGTTTCTACAATAAACTCTGTCCTGCCTGAGCTTGTGATTTTACTACTTCCTTGTGCTCCCTTCTCACCAGCTGGCCACAGCCAATGTTCAGCTCCACTCTATTTCCCCCCAGCTAATGGCCAGCCACCTCGCCTGCCAACTCAGCCTGCGATCTGCTGATTCCTCTCCACCCGTTTCCAACACTCCTGTCAGCATGCAGCCTCTACTTCATTAAGCATATTCTCTGGTTTATCAGCAGTGAAGGATTCTTTATGATGATGGGACAGAAATGATGTTAGTCCACCGACCGTTTGAACCCCAGGAGATGCCAGACCTCTGGATTTGCCATGTTGCACCTACTTGGGAAGGGATCACCCTGAACCATTTTCCTCCTAGATCTCTGGTCACCCCAGTATGAAAACCTTCATACCCAAGAAGGTTAATTTCACCTAAAATTGATAGCAGCATTATAAATTTTGAGTAAAAATTTTTCAGTGGGTATCATAAATCCATACGTCCCATGTTTGAAGACTTACAGAGTTTCTCTGTTCTGCTCAGTTCAAATTCACTAAGCCTATGTACTCTGATTTTCTCTGTTTCCTGGCAATCTGCCATGCTGTTCTTCAATGGGAAGGTGCTGCAGCCTTCAGACAAGTTATCTCATGTGAAAGATGACTACAGTGACTAGCTCATGTCTTTCAAAAGCTGAGCACTCAGAGGCAAATGGAAAGTTAGCAATTACTAGGAAAGGAACCAAGAATGAAACAGAAACCATCATTTTTCTGCTCTGCAAACTACAGATGTGCTTCTACTTTGAGCACCATTTGGCTACCTAGTTGGTCCAACATAGACAGGGCAACAGAAGGCGTAGAGAAGGGCAACAAAAATCCCAGACTTGAGACCATGATTTCCATCTTGGAAAAGAGACACCAGGGTGGAAAACGAGAGACCCATATGATCATAAACGGTGCAGATTACTCTGATTTTCTCACCATACAGGAGCAATGTCAAACAGGACTTTTAAAACAAATAAAAGGCAGTACATGTCCACCTGGCACATGGAGCTGTTTTCCAGTAGTTGCTGTGGAAGTCGAAGCAGGGATATTAATGAAAAAGGAGAGTCTCGTGTGTTCATTTTGATTTGCAGGACATGAGGGATGTGAGTAATCACAGCCTCCCTAGCGAATTTCAGCTTCTTGCTTTACTTGCTATGTGAAGAACTTTTGCATATCCTTTTGCAAATGCTTGCGACTGGTTGTGTCTCTAACTGGCCATAGAGCAGCATCTCACTAACATGGCATTGAGACAGGAAAAAAATGCAGCATCACATTCAGAAACAGCTCGGTTATCCAAATTTAATGAAAAAATTGCTTTACAACAATGTTGGAAGTCTGCCTTTGAGACAGGCATTCGTAAGTACTGCAAGGTGAATTCTATAAAATCTGGCTAACTGAACAGTTGTTTAACCCAAATGTTATAATTGTAAAAGTTGTAAAATATTTAATAGAAGCTGGCTCGTGTTGAGTTTGTGAGTTTCATCTATTCAGATGGTGAGGTGCAGTCTCTGCATCCTAATTGGCGGCAACAAACTCACACTGACAGCTGCCTGTGTATAATGACTCATATTTAAGAAATGGTTTTACAGTTGATTTATTTACTCATTGAATTGAGAATATCTCTGGTGGCAGAGTTCCTTTTAAAAAAACAGTTTCTTTAAAAAAAGCAGTGGACTAAGCAAAAGAAACATTGCAGGATTTACAGAGAATCTTCAAAAGCCTCATGACAGACCCTCCTAATGTCCTCGACCACTTTTTTTTGGTCACCAAACTTCAGGTAGGAAGCAACCTGCACACTCCCCACAAAAAAACCCTATATGGAATCAAAGAGAGGGAAAAAAGTCATTATGACTTGACATTAAGAATTTGACTTTCAGAGAGAGTGACAAAGGAACTTGTAGGTGTTAGAAATACCACTTACTGGTTAGATAGGCTAGCTGCAACGTTTGGACATGTATTTCTGGAGTTTGATTACAGGGCTTAGCCTCTGGAATCGAGGTACATTAATGTAGACACAGACACGCTGGAACTAACTGGCTGGTTTTCAGCTCAGTTTCTCCGGAATCAGAAAGAAGAGAAAAACTGTGTGAATATGAAAATTAAACTAATACAAAATAGGTAATTAGGTTTTGAAGTTCATTAAAATAGGACAGAAAAAGGGGCTTTAAAAAAACAATAGGGTGGGATGAAGAAATGGAAAGCAAGGGATGTGTAAAGGAAAAAACACAATTGGTAACAAACTAAATAGGGAAACATTGTAATTTCTCTTAATTTCAATTGCTGTGACTAAAATAATGAAAAGTCATAGTCTTTTTATCAAAATGAAAATGTTAGCATTCAGCAAAATTTGAGCTATCTGGTGGAAAAGGAAATTTTCTTTCAGTATGGTTTTTAACTTGTTTTTACTTTCCTAACCAAGGAACTGTGAATGACATTCTTTTCCCCTAACAGCAAGTAGTAGCAAAATAGCTTCAGATCACCTTTCAGTATATTACATATCACCCCATAACCCATCCTCCTCTCACATTTAGACAAAGAAACAAGTAAAACCAGGGTGTACATCCAGAGCCTTGTTTTTCTTTTATTTACTTGAATTCAGAAAAAAGTCATACAGAGACTAACACTGCAAGCCAGCATGGGGACCAAACAAAAACTGGAAAAAACAATTATACTGCTGCTGCTGGCACTCCTGTACAATGCTCAAATTGCATGGTTGTCAGTGCTTCCTGCCACATTTCGTTTTTTTATAAGCCACTTCTTTTTTCAGCTAAAAGCATTAGTATATTTTGCATCTACTCCGTATTCTGTACCATTGTAATTGAAATCTTTAGAAAAAAAATAGGTATTTGAATAAATCTCTTAAGCATTGAAAGTACTATACAATAGGAATTCATTGCAGAAGTACTTCTATATCCAGTCTAATTCTATAGCTACATGGATATCTCCTACTGGGTAGCTCAGGGAAGTCTCAGTCCACCAGACACTGGGTAAAATGCCAGCATCACTGAAGCTATTCACTCCATAACACAGGAAAGTCCTTAATAATCATGCAGTCTGGTCAGTAAGCAGTCCACCAGAGAACCTGTGCAGCACCAACTGTTTACGACCAAGATGCCTGGAGGCAAGTGAGCCATTCTGCTGGTGGAGCCAAAATGTCCATGCAGTGCCATCTGGAGGAACAAGGTAGTCCACAGAGATGGAGTGATCATTAATTGTGACTGTTATTATTTCAGAAATCTAAATGAACAATATGAAAAAGCTAGGAGATGAAAAAGGACTGTCTAGCAGGGTGTGGTTGTCCATCCATATGACTGAAACTAGAGCAAGAAGAAATACTAGATTTGTCTGGGACACTGGGATACTTTGTTAGATATCGGAAGAGAGTTCTCCATGTCTGATAAAACACCCCTTAAGACATTTCCCTTTTGCCTATGTCAGTGTGAAGGCTGAAGCCGCTTACTCATTTCTCAGGACTGTCTTTATGCCTGGGTTACAGCTACAGAGCCCAGGAGCGGGACTGTCACACTCTCTCCCTCCTGAGCTATTGTGCTTTGTACAAACCAGTCATGAAAAACACAGAGGCGTGTGGTGCTCTCCCCCAGGGTCCTTTCCTGGGCAACGGGACAACTGTATTTCGGTGCCTGCACTCCACCTGGTAGGTGACAAGAAACACAAACTATACCGCTGTAGCAGGTCACACTAACACATGCCTTAATGTTCCTGATAATAATGCATAACAAGCATAGCCTCCAGAAATAAAGCCCCAAACCACAAAACCCCTGCTCTTCCAAACTACACAGCCTTATGCCACAGGTAATGGAGCTGGAAGCCAAATCAACAGCTGTCTCTGTTCTATACATAAAAATGTTCTTAAATTCATTTTTTAAAAATTACAAATATAAATGTATTTTTTTCAAAGTGGTACAAAATGTAACAGAGTTTGCACACTTCCAGAATACCTTACAGCGTAGTGGTTAAGGCACAAGGATGAGAGAGGAGGGGGAAAATCCCAGAGAGATAAGAACGGGATTAAACTTGAGTTGCCTTTATTCTGGGGTTAGTGCACCAGTGACTGAGCTCCTGAGAAAACAGGAGATGTTGTTTCCTCCTCTTTTGTGAATCCAGCCCTTCTTTTCTTTCAGAAGCAACCAAGATTTTTCATTAAGAATCAAAAGGAATGTTTGCAGTCAGGTGAATTTTTGGTTTGTTTGTTTCAGTGAGAGGAAAATAAGAAAGTTTGATCCAAGCAGAAATAATCTATTTGCACAGTCTCAATCCTGTATTTGTTCAGCTGAATTAGTTTACCTTTCTCTTAAACAACTCCAGGAGTCAGCCTATACATCCACTGTGGTGAAAACTAAAATGGTGTAGTGGCAGAAAAGAAAGTTCAATCAGCACAGGAACCCTTTCTGTGCTGCAGAGCAATAGTATCCTTGTCCTCCTCTGCAGCCACATTCTCTCCATTTTCACATGCAGAGTTACAGCAAAGGAATTGAGAGGAAAAAAGGTTGCCCCTGCTGTGGCAAAGAAAAGTCAAACAAGGCTCTGGGAAAGAATAGTAGTTCCAAGAGGGGGTTTTTCCCGCAGAGTAAATTGTTTGTAGGAATCCCATGGTTTCATTGTAATGGTCCCCAAGGCAGCACCCTTCCTGGTGGCTTGCTGCTGTGAAGCAGCCTAGCAGGAAAGTGAGGGTTGCAAGGTGTGGTGAGATAAGCAGTCATTAAACTCCCTAGCTCTTGCTCATTAGTCAGAGCTATGCTGACCTACCAAGACCTTCTTCTCTAGCTGTCTAAAATCTCACCTTTAAGAATGTGTTGAAAGAAAAATCTCCCTCCTTCCTTCCTCCTTAACAGGGTTTTAAAGTCACAAAATATCAGAGAAAAAGTGTTTATTCTGCTCTGATGCAGCTGCCTTGTGCAGCATCAACATTGATTTGGATACCAGAGTGTCTTCATCTCCTGCTTGGGCCCTGCAGGCGTCAGCCCGAGTCTAATTCTACCTGTATTTGAAGGACCATAAATTCGAGTTAGCTTTTACATCTATGAAGCTACTCTAGATTTAAAGTAGGGCCTCTTGGGGAAGACCATAATGACAGGTCTTTTATTCCCTGTTGTAGATCCTAAGTGATGAGCTGCAGGCTTTGTGGAGGGCAAGGTGTCCTAGTGAGAACGGCTGGGGCTCGGGAAACCTCACTTCTGTGCAAAGCTCTGCCACCAGCCTTCCAGGGGTCTGGTTAGTGCACTGTCATGTGGCACCACTTCTGGAAATAACAATACTCATCTCTTCTCTGAGGATTTTTGAGGTCTAGGTGCAAAAATCGTATTATGCAGGTGTTGCTAATAGTATGTGAAGTTAGGTGGAAAATGTGAATATTATTAGTAAGAACTTCAATGTAAATGCTGGTCTTCTGTCTGGTTTTAACCTTCATGTCAGATGCCAAGGTGGAGGAAGAAAAAAAAATTAACTAATGTATTAAATGAAGTAAATTTAGTTTACCAACATATTTAGTTATAGTTACAGTTACATATCTATCACATGTAGATATATTGTCTGTCTATCTAACTATCTATCTATCTATCTGTCTGTCTGTCTATCTATCTATCTATCTATCTATCTATCTATCTATCTATCTATCTATCTATCTATCTATCATGTAGTTCATATATCTATCATGTAGTTATATATCTACAGTTACATTACCTTGGTTTGGTGGAGGTCTGCAGTAGTAACAATATTGTTTCAAGAAGCATATATTATGCAGCAGGAATATAAAGAATTAGACTTGACAGATGAATTAAAAATTACCTATGAAATAACTTACAAGTGAGTTGTCTTCCATTTGACTAGATGAAAACACCTAAAAGTTGCACTGAACTGAAAGAAGAATTAGTAAAGTTGCTAAAACTTCTGAGGACAACAAAGGATGAGGGTGCCTGTGAAGCAGTAGTGCAAAGGATCATTTGAAATTGATACTGATACATCAAACACTATATGTGTCGTAATAGATGGCACACCAAATGTATTTGATGTGAATGTAGGGTTAATAAAAGTATTTGAAAAAGCATTTGGACAGCCATTTTTGGCATTTCATTACAATGGCATCAACAAGCACTGGGAATGAAAATAATTGAGCAAAGCTTGAAGAAATGGGAAAATTGCAACAAAAATAGTAAACTCGTGCACTAAGCAATCGCCATTTCCAAATACATTGGAAATAACCAATTTGCTGTATTCTGGATTGGTGAAACAAAACAGTGCATGGTGGTTTAGCTACTGGTGTGCAGCTTCATATGGCATTTGTTATTTGGAGAAAGAGAGATTGTACATGACCTCCAAAAATCAGAATAATCCACAACCCCCTCATCAGCAAAGGCTTATGGCCTAATGGTTTTGTTTATTTTGTTTTCCATTTGAAACACATTCTAAACTTCTCAGGGAAATATAGATTTCTGTGTACTGATTAACTTCCCAATACCCAAGCTGCTTTTAGGAAGCACAGAGTATTTCAGGACAGTGTTAACACTAACAGAAAATTTTAAAGGATAATAGATTCTTTAATTCAGCGTTTTACAACAGACTTAATTAGTTTTGAAGGCAGGTAATCTAGTTTACTACAAATCTAAGCACAATTGATTCAAAACATTTCAGAGCTTCTTTCTACTGAACACCTACAAGAAAAACATGTCTTCAATTTTAAGTCAAGTTCAGTCTGGAAAACAAAATAATCAAATTCAGTAAACAAAAACAAGTGAGCTGAGAACTGGATTAGGAATTCTTGAACGTGAAGTAACCACCAGTGGTTAATAGGGTCAATCTTGAAAATAAAATAAAATTCAGGGCCTGAAAACACTTGACTACTTGCTCAAAGACAATAAGATTTTTACAATTACATATGTCATTTTTTGCAGAGCAACGTATACCCAAGAACTTCTCTTCACCTATGCAGTACATTAAATTTGACACAAAAACCTTTCACAACTGAAATGTGTGTGGTATATGCTGTACCAAAAACAGTCAAGATCAAGCCAACAATTACAATCCCTCCCACAGAAATGTGAAATAGAAAAATATTGTCAGCGAGGGAGGGAGCATTGGTCTTACAGCATCTGTGGATGTGTGCACTAACTGCGAGAGCAAAACAGTTGCCATTTGTCAGGACCAAACCCAGTTGCACCAGTATTACCTGTAGGCAGGTGAACCTGCACTCCTAAGGGACACCCTGATCAGTGACGTGTGGTTTACGGCCCTACAAGTGCTCTATGTTCTCCTGCCACAGGCTCTCCCTGTCAGTCAGGCTGGGTGGTCCTCCCAGGACAACTCTGTTCCCCCAGTCTGGTGGTTGGCATGAGCCTAACGCCCAGCTCCCACCCAGTACAGTCATCAGGGTGAAAGACCTGTCAACTGAAGCTATGTTCACTGAGTCCCCTGAGACGAGTCACCCATCTTGGGAAGGGTTCCCAGATCCTACAGCCCAGCAGAGAAAGCAGGGATGCCACAGAGAACAAATGTGGTGGAGGCAAAGCCAATTCACCTACGCTATACAGCTGAGCACGGTAATTACAGACGTGGTATACAGCATGCTTGTTTATTTGCTGCTTTATATCACACGCTGTATAATAGCCCTCAGGAATCCATTCTGCCCCTAATTCAGTCTTAATTAAGATTATGCCTTTACCTGGGTAAACAGCCAAAAAAAGTTGAGAAGGGTGGGTGGAATAAATAATTAACACAGTATATTAAGCCATTGCCTCAAGTAGTATCAGTCAAACTCCTCATACATCTAAAACTTTTGAGTGGCTATGAAAGAAAATTTAATTTAGTAGGATTTTGCTCTGGGTATGGAATTGGATTAGTCTGACTCTCAACCCAATTAAACTAATGCTTATGGCAACAAAGCATAGGTAGGCAAATGTGTGTGTGCATGGACCTCTTGGTGCCTTCTGACCAAGTCTGGCTCCAAGCAGTTGTCTGTTTCTTAAAGATGCTGTTACTTATTTTTTAGATCATTCAGAAAATGGATTTACAGCAAAAATCAGGTAGTAATTCTCAGATGTTGAACACACCTGCTGGTCTCTTCCTGGTGGGTGATAATGAATAAAGCAGATAAGGCAGCACAGATTCAGACTCACAAGCTGGAGCAATCTCAAACATCATGTCCATTTATGGCCCTGAAGTCATCCACAGCTTTATCTTTGGTGGTGTTTCTGTTATTAGATGACAAATAAAATAAAAATTATAAAATTGCTTAAGAAAAAGAGGATACGTCTTTTTTTTTAGCTACAGCATGGCTCTTCCACTTAAAGGAAGAAAAAAGAAAAAACCCAGTACATGTTCATGCAAAGGTGTTTATATAATTCATTGTGCAGCACAGGGTACTTGTATCTGAGGGTGTGGTTTGGCTTTCAGGCAAGCAAATAGCATAAACAAACACTCGTTTCAGCTCGGTGGGGCTATGAGGAGATGTTTCAGAGATATTTGGCTAGATCTTTTTTCTGGAAAAATGAATCACTATATTTTATTTTTTTTTTATCCCATAGTCCCTGTTTTATTTGGGATGATAATAATGATGTATCAGTTTGTAATTACAGATCGGAGAAGGTGTTGTATCATGGAAAGAGCATCATGTCATGCACTGCTCCACTCTCTTCTGTAGCTCATGGGACTATCATGTAGTCCCAGTTGTAGCTATGGGATGATGCAGCTTTGCTGTGACTAGTGACCATGTAGTCACTACATGGGGCTTTGCGACTCCAGCTAATGCTGGGGACAGGCGTAGTGCTGGCCAGCTGGGTAATTCTGACAATGGAAACCTGCATGAAGCAAGAGATCCTGGAAAATCTTTATCTCCAGGTATTTTTTCCAGCGGTCTTTGTTTTACTTCCTTTATGTCACCATTTCCTTTCCACAGTGACAGTCAGAGGCACATAACCTGTCATTATGTTTTGAGGCCATTAAAGCATTTTCAGCAGTATTAGGCAAATCTACCTATGAACAGTGACTTTATTGACCAGAAAAATGGTTTCTAGGGAAACCTCTTCTCTGTTCAAAAGAGAGAGAAGAAAAACATGCTGTTCATTAGAATAGCTGACAGCAGGCCTGCCACAGGTGAGGGTCTCCTGTGCATTTCCCTTACCACCTTCCTTCTCGGAGGGCGGCTAGGGGCAGGGAGACAGAGCCTTTCCAAAGACCGTGTATGGTTTGAGGGTATAACCCTCAGCCGAGGCATGCTCCATGATGGCTATTTAAAGAGCTGCCACCTTGAACGCAATCCTCTCTGAAAGTTTTTTAAATACAAGTCTTTTCAACAGTGATGAAAAAGAGAGAAAAAAAGAACAGATAGCAGCATACAACTACAACCCATTTACAAAGATTTGACAGTGGATTCAGTAACTACCTTCAGGCCTCTTTAATAGTTTCTATTTGGATGGCTAAGCAACCTTCCAAAGGAATAGGATAACATATTGTCCCTCCTGCTTCCTTACCCGGTTCCTCTCCGCCCTTATCCCCAGTCAAACAGCTTTTGCTGCGTATCACTGTGTCCACGAGGGAAGGTACAATGGGGTGAGAGGTGCTTTGTGCCCAAGCCTCCCTAGAACTTGGGCACCCAGCTGATGCCTCTGAGCGCGCCTGTCTATGCCTAATGCTCTCTGCTTCTGGGTGTATGCCAGTACTGTAGACTCCATGAGAATTCCTTTTTGCTATGCCTTTGCATATGGTCTAGCATGGTGACACTGGCCTTAGTAGTGCTCAGTACCATCCTAATGGCAGTAATTCCTAATTGCAAGTTCCACACAAGGTCCATTGCCTGGATGGCCCTGCAAGCCCCCTTCTCTCCTCTATGGCGTGCAGATCACGGCAGTGAGCACAAAACATGTTGGCTTTTCAGCCCTTGGACTTGATGAGTAAAACCACACTCCTTGACAGGACAGAATATTTTGTATTTTTCTAGCCAGTCGTGGCAACAGGACTCTGCCCAAAACTCTGCTGGCTAAAAGTAAGTAGAGCGTTGTCTTCCCTCTGCAGTCAACTTTCTGTACCAGGGACAAAAGACATGTATGAGAGGCAAACACACAGCCCCTGTGTTCTTAATATCTCCTCCCGCCCATGTAGTACCAGCAGCCTTCCCCAGGAGCTTTTACTACTGAATGGAAACAGTAGCTGAGGACAGACCTGTGGTTGAGGACGTGGAGTCTACAGAGAAGCTGAGGTCAGTCCCTAGCACTGCCACTCCTCTTCTGATTAGTTTTCACAAGTCCCAGTCCCAGTGCTCATCTTGGCTGAGCGGGATGGGAGTTGCAGCAACCTGTGGGCTGCAGCATGGGGCTCTCCCCAAACCCATCTCTCCAGCGATGCAGAGGAAGCCTCCCCAGGCAGAGGCATGACCGTAATATCTCCCAGCTTTTGGATTTGAAGGTCAAGGAGACCTTCAGCCTTATGAGCAGCGAGGATCTGTGGCAGACCCCGGGGGCTGTGGGGCTGCACAGCCGGGCCTAGGCAGGGGCAGAGCTTGAGCACACCAAAAGCAGGCAGGGCTGCAGCTTTGCTAGGAGGTGGCAGAAATCAGTGACCCACAAAGTCCTTCCCAGATGCATGGTGCCCCCCCCATACCAGAAACCTAAAAGCCCTGGGGCTTTTCAGCCACGATCAGATGGGTGAGTTAAGGACTGCTAAGTAATTCCCACCCCATTTAGCTTGAGAGAGATTAAATTATGTTTCTTACTTTATTTTAATGTATTTAATGTTTATTTCTATATGTGCATGAGTACTTAATTTAGCATAATTATTGAGATGAATTGCAGCTAACATTACAAGAAAATTGTAACTTGTCATAAAACAAGTGGGCCATATTGTAACAGAGCTGTTACCACACAGAAATGCTCTGCTAGAATAACTTAATAACACAAATAAATCCACACTCCCCAACATGATACTTCTTTGGGGATTTGATTAATTACTAGGAAGCAAAATGGCTAACAAAGTAGTATATATAAAAATATCTTCTCACATCAATAAGATTGTAAATTTTAACTCTATTGCATGACAGCAAGTGTAAGCAAGAATTACACACAATGCAACGAGCTGAATTAATTAATATGCTTAGGGCTTTTGTTGCTAGAAATACTTTGCTCTGTATTATAATCAGCCATTGTAACTCCGCTCAGCTGCAATTTAGGTTTCTCCTCACAGTTTAATAAGTGACAGACGAACGTTTGTGGCAACAAGAGCTTCAACAATGTGCATCTTCACAGCTTTCCCCACATGTTTGAGGCCTGACCTTCAAGATCCAGCATCTTTTCCCCGTGGTAGGCAGCTCCGGATAAAGTTGCTGCTTTCAACCCTTTTCCAGTTCTGATCCCTGCCTACTGCCGCCTGGTCCTGCTTGCCCTTAGTCCCTGTGGTGTGCTCCCAAGTACAGTTTAGCCACCAAGGTATGTCTCCTCATGGAGTCTAAGAAACCAGAAGTACTGAGCATGTTGTTGAGGTGTAGGGAAAAATTTCCTACACATATATCCCTACAGGGACTGGCTTACAAACAGGCAGGAAAATCTCAAGCAGAATCTGGAAATTCAGCCCCAATCTCCTCAGTGCCAGCCAACTGCTTGAATCATGAAGCCCATCTTTCTTCCTCTCACCTAGCAGGAATGGAAGATGAAAGGTCATGCTACTGCTTTGACTCCTTAACCAACATGTGTTGGAAAATTATGCTGATGTAAAAGTCATGCAACCACACAGCTGTGTTTTTCCAGCTGGATTATGATTCAAATCAACCCAGGGCATTAGTGACAAAGATTTGTTATCAAATGGTTATTTCTTCAGAGCTTCAAGTGACTTCAGTCACTAAGAATAGACGGGCCTGTGAACGTTAAGGAGATAACCAGAGCATGAATGCAGAGGGGTTTCTTGACTGGCTGCTAAGAATTACTTGTAGCAATATGATAATTTTTCTTAACACTAAATGTAGTTCTGAATAAAAGTTTTGTCATCAAACACTCAAAAACCATTTCTTAGGCACCAAAAATCATGAACTTGTCTTAAAAGCCATGAATTTAGAAACAAAATATCCGTTGAGCTTTTGTATTTCCTTTCTGCTTTGAAAATGTGGCTTTAATTTAGTCACAGTTTCAATCTTTTCTCCCCACAAAGGAGGGCTGGAAGTTTACTTTTTTTGTTTAAATAAGGGGTTTACAGTGCAATCACATTAAGCTATTGAGCTGCTACATGAAACAGGTTTCTGTTATAGAATAAACACCGAAATCCACACAAAGACGAAATAAGAATTAATGGAACAGGCACAAGTCGCACAATATAACTTTTTTTTTCTGTCACCAGTATGACTACAGGCCTACTGCTTTTTTTTTTAGATTTTTGTCTTTTTTCTTTTGTGGGCTGATTGTCCCTGTTGGTGAACTGGGACAAGCACACAAGTCTGTGCTTTTTGCCAGGACACTTGCAAAAAGTCTCCAACACTTTTGCCAGAATAAAGGCTGGATGATATGTAGTAGCCACCCAAATTTGCCACTCGAGGCTTTGCCACTGGGTGCAGCTCTCTGTGGGCTGTGATCGTGCCCCTGAAGTTTCTGCAGACAGGGCTGCCATGGAGTCATTAGACCCAGACATTTGTCCAAGCCGTGGAGGATGCCAGAGCTCTGCTTTGGCACTCTATTGCATGGGCATCTGGTCCTAGTGTTGCTAAGTGGCTGATTTCACCAAGCCAGTCATGTGTCTCCACATCATTCATTTAGTCCAGAAGTGGAGAAGGATAAAAAAAGCATTTTATAGCAAAAAAAATTACTATTATGGGAAACACAATCTCCCCATTCAGAAGCCTTTGTGTTAATGTAGGAAAGCCAGCTATGTGATTAAAAAGATATTTTAAATTAGCTACCTTTTATTTCCTGCACCTCTGCTGTTAGGTTTTTTGTCTCCATATGTCTAGCCAAAGTTGCTGGAAAACACATTTTAGGAATGCATCTCCAGCTTCATTTCATGAGTGCTTGATTTTGCACCCAAGCTGAAAAAACCACTGAGGTTCATACTGAATTTCACCTTTATGTGGTGGATGCATACACAAGCTTAATGCTGTATGTATCAGTCTTCAAACAGGTTTAATGAAATGGCTGCTTAAGCTGACTATTTCTACCGCAGCTGTGCTTTCCGCTCCAGCTAGCCTCCGGGCACAGCAATGCACAGTACAACAGTACTTGCCCCAAAGTGTTTTCAAGCTTCATAGACAAGGCAGAGAGAAGTAGTATGATCCTTGTTTCCAGCATCAGGGCCCAGGGCTGATTTGCACTGAGCAAACTAGAGCTAAAACTCATGTCTCATACCTCCTAGGCTGGATCTCTGATTTTGTACTACCGTACTAACTAGAACTCTAAAAACCTCAATCCATTGCTGCCAGGAAGAAAAAGCACATTGTATCATAAAAGATCAACTCTATCAACCCTGATGGGGGTTTGATCTTTCAAGGCAAACCAAAAGAGACACAAAATGGCAATGCAGCTTAGGCAACTGCATGTAGGAAAGGGCTTCTGCATTTAGCCTTTTGGGGGTCTGAGAATTACGTCATTATACATTTTACCTACATGTGATAAGAAAAAAAGGAATCACAGGTGACATTGGGGTGAATTTCTTTTTCTGTATTTTTTGGTGTTTTCTGCCTTTTGAGGTCCATTGGATATTCAAGGAATTTGTACCTTGAATTTGTACCTGAAAAAATACGTAGCATATTGAAAGTCTTCCATTGTAAGACATAACTTCACTGATGCTTGTTTTCAAAGAAGGGCTGATTTTCATGAGAACTAATAAATAGTGACAACTCAGCAAGACTCAAGTCAGATGACCTCATGGAAAAAATGCAGCGTTTCATGAATTAGGATAGTTCCTCTACTGTACACAAGACTGGCTACTGCAACAGATCCCAAAATATAGACAGCCCTCTGCCAGTGTTATAACATGAGCAAAAGCTTAAGAAAAGACAATGAGATCACCAGCTTTGCTGGAAGAGTGAACTGATCCATAAGAATTTTGACCTAACACAAAAAACTGCTGGCACTCCTTGTCAACATATTAAGTTCTTCCACCCAGCCCCTACTCTTCAGTGCTCTGCTCAAGTCAAATTCAAATTCATGGGATTTCATCTTCAAGGCACTTACTAGCTTGGAGGTCACCCCAAAGTTCAGGACTGTCTTTGACAATTCCTGAGATCCAAATGACATTTCTTTTATAAGGGTGAAGTCCACAGTACAGAGATTGGGACAAATCTTTCTCAGCTGCAGGTGTGAAACCATGTAAAGACCTCCCAAAGACCATCCCACAATGTTGCACTGCAAAGTTCTTGGACGAGGATAAAAAAGAACAAGTAAATGAAGGTGACAATCATGTATCAAGTTCAGCCTTCAAACTTCATAGCAATGTGCTTGGGTAAGGGGACAATGGGTCTTTATAAGAATCTGTGAAGCATAAACTACAAGCACTGTGAAGCAGCATGGGCTGAAAGCTTCGTGGATTTCACTGGTCATGTGTCTCAAGTCTAACTCATGCTCAATTCAGCATATGCTCCCTGGTCATATGTGGCTTGCCCCCAGTTTATAGGTGTAGAGCCAGCTCTGTTCTCTCAGTCTCCAAACTGGCTCCAGAGTCCTTTCTTCACATACACAGGAGTCAGCAGTTCTCCAGTCTCACATTAGTCAAACATTCACCCCTCCAGGCATGACCAAATTCTGGAGGCTGTTTTTGTTCCTTTGAGCATCCAAGGCCAGGAGAGCAAATACCCTGCCCTCACCTCAGATCATATTATAATTTTTCTCTAGAGGTAAGATGTGTGTAGGAAAAGAATTGAGCAACAGGAGCCTGGACCTGTCAGTCAATGGTGAAGTTTTGCAGCCCCCACACAGATTATGTGACAGGTTCTCCACAGTTTCAGTAGGGAATACCCATACTTCAAGCAGTCATCCTTTTTGCCATAGGTTGGGAGACAGGGAGAGCTTCATCCTCTTATTATCCCACTAAAATTCTCTTGACCTTATGTATGCTTCTTGAACCTTTCCCAGTAACATCCCACAAGTGTTTGAAGAGAGATTTGTCAGGATATTTTTTTTAGTTCTTGTTTCTTTTCACCAATAGCTCTCTTTAAACTATATGAGGGTCTTCATGCCACACAAACCAAGATCTTCACTTCAGAGCAGTTTCTGACCAGCACTTCCATATCAGCTATGGCTATGTGTCAGCAAAGCACTACCAGGAATTCAATGCTAGCCTTACACTGTCAGAGTCACTGATTCACTTGCATGCCTTTGGTATTTGGTGTTGGATATTGTTAAAAAAGAGATGCTTTACACCTCTTTGGACACTTGTGAAGTTGCAGATGAGATTTGAGGTCCAGCAGAATAAGGTAGAGTATGACAGAATCTGCTCTGCATCATCAGTCATGAAAAAGGAGGACTCAAGTTAAAGCCAGACAAATGCATTGCTAGAGCTTCCAAAGAAAAGTATTTCAGTCATGTTCTCTGAGCTGGAAGGATATCAAACCAACTTCTAAAGCAGCAACTTTTGCACAGACCTGTCTTAAGCTAAAAGAAAATGTGTGGTATTGTGGTGTGATTTGAGGAGTTTACATTACACCTTGCAGAGCATATCATGCCTCTAAGATAGGCTCCTTTAAAAAACCCAGACAACAACCACCCAATCCCCCCAAACATTCTAGCACCCTGACAGCAAGATTCTGCCTTGGTAAAAATAAGCAACTCATTTCTAATGTAAGAACGCTGGTGTATGTAAATAAAAGGATAGCTGGTGAGATGAAGTAACCAAACGTATCTGCAGCTTTGCTGATGGGAGGAAGGAGACAAGTTTCACAGGCCAAAATTACCATCCAAGCAATACACAAGTGTTTGAAAACCAAGCCTGAACTAACGTCCTATCTACTGATTTTGCTGCTTCAGTAATCTTTAAAGTCAAAACCAAAATCCAAGCCCTAGGCTGGCCTTCACCTCTGGCTCTCTGCACTACTGTTTCCTCCCTGCCATTACACTAAGCTGCCCTTCCCTTGTCCCCCAACACCAGTCTGCATCAAAAAGACAAGCTGGTTACCCTTCACTGAGCTTTCACAGCCACAGGTGTCTGTCAGACATGCTCTGGCTGCAGTGAGCTGGGTGAAGAGGCCCAAGTTGTAAGAAAAAAAAACCACAAGCCCTTTGAAGCCCTCTGCTTTTAGAAGCAGTTAGACTGAAACAGGATGTTTGTCTGGTCTCAGGGCATGCTGGCAGCAGCAATCGCTGTCTTGTTTCCAAAACTTACGCTGAAACTGTGCTGAGATGAGTTGGGCTGAAGGCAGGAGAAGAATCTGCCCCCAGTAATGAAGAACTGAATGGGCAGAAGATCAAGAGATATAATTTGAACATAGTGTGGAAAGGAGAGAAAGATGAAAAAAAGCTGCTACCCAGATTTTAAAAGTCCTTCTGACTCCAAATAAGTGGGTTATAGTCATGCCAACGAGTGTGTCCCACACTACACTTTTAATCCTTGTAGTCAACAGTGACTTATTCACGGGTGCAGAGATGCTCATGATGACTCTAGGCAAACCAGCCTGTGTCCAGCCAGACCCATCAGCTTATGTCTGAGACTGCTGTGCAAATGCCACGGTGCTAGTGCTGAAGCCAGCAGTCACCTGCAGTTGTGTGGCATCAAGCCCAAGGTAAGAAGTTTTGCCAGTGCTTGGGCATGGCAGGGCAGCTCAGTGCAGCATCAGCACTGGCTGGGATGGAGCTACATGGCCATCGTTGCTTTGCAATCCTGCTTCTGAGAAGGGTCTTTAGCCTGGGGTCAGCACAGAAGTCATGGAGCTCGGCTGGTCCAGGACCCATGCTGATTCTGTGCCTCTGCCTGAACCAAAAAAGCATGAGCTGTATGGGAAAGGATGAGGAGCATCACACAAGTTGCTGCAACAGCAACTCAGATCTGTTGTATTATCCAGGTTACCTGATTTTTCCTCACTCCCTCACTCTCCCAGAGAGGTAGCAGAAAGGTAACCTGATCAAGCTGAGATGCTGCTCTCTGAGCTGCTCAGTTTTATTCCTGGTTGGCGCCAGTCCCTCTACCCTTCTTTTTCTCCCCTCTGCTCACTAGTTGCTCAGAGAAAGAAGCCTTTGCTGAAGCCAGCTTTAAAAAGCTAGTGCCAACCTGGTTTTGCTTTGAGCCTAAATGAGCAAATGAATAATATGGTTACACAAAACTGGCTGGGTGCCATCAGTCACGCAGTAGCATGGTTGTCTGGCACCCTGCAAAATTGGCAACGGTGACTGGAAAAAATAATAAAAAGACATTTATATTTTTATTATGGCGAGATCAGCTGAATAACATCCTGGTGATGTACCATAATGCCTTGGCTGTAAGAGGAAAGCAGAAAGGTCTAGACTATCATGAAAAAGAATTAAAGCATATTAGTATTCAGCAACCAGGACAATACTGAGGCAAACAAACAAAAGCTATCTACACCTTTAAGATATGATCCTTTCTCTCCCTCTTTTTTCAATATTAATTTCTTCCTTACTTGTCCCAGCTGTTACCTACAGCAATAGTGGAGCATTCTGGGTTTTACTTTGGTCACTTAGAGTGCTGAATTCTTCATCACATGTCAACAGCTAACACAGTATGTGGCAATGAAAGCATGAAGTTTAGGAGTATGTTCTGTTATTCCAACTGGAGATACTTCAGAGCAAGAAGACATGCAGGCTCAGGTTTTTAAAAACAAATCTCGTTTGAGGTAAAATTAATTCCAAAAGGCCCTGAGGCTCCTTGGTGTGGGAATGATGCGTAGCCACAGATGAGCTGCTACTGGCCTTGGATGAGCCAGAAGTCAGATTTAAGAATTCCTCACCAGCAAAAGTCCCCTGGGTTTTCCAGGCTGAAAGGCCAAGGCTTTGGCTGCTGCTTTCCCCGAATAGGGCACTGCCATGCACCTGAACCCATGTTAGCTGTTGGCTCCTTCCCCTCTCCATTACTAAGGAAGAGAGGGATGGTTGGGGGAGCTGGGTTCCTCTTTACGCTGCTGGAGCTTCATCCCTTTTCCAACAGTTTGAAAGTGGAGGCAAAAGTCCACACTCCAAAGTATGGGTGGGGGGTGGGGGGGCTTCTTCTTGGGCATTTTTGCCCAAGGAGATGTGTCCTGCATTGCACTTTCCTCTTAAAGGTCCCAGTCTTGGTACACACCTCAACATTCAGAGCTATTACAGTTTGAGTGGTGTGTGGGCGGGAGCATCACCTACCTGAATTCATTATTCCTCTTGATAAGGTGGCTGTAAGGCAACTGGTGAGATATAAGGTCAGGCTGAAGGAATGAAACGAAGGAGGAGGAGGGAATGGTAGCCGACATCTTTGTATTTTTATTACGTTGCGCAGCTGATGCTCTTCGATCTTAATGCTGTTGATCTGCCTTTGTCTTTTTAAACTGTAAATTCTTCAAAGTGGGGCTTATTCTTCATTCTCTGCGTGTAAAGGGGATACATATTTTGCCTAAATAGCATGTATGATACAGAGGAATACGAAGAGTCTTTAAGAGTATCCAGTCTTCCCTGCCTCAATATTATCCGCATTTCTGTAAAACAGAATGATCTTCATTCCTTGTCGTAAGCTGTAGAGTTGTCCTACACATTTTGTTCCAGGACTTACCTTAGACATCACTGCATTTGCACATACAGACATTTTGCAGATTACAAAATGCCAAATTCTGCTTTTTTTAAATCTTTCATGAGAAGTAAAAATCTCTCTGTGCTACCTAGAAGTGCATGGAAACCTCTACCTTGGGCCCCAAAATATAGAACTAAGATTGATATTTAAAAATGGAAAAGTGTATGGGGAAATCTAAATCAGAACAGATAGGAAGAAAGGGTTAATTGCCACAAAGACCAGCATAATCCTGACCACATTGATTGTAGTAAGGTTTTCATTAGCAAACAATTAGCAACACCTACACCAAATAAAATGAATTTCTAAACAACAGGTAGTAATAACAAAATACGATCCTTAGCCAAGAGTCATTAGAAGGTAGAGAAGGATTATCCATAAAGAGAGGATTAGAAAAAAGAGAAACCCCTGATGTAGCAAAGGAAGCCCCAGCAGGCCAGCTGGCTAAATTGAGGTAATAATCCTGCATTTCTTCAAAGAAATAATAAAAGTAAAAAGAAAGATCAAAGCCAATAAAAGAACCCCTTCACATGATACAGTGTGCTATGGATAAATCCATGTGCCTTTTTAACAATCGTTTCTAACAGGCAAACAAAGAAGAATCAGCAGTAGGGTTCAGTAATAGTTAAAGAGACCCAGGAACTGATAATGCCAGTTTTATACCTGTGTAACTCTGCTGGCTTCTTGATTTATACCAATATAAGTAGGAGGAGAATTTGGACCCATATGGTACAGTACAGTGTGCTATAGGACAAATTGTGGCTCACTGCTTCTCTGACTGCGGGGAGGCAGACAGAATGAACTAATAGGTCTCTCTCGTTTTCTGGGATGTTTTGTTTTTCCTTAGGAATGTTTTAGATCCCAGTTATTTTCTTGCCTTCGTACTAACCATTGTTCCATCTACTTAGCACTGGGAAGAACAGGGTGAAAGTTTGCCTAGTTTGACCAATACTTGAAGGCTTTCCATCCTTTCCCAAAGCAGCATTGCTATGGCAACAGGTAACTCAGAGGGTGGGGAGAAGTAGCTTATGGACCAGTGCCCAGGTACGATGGACCTCTTCTCTCTGTAACCAAAACTCTCAGCCCCAGCTAGGATGGCTTAGCCAGATTTTCAGCATGGATGCCCCCGCCCCTAGAAACATTCAAGGTCAGGTTGGCCGGGGCTCTGAGCAACCCGATCTAGCTGAAGATGTACCTGCTCACCGCAGGGGGGTTGGACTAGATGACCCATAAAGGTCCCTTCCAACCCAAACCATCTATAAATTAGACCCCAGTGGTCTGCTCTGGGCCTAGCTCGCCTCTCGCTTTCGCAGGACCCGTTCGAGCAAACCCCGCTGGTTTACACCAGCGCACGGCAGAGGAGTTCAGCTGTGGGGTTTTTCCGGCTGAGCACCTCAGATCCAAGGCTTCCTCATGCGAGTTCCAGTGAAGCCCTGGCGAACCCAGCCTGCTCGCCCCGGGAGCGCCTCGGGTGCCGGCCGGTCCCGCACCCTGCCGTTTCCAGCACCGCCGAGGCCCGGGACGTGCCCCTGGGCCGGTTTGTGCCCGGCGCTCCCCGGCACCCACCGAGCCCCTCGGCCTCTGGCGGGCCGGTTCCCCTCACACCGAGTGCTCCGGCAGCGGCGGCAGGCTCTGGCCGACCCGCCCACCTCCCGAAACGCGGGCCAGACCCTGCTCTCCGGGATTCTTCCAGGAGATGGCGCCATTGCAGCGCCCAACGGCCGCCGCCCCCGCGGGCTCCCCCCACCCCCCGCAGCGAGCAGAAAGCGGGAGACCCCCGGAAACCTTGCTTGTCTTTTTCCTCCCCCCTGGGAGGTTTTTTTCAGGTGAGTGTGAGGGCCCAAGCGGTGAAGCAAAAGGACATCTTGTCCTGCGTGGTGAGGACAAGTTTACGTGGGGGCTCCTGAGAGGGAGGTTTCATGGGGAAAAGGCTAAGGCATGTCTGTGCAAAACATAGTTGAAGTCTCCGGGTTTTGTACCACACCTCCCACATGTGGCTTTGACCTAGAAAAGCATGTTTGTATCTGACATAAATCACTCCACAAGGCATGAGGAGGACGAATGGATTGTCTCCCACCCCATGATATCCTCCCAGCTGTGTCTGCATGTGTCTTCTTTCCATAGTGTCCTCAATCACCTGGCGGTATCTGAGACAGAAGAAGCAGCTTAAGACATTGTTGTCTCTGCCTGCTTGTTACTGTCAGTGCTGGAGGCTGTCATCCCAGCAGCCGCCGTCGCAGATCCTGCGTGTGCTCCTGCCCTGGTCCAGGGCAGAGTCAGCCTCATCACCTGCAGCAGCTTATGTGAGCTGGGAAGGACTGCAACTATTGCAGTATCTCACCTGTGGGAAAACACCTTCTGAACAAAAGGTGGGAAATGAAGAGCTACCAATAAAGCCTCTCAAAGCACTCACGTGCAAGCCTATGCCTCACTGGACACCTGTGTCTTCTGTTAGTGGCACTAACTCTGCACGAGTGTATGCTCAGATTTAGGAAAACATCTACCAGATTCCTTCAGCTTCTACTGTACCAGAATTGCAGGAGACTTTCAGCTTCACCTGCTCTCACAGCTCTAGTTTTCAATGAGGGACTAAATGAACAAGAAGTGCTAGAGGGAACAAGTCACCTCAGTATCCTGGGTTGATTGGCAGCATAGAGAACTGCAAAACTGCACTCTAGAAACATGCAGGTTACTAATGCTCGAGTCAAAACGGGGCCCTTGTCCTATTACAGAACTTGGGCCACGTCCTCAGAGCCAAGAGGATGCAATGCTCAGCTGTCAAACCCTGTGGTCCCATAAAGAACAGCCATCACTGTAGTAGCGATGCCATGTGTCCTTTGTGTGCCCAGTGACCCACAAGCACAACAGCCATGCCAAGAAGAGCCTACCCATCCTCTCCTGGCCCACCTGAGACCCTCACTGAAACCTCCTCCAAATGGAGTGTCTTTTTACCGCCCCGTTCATGTGCATGGAAGAAGAGGACATCATAGGGAATGAGCAACGCCACCCTCAGCAAAAAGCTTAGGCACAGTCTTGACAAGACAAAACTTCCTGAAGATTTCCTCCCACTCTGCTCCCTCCTATGGTTTCTCCTCTAGGAGGGGGCAGCCAGGCCCATTATTTATTTAACTCCAGATTGCTCAAAAAAGAGGTTTCAGCTGACTGTATAAAGAAAAGCAGGTTTCATTACCTCTAGTGCTTCACATTTCAGAGGAGCTTGTATTATTACGCAGTTTGAATTGTTTGACAATATAATTATTATTATTACTCCATAATGTACACTAACAGGTCTGGTGGTGAAAGGCTGTATATTAATGCACTGTAACTATGTTTCTCTGGAGGGGGTTAAACAAAACTGTAACTACGGTCAAAGCTATGCCTTTGCTAGAAACCAGACATACTCGCTTAAATTTTAATTACAAATTAATCAAACAAAAATATGGCACATTTTGCACTGGAGAGGTAAATGCTAATTTTGCAGCTAACCAAGAAATATCTAATATGGGAACTTTCTAATGCTAAAGGTTGCTGTAGTTTGCTTTTGAAAATACACCTGATAAGGAGTATCCTTGAATTAGAACCGAACACTAAAAATCAGGAAAGAATGGCATAGCCCAGTGAACTAATTTTTACACCTTCCCTCTTTCTGAAGGTTCAGATAATTTCCTGGCAAGGGCTCTTAAACCAATATTTTTTTCTTAGTAAAGACTGACAAGTTTCTGGAGCTCTTCTATAGCTGCACTAGTTTCTGGGAAGGAGAGATAAGCCCTCTCCTATTTGCCAAACAATGATAGCAAACAAAGCCATATTCTACTGGAATTAAAAGGCTTTAAAAAAACCGTGTTTTATTTGTTTGGCTTAAAGTAGTTGCCTGCTAGACCAAACACGCAGATACATTTCGCTCACATTTCTCTATAACCTGTGTTCCAGTGCGAAGTACAGGCATTAAAGTACAGGTACAGAACTGGTTTCAGGGTGACTGCTCTGTTTTTATCTATGAAAAGATTTGTGTGGTAATAATGCTGCACATATAGTATGCTAATAAGAGCCCTGAAGCTGTTCTTCCTACCTAGCCCCTGCCAGGGAGCAGCTTACAAAATGGCCATCTCTTGAGAGATGCAACACGAAGTTGTGGTGACTGCAATGCACCACCCCTTCTTCGGGGTTATCAAAGGCACATAAAACATGATGCTTCCTGAAAAGAAATGGTACCCTTCAACAGACTAGTGAAACTCACCCAGAAATGGGCAGGAGGTGGCAAACAGAGATGGTGGCTAGAATATCTGAGTCCAAGAGATGGCTGGTCAGATAGACTCTTGGAGGATCTCTGCCAAAATGCTAGTGAAACTTTACTTTTATCAACACACTTATGTTTAGGGCAATACAAATCGTCATGCCTCCTAGTCTATTCAATATCCTGCTAAAGGTACTTTTTGCTTCCCTACATTCAGCAGCAGGTTGCACACACACAACCCAGTTGTTCTGCTCCAGCAGAACTGTAGCTCATGCTGCTTTGGACTGTGCCCAACATCTTAGGCAGCCATGACATAGCTTTGCCACTGGGGACCACTTTGTGCCCTCACTGCTCAACAAGCTCTGCTGTAAATGCACCTTAGCACTGCAAAGACCAGAGGGAAAATGTATGCGCTAGTGATGGTTGCTCCATCACCTGCTTATTTTGAAGGAATCTTCCCTCCTGACAGGCCCTTCTGTGGGTGAGGACAATCCCAGTAGACAAATCTGAGTTTCCTCAAATCAGTTTTGCCAGTGCCAAGCCATCTTGAGGAGGTGTATTACTTCTGCTGTCACTGTCATGACCTCCTCTTTGCTGGAATGTGAGAACTCAGCTTCTCGGTCTGCCCAAGTCCCAGTTTCCCAGTCCAGCTGTTACCCTCCCAATGATGGAAGGAGAACTGCTGCCAAGAACCCGTGAGAGAAGAAGGGGAAGGGGCACTGGGCTGATGCATTACTGCGGGGGGGGGGGGGGGGGGGGGGGGGAGGTGATCAGTGGAGAGTGGAAGGAAAAACCAGCTAGGTCAGGCCAGCCCCCACTTTCTTCCCATCCTACCAAGGGAGAGAGCTAGTGTCTTGCCAGCCGTGCAGAGAAGGGCAAGCCAAGCTGGAACTGGACCGAAACTGCATAAGGAAAGGAGGGAAAGGCAGAGAGCTAGCGCTCATGCAAACCTGCCCCTGTTCTTGCAGCGTCTATGTGACTACAGGGAAATAGTCTCTCTTTTCTTTGTGTTTCTGCCTGTTTCCAAGGGAGGTAATATCTGAAAATAAATATTTTATGTCAGCCAAGTATTTGGGTTCCACGAAGATGGTAGAAGTGCTCACTCCTCAGCCATCACCTAGGTCCTAATTTTCTTCAAGCAGAATAAGTGCACAGCCTGTCCTGGAGACCAGCCAAGCCAGGCATTCCCACCCTTTTCATGGCATGCTTCCCCATGGAAAAATTTCTGTCTCTTGTTGCTGTTTGCTGTGGCACATTAGCAAAGGGTTCCTCTTCTGTCCTGAGGGATTTAGTGGATTTGGTGACTGATTTGCCACTTTTGTAACAGGAGCATCCCGAAAGAAATCTAAGTACAATGATCTATCTCTCCAAGTTCTGTCAATCAACCTGGAAATATGGTTTTTAGCTGTGTTGCCAGTTGCCTCGAGGCCTTACCTTGTTAGGCTCTGTTTAAACAGGTAGGAGGTATTGTTCCTGTCACGAGGAGCTCTCTAACCAACCTGACGTATGTAATGCTATAACACATAGGCAAAGCATGAGCCAACCACCAAGGATTCGAAACTGTTCTCTTCAGATTTCTGCTTGTGTTTTAATTTCCCTCAAACTGTTCTCCTTCCTGTCTGTTCCTCTCTACACTAGACTCAGCCAGTATCGGCTGCCTTATGAGTTGCTCCAAAATACACTCAGTGTAATATGTGTATCTATGGGAGAGTGATCACCGGGGATAACTGAGCATTATTAATATTGGAAAAAGGTGGGTAGTATCAAAAGGCTTTCCCTGTCCTGTGCATCCACCCCTTGTTCCTATGGGGGAAAACTTTGTGGTTTGAGAGCGTAAGTGAGATCACGACACCTCTTGAATCTGCAAATCTTCCTTGTTCTTATGGCATTCCTTATTCCATCTCCTCAGGGGAAGGGGTTGTATTCTTTTTTCAAACTGTGGGTGACAACAGCTCAACAGGAGACACAAGGAAGAGGGGATGCTACAACAGCACAGGGAGTCCTGGAACTGAGGTTTTGTCCCCCGGCAGTATGCAGAAGCTTCCGTCTGTTTGTGGGGGACATTGCCTTTCCCTCACCAATCCTTTGAACTCTACTTTTGGTGAGGACAGGTGAGAGGTGTGTACAGTTCACTTAATTCCAACCTTACCCTCCCCTGAAGCACGGGGCAAGCTTTATTTGTAATGAGTTCACTCCTGTATCAACGGGAAAAAAAAAAAAAAAGGATGTAACTTAACAAATGATATAAAGACACTTAAATATAGAGTACTCTCCTAATTATACGGTAGTATAAACCTGTCTCTCTCTAATAGATGTGCCTATAAGTCTTTGGACTAATGGATTAACTGTTTACATTTACTAAAGACAGGGTTTGATCCAGAGCATCTTTGCACTGATACAATGGAAAGGATAATTCTAGGTATCAATACATAAAAATAAAAAGAAAGGAGAGGGGTTATTCCTCTACTAGACTCTATTTTTACTTCTTTACTTTCTTGAGCCACAGCGCTATACTCTTTCCCATGAAAGCAATAAGATTTTGAAACTATTCTGGGAAGATGGTGTTGAAAACCCTTTTATGATGGGGTTCAATCAGCATATTAAAAGAAGGAGTATGACATGGTTAACTATAAAAGCATCCGGACATCTTCCCAAACTCTGCGCTTCTAGTGAAAGGCACTACATCTTTATAATTTTTCCTGTGTGTTGTTGAGAAGACTTATCTGCTTCTTTAGAAGCTGAAGCATGGATAAAGCCCAGGAAAAAAGCTCAGTCAAATAAGATAATTGCACTGGGGCACTCTCCAGCCCTGTGTTTGCAATCTGTGCTCCAGCCAGTGACAAAACATAGACAGATCCAACATAGGCAGTTGCGCCTATCAGACGCTGAGCACTGGCACGAGTCTCAGTGTCCCCAGTGACAAGGCGCAAGAGGTGGTGGCAAACACTTTTGCAGTGCTATGGCTCCAGCTGACTTTTCCTGAGGGAGGGTGTGTGGTTCCTGGCTGAGCTGGAGATGCAGGGAACACTCCTTGCTGACGGGAAAGCCCCTCACACCTCAGTCACAGACTGCGCTCTCAGCAAGACATGGGATGCCTGGCAATGAGCCTACACATTTTGCATGAGTAGATGGTACCTCTGGAGCTGCAGGAGGATCTTCTTTTGGCCCACACGGTTCTAACATACTCAGGTGGAAAAGGCCAGATGCTTGGCCAGATTGTTACGGGTCCCTGGCTAATTGGTTTGCAAGTGGTGAGGCACCTGCTAAACCCATAGTTATGGATGCTTGCTGGGGGGAGTTATTGCTTGGGGTCACTTGCAGGTGGCAAAAGGACAGCGTTCCCAAAATAATTGCAGGCTTTCTGTGAGCTGCAATGGGGAGACTGATGGCACACGGGAGCCCGTTATCTGCTACCCTCTGGAGTATGCCAGCAGGAAAGGACCTCGCTCAGATGCGGTACAGGTGTTGTCACAAGGTTAAGAGAAGTCTATGGACACTTACCCATCGGCAGCTTCCTAGTGACAAGAAATAATAGCTGAGATGCAGCTTCTTTGCATGCTAGCAGTCTTCTACCACTTATTTCTTTGGGGCATGATGATCAGCTTGAATTGCAGACATCTGGCTGAAGATTTTATGGTGCCCTGAGCAGATGTGTGGTGCGGGCAGAATGTCACTTGAGGATCCTGCCCAATCTATGGGAGGAAAAGAGGAAAGTGTTAGTGATGCTGCTTTTGTAGACCAGTGCCAGCAGGCTGTGAATGCACCTTGAGAATTTAGACTACATCCAGGAAGAATGGGGAATCAAGGCTCTTCCCACAAGACTGGACTATAGGGAGAAGTTGTGTTAGCACAAGTACTTCTTTTGTGCTATCTGCAAATTAATTTAGGAGGTGTATGAAAAGTTGGGTAAAGGCCAGAGTTTCTTACTACTGAGTATAGTCACCTTAGTCCCAGTTGCTAGAATTAAATGCGTGCCAGTAATAAAATGATTTCTCTAAGAGACTGCCTCTCACACACAGAGGCCTTTACTGAGGCACAGCCCAGCTGCCAGAAAATAAAACACAGGCAAATGGGCAAAAGCCATGCATTACCTAAGCTGTCGGAGACCTGGGACAGCAGAGTGCCATGGCCCATGGGGCAGTATTGCAGACTGTTCAGTATACTGGTCCCCCTTCTCTCCCGGTGGCAGGGGAAGCTGGGGGTCCCGGGAACCTCTCATCTCGCGCTGTCCCCTCTGCAACAGGGCAGTGCAGCGTATAGTGTGAGTTTCCAGCTGGCTGCCATAGCAAAATGGAAAGGTGGTTGCATGGGCAGGGCTAGGCTTGAATCCTCTTCAGATCTCCCAAGGGATGTGTCGCTTTGGCTGCCAGAGAGGAGGAGAGGCAAAGGCTGCAGGAGCCTATGCTCAGCTTCCGTGCTTCCATCTCCCAGTTCTCCTCACCTCCAGATCCGTGCTGCTGTGGCCCGATTTTCCAGCTTCAGTTTGTGCTTTGTCTAATCCACTCTGGCATGTTGTCTTGGCTCCTTTTCCTCCTGCTGCAAAGATTTAGTAAATGGCACACTGTTAGCAACTCCTGGTAATAAGTTAATTCCACTTTCAGTTTAGTGGCTGTGGAAAGCAATAAGACACAATATAATTTGGATTTTGGGGAGAATCCAGGTGGCACGATGCTCCATGTCACAGGAAGGCAAAACCCAACACTTTTACCTCATAGTGCTTTACACTTTTTCTTTGCCTCTTCTACCCTTGTGGCTCCAGACATCTATGATATACCTGATTATTCTATATTATTTAATGTGCAGTGCCATTCACAATACTACATTGCAGCTTGCATACTTTAGGTATTTTTCCTGTGTGACCTCCCAAAACAGGTCAGGAGAAGGAAAGGGGCAGATTTCAGAACGGAGACACTGCCACCTTCATCTGAAATTTAAACTGCCTGGATAGCAAAAAAATTCTTGCTTTTTCCTTTCTCCATATTCTCAGCACTAGTGTAGAGATGGGATATTCAGAGGAAAGCCCTCATAGGAAGTGCCCTGTATGTGATGCTGAAACATTCTGTTAGCTGCTAATAAGTGTGTCTAATATGGGTGGAAGCTGATGGGTCCACCAGCTGGATTCTAGGCATGCTAAAAAAAAGTCATTAAGTCTTTTACAGGTAAAACGAGCTAACACAGTGGAGTACACCTGCCAAAGTGTTGGCCATATGAAATGCTAGTGCAAAAAATTATCTCAGAGGAAAGAAGGGAGGCTTTCCCAGGAATTTGAATACAAACACAGGACTGAGACGTCGAGTGGTTTCAGTAGTAGAAAGCAGTGAGAACACATGGCCTGAATGGAAGCTAAAAGACAGAAAGTGAACTCTAGTTTTGGGTAGACAACTGGAGAGGGGCGTGGACTGGAACTGTGCAGAATAAAATAGTGTGGGTTTTTTTTTTCTTTTTCATGTTTTATTGCAGAAAAGAGTCTTTAAGTGCATTGTAGCTATACTGGAACGCAATGAAGAAATATCTAGCACATATCTTCATTTTCTACTTTTAAATGAAACAAGCTGTGATTCCCTGTGCTTTCAACTCATGGCTTAAATCATGCAGGCAATTTCTAAGGGAGATCCAGAAGCCCAGGAGAAAAACCCATTGAGTCAAGATGTGAGTTGAATAAACTCTCATGTCATGTTGTAGAAGTACTTGCAAAACTCAAATATTGACTAATATATTTGGAATTGAAACTGAATCTGAACTTGCCAAAAGCAATGAAAATAGCAGCCTGAAGCATCCCAAGAAGTAATGAAGGGTGACCTTTCGTAGAAGAGAAGAGCTGTAATGCAAAGGCTTTGTTTGGATACGAGAAGTCAGAGCAGATTTCTCTCCCAGCCTCAGATGCCAAAGTGGACTGGCAATTGGCAGTGACATAGCAGATTTTTAAAGGAAATTTATGCCAGGCAACCTTTGGTGAGTCTGGAGTTTGCTAATGACAATGATCTTCAGCAGGATTTACAGAACTCACAAATCAGCCTCAGAAAGAAATCAAAAGGATGACACAGGAGAAAGACTCGGGAAGTAAACCACCTAGAGAATGTGGATGAAATAGGGCATTGTCATATGTTGCCTTTTTTTAATCCATGGAAAGTAGGAGGAGAAAGGTCAGATGATCCTAGCTCATGGGATACAAAACAACACTTCCTCTGAAGGGAAAACCCAAAGCTCATTTCTCTGAAACAATAGTACTCATTTGTTCTAAATGAATGGCTGGGGAGGTGGGGAAGAGAAGGGCATTTCCCATATCCAGCTGAAATGGTCCTGCTCTGCTGATGCTGCAGAATTTACCCAAGGAGGAATTAGCTAAAACTAACACAGCCCCCTCACAGGCAGTTTGGAATAAGCCGTCCATCAGAGTGGGCTGAAGTACAGCTAACAATTTATAAAAACATGACACTTCCAAATATCAACAAGGAGTTTTAGGATGAATTAGTAAAGGATATAGCTGTTCACCTTGACCTGAGACTTGCAGAATTAGATCAAGAAAAGAATGCCAAGGATCCTCTCATAAATATGGAGTGTGGATTTTTTGCTGCTTGGACTGGAAAGTAAAATACCTTCTGTGAGGAAGACGGAAGCTGGTGTTCATCCATCTGGTAAGTACAGCTTGCTGTCTAATACATGTAATGGAAAGGGGGAGGGGACAGTAATTCTGGTTCATCTACTTTATGAAAGCCTGGAAACAAAATAGTGGTTTGCAATATTGTAAGGGGCTGAAAGAGTTAATGTCTCAAACATTGTTGTAAAGCGGGATGTAGCAAACTGCAGGCGGGAAATTGATGGAGACAGGGTGCTGGGGGCACGTTGGAGGATGTGCAGGCCCAGGTTCTGCTGGGCCTCACATAGCAACTTGCTGAGGTCATATAAATGTTGGGCTTATGACTGCCTGAAAGACCCCTCGTGACCACCCCTCACAATGGCTCCTGCGCAGAAGATCACAAAACTTCTGGAACAAGAACCATATAAGCTCACAGGAGGCATAACTGAAGGCGGGGCTTAGAATATAAAAGACATTACAACAAAGAGACTGATGCACGCCCACCACCAGAGGATTGTCATGTCTGTCGTCATCAGCGCTGGATCCAAGGGTGGTGATATCTCCCTGTTTCTCTCTCGCCCCTCGCCCCCCTCTCCTTGCTTTTCCTCTTCTTCTTCTTTTTCAAATACTCTTAATAAAATCCCCACCATCAACACTTTTCCATGTTTTCAAGTCTGAGTTGCCTTTTCAAGTTCAAGTTACTTCTGCATTGAAATAAAATGTTTAATTGATCATTTGGTGTCATTTCACCTTAATTTAGTCCGAGGGGATCATTAGAACCTTGGTCGCTCTCCCTCCTCCTCTCAGGTTAGGATGCAACAAATATGAAACAAGAAAATGAAATTTTCAGCAATGCAAACTTTATTGGTAACTCTTCCCCCCACCCCCACCAGGCTTTGCAGCTCTTTTAAGAGAACTCTGAGAGAACACGGGGAAGGCTTTCTCAGACAGCATTCAGGCTACTATTGCAAGAGAATATGCTGAGGCTTCAGTCTCAGATGATAGGGTGAGGTCACCCAAACTTTGACCTCAGCCTCACCTACAAGCCAATTTGTTGCAACAATCAGCGGGTGTGAGGAAAGGTTTTGAGATGGGTGGGTGGAAATCAAGGTAGTAGGAACATTTGTGCTTTTGTTGTTGTGCCGGGTACCACTGACACCCTGCCCTCAGAGCACAAACCTTCACCACCACCAGCATCTTCGGCAACATCTTCTGAAAATACTCTCCAAGTTGGCCTCAGGCAGTTTGGCAAACCACTAGTTTTTGTATATAAGTCAGGAGCACGTTTCTGGGGTTTGTTAACAGAATCCCTAATATTAAAAGCTGGGTTGAAGTTAAGGCAATTCGGTATCTGTAGCATTTTGTAGATACCTTCAAGAGAAGTATATTGTCCTGAGCACCATTCACATAACAATTGTGTGTGTATTCATACAGCTGTTAGAAGCTAAAACAGAAAATATCAAAGCACCAAAAATAGTGATGGAAGGTGCCAATGAGTTAATAGTCAGGGACACAGCTCCTGGACAAGCGTGACCACAAGTAAATCTCAGATTTGTTGTTTTCTTCTATACCTTCTGAGATGGTGATTTGCCCTGCACAGCAGAACAGATCTTAGCCTTTCTTTTTCACCTACTAGAGGATTTGCAGAGCAGGAAAAGAGGATTACAATTTCTCTCAGCAGAAAGTAATCCTTTTAAGTTAGGTATGTCAGCATTCATTGAGAAGTGTGGGAAAGTCCATGCTACTTAAAATGCCTGACAGGTCTCAGAGAAATGTGGTGGCAGGAAGATGGGGGCAAAGCCCCAGTCATGATTACAATGGCCCCCAAATTAGAGACTGCTGGAGGGAGCAGTGAAAACAGAGCTCAGAAGCAAGGATTTATTTTAATGTGTATCCACCTTGGTAAATTCACAGCATTAAAGTCCAGAGTTACAGCCTAGAGCGGTATTTGTTCATTTGAAACTAATGGCAAACTAATGCATTTACAAGGCCCCTTCATAGAGACGGGGTTCCCGTCCTGTAATTTTACTGTGCATCAGCATGTCAACAAGGTGGTCAACATAAACCGTTGGATCTGCTGATACACATTCCAAGCAGCTCATCATTCCTTCGGTATACATTCATTCTGTTCAGAAAGTTATAGTCTGATTATAATGGTCACACGGAGCCCAAGACAGAGCTTATTGTTACGAATTTAATCATATAGTTTAGGTGTCCAAAGACCTGGACCAAGACATTATCAGCAGCGCTCTCATGGGTTGATCAGCAAGGTCAGAAACTATTCTGGACCCAGATGCTGCAAAATAATTCAGGCTTAATATATATGGTTCAAGTTGAAGAGTACCTGGAATCCACCTGAACCTCATCTGAGCAGCTGATGAGAGCCTACTGACAAGGCAATAACACAAAAGCTATTGGGGGTTAGAAAACAAACTTTGAAGTAATGTGAAAAAAGGTAAAGAAAATGGGCAGGAATTCAGCAATGGAAAATCCACACTGGGAAGTATGTGAGGTAAAGTTGCAGACAAATTAAACTAAGGAAATTTTAAAAAGCCCACTTCTAATAGAGCAACATAAAGAGCAATAGCTGACACGAAGGGCTTGAAAATGCTGGGAAGGAGAAGGATTGTGGAAGTGCAAAGTGAAGTGGAAACTTAACAGAAAAAAGAGAAACAAAGCAACAAATTGCATAAAATAGCGCAAGATATTACTGGGCAGTTCACAATGTATTTGTAACAGCATAATGGCTGCACATCTCTATTGTAACGGAATGCAATTTTATTCACTCTAGTTTAGCACAGGACAGTCAAGACAGTCATTTCAAATCTGTTGCTCACAATCCAAGATCACATCTTGACAGCTTTTAACAAAGTGCTTCATAACGTAGACTGCTGGGGGCAAGTGAAAGAACCAAACCCAGGGTCAGCAGCGGAATACATAAAACACATATCTTTCAGGAACATATCACACAAGAGATCTTTCTTTCCTATTTTAAGAAGTCTGCATTTCAATTTTGCTGATATTATACATAATTCCTGCATTTTGTCTTCTACTGAATTCCATCCTCCCCACCTTATCCCCAAAGCTTCTTATTCCTGCAGCCTGAGTGACAACCACAGGTGCCTCTATAGGATATTGCAATGCAAACCAGTATTTAAATGGCTTGCTTTGGCTAAACGGTTCTTTGTTTGCATGTAACTACTTTCCTCCCATTCCCTTCTAACAAATACTCTCCATGTGGCTGGAATATAAAGGCTTGGAACTACTTAAAGGGGTAGCTCACCATGTGTTACACGGAGGATCAGATACAATCCTACACGGAGAGGCTCTTCTTCCACATTTTAGGGTGTCTGTTCAAAAGGGGGGCAGAAGACCATTTCTCATCTCTCCTTCACTTTCCTACAAAAACATCACTTTTCCCTGACTTTTATTTTAAGTCTATATTTACAGCACGGTATTTAAAATACCCGGGCAGGCCTGGGAACTCATTGTAGTTGGCAGATTGCACAATGCATTTTGGAGCTTTCCCCTAAATTAAAACATAAGTATAACATTTAATTCGATGGCATCCAGAAGGTATTAAGATAGTCAAAACAATCTGTATTTATTTTTAGCGTGGCGATTCACAACCGAGTTTGAAAGCAACCTACAGCGGAATGCAGTTGGTTCATCCGATTTGCTTTTATCAATGCAGAAACTATAAAGACAGTTACCATGGGTTTATTTCAGCCAGATTACGTGGGCGAGCAAATTTCTTGCTGTCCTGGTCCGATTATCCAGACTAGAGGGCTCGTGGAAGCTCACCCACATCCTGCTAGACAGAAACCTGGGTGTGGAACAGGCCCCCAGAGCCACCCCACTGGATCAGCCATCTGTGGGAACACGCCTCTGCTCAAGGGGCTGCTCTTCTCACTGAATTACTGAGTGATCATAAGATAAGGTGCCTCATCTCTTACCACCCCCCTCGATTAATAAAGGGACACATACAATGTTCTAAGTTTTTAATAAAAAATCAAACTTCTTAATTGAGGAATACAGTTATTCCAAGGAAAGTAAAAAAAGTTTTCATGTCTTTGTGTTCCTTTTTCTTCCTGCTAGCTGAAGAGTATAATAACATAAGAAATTTCTTGGAGGAAAAACGCTTTCAAAACTGATATATTCTCATTTCCCCAGTTTGCTTTTTCTGATTCGATTTACTTTCCATCATTCACAATATTTTGAAATTTGAACCCTTGACTTGCAGTTGAAGGAAAACAGCTCTGCTTCCCATCGTTTTCACCTTCAGATTTCACTTTGCAGCGTTAAGGGCACTTAAACCTGGGGGCAGCTCACACAAAGCATTTAAAGCCACACCAACTCCCATCTCTTTCTTTTTTTGGGAGTCTTCAAAAGGCTTACACTTCACACCTGTAACGCAGAAGTAAATATTTTGCATTATTTGGAGGATGGGGGCGTTCTCCCCTGACGCTTTTTGCAGTCTAACAGCCGCTGCCCCGCGAGGGGCGCCCGGGGAAGGGCCGAGGGCGCGGGGTGCCGGCGGGCCGTTACCCGCCCCCAGCCGCGCCACACGGGCTGCCCCGTCCCCGTCCCCATCCCGCCTTTCCCGCCGCCGCCGGGCGGCTCCACCCCGCCACCGCCCCCCGCTCCTCCCTCCTTCCTCCTCCTCCTCCCGCGGCAGCGCGGGTGGCTCCTCGCGCCATGGCGCGGCGAGGGCGGCGGCGGCGGCGGCGGCGCCGGGGGGCGGCGGCGGCGGGAGCGGCGGGCCCGGCGGCGGCGGCGGGAGCGGCGGCGAGGCGCGGCAAGGTGAGGCGGCCCGCCGGCTGCGCGGAGCGGGCGGGCGAGGCAGGGCCGCGGGGGGAGGGCGCCGGCCCGCCTGCTTTCCGCTCTCCCGGAGCAGCGGCGGCCTTTGTCCGTATCCCGCGGGACCGCGGCGGCGGCGCGGGGGGTCGGAGGAGCTGCCCGACAGCGACGGGCGGCTCTTCCGACCGCCCGCGCCGTGGATCCCCACTCGGTTACACCCGGCCCCGGCGGCCCGCGGCCCCGCTCCACGTGGCGAGGCGGCTCCGGGGTTGCAAAGCGCCGGGGAAGGGGGTGGAAACAGCCTTTGGGGCGCCCCTGAGGCGTTCGGCCCCGCGCTGGCTCCTGCAGCGTCCCTAATAAAGGCCGATGGGCTGCGCGTAGCTCCTCGGGGAGGAGCTTTGTTGATTAATTAGCCTCTGTAAGCCTGGGGATGCCACTTTTGAAATAGCTAACATATTTTTTTTTAATTCCGTTCTCTTTTTGTTGTTGTTGAAATGGTGCAATGCCACAAACACATATTTGAGTCGCCTGAATACATGTATTTATAAGGCTTTTAGGGACAAACGCCTCTGATCAGCGCATCCGACCCGGCGCGCTTGGATGCATCAGGCTGCTTGTGTGGTTCAGGTGTTGAAAGGTGGTATTGGTGAGTCTCCCAGGTGGTGGGAGGGAGGGAGGAGAGAGTCAGCATCCCTGTCAGCTCTTGGTGATGGAAGGGTAGGGAGTTCCATGGGTTTCTGTGGAACAGGAAGGTTGTAGAAATGCTGAAGCGTTTGTTATGACCTCTGACCTCAGGGGTTTTGTAAACCTTCCACCTCTGTATGGCCTCAGGCTCTCCATCGGCAGAGTGTAGGTAAGGGCACTGTGAAACAGTTTGGGAGAAACCTGATGGACAGGGCACAATGGACGCAAACGGCACTTACTTCTCACCTCTGGCGCTACAAGCAGAGGCTCTGACTGTCCGCTAGTCACCTTTCTACTGCACAGCTAAAAAGGTGTACGTCATGATTCTTTTAAGGCTCAGCAAAGGGAAGAAGGATGCGGTCTGTTCTCAGCTCTCCTGTTTCTCGTGGGAGCTTGTTTTCAGCTGAGCAAGGCCTTCTGCTGGCTCTTGCTCCTCTGTGTGACGCGCTGGTGAGCAGTGGGTTCAGTCCGGGCTGAGCCAGAAGGACCTGGTGGTGAAGGTTTCTCTGTCTCTGAAATCACGGGTCATCTGCTGACTGGTAAATTAGCTTGTGAGTGAGTACGTATGTGCCCCCGTTGAAGGCAATTGCCAAGGAAGTCAGCAGTACAAAATTGGTACTGCAGCTCCATTTCCCATCCCAGGGTCTAATTTAACAGGTCCTTGCACAGCAGTTTCAGTACACGGAGCTTGTTAAAGGGGTGCTGGCTGACAAAGCTTTTGCACCCAAAAGGCCTGGACGCTAGCAGTCCAGACACAAAGGGAGGACACGTTGCATTCCTGTGGCGTTGTACAGAAGTGTTTTGCTTGGAACACTAGGGCTCAGAGAGTAATTTGGCACTGCCACAGATGAAAGGGATGCTCTTGAATTATGCAGAATTGATTTAGAAATAGCTGTTACTACTGTTTGGATCAGCAAGAGATTAGATATTACAAAAGAAGAGATGGTAGCAGTTGACAGAGCATTTGGACTGTTCATATGCTGCCATGCTGGTATTCACATTATTATCACTGTTTTTGAAAATTAGGGGATAGTTTCCAAGTAGATGTTGCCTGTGGAAGGTAACATTTTAAGTGACTCACCATGTGATTATGATAGCTGGGAATTCTTCACTTTAGGATAAAGTAGCTTGATGGGTTTTAGTGTATTTATCAATTTAAATAAAGCAATATAGAAACCATACTCCGCTGTTCTGAAAATAGCTGAATTTACTAAAATTTCATGGACTACTTGGGTTTAGCAGTAGGTTGACTGGGATGAAAATGACCATAATTTTCTGTGGAGTTGGGGGAACCACCCTGAAAGTCCCAGGAGTTGTTGCTGTGACGGATTTACAGGCTCGGGCATAATCCATCTTCAGCTTCCGTATCCCTGCGAAGGTCGTAAAACTGCGTGATGGCTGCTCATTTTATCACTTGTTCCTTCTTTTCACTGAACACTTGTTTGCCTTTCGCCTTGGTGCCACTTGTGCCAGGAATATACTTCACCGCCCAGAAGGTTTCAGGTTTTTGTGCTCAGATGCTGTTGGGAAATTGCCAAGATCATCCGGGGTCTTCCTTGCCTTCCTAGATTTCATTGTTGCCCTTGAGTCTGAGGCTGATTGAATGGTGTTGACAGTCCTGTTGACCGTGTGTCTAGTTGTGTGATTTTTCTGCACCATAATACATGTCTCTGCCTCTCTCTGCCTTCCACATCTTTCATGTGTTTGTTTGATGCTTAAAATTAAGCTTTCATACAATGCCATTTGCCTTTATGATTCAGTGGAAAGACGAGGATTGTGACTTGTACATAGTTTTGGGTTTTTGGTTTGGCATCTCTCAGCTGGCTGGGGCCCTCTATTCTTGTAGCGCTGCCCATAATTGTCAGCCTTGGAGCGCTTCCCTGTTTGGTTTTGTTTCGGGGCTACAAGCCAAATCCAGTGCCTGTAACCCTTGGGTGGCTTGCCTTGGGTTTGCTGCCTAAGCCTGGGATAAGTCAAGAGGTTTTCCAGCGCAAGTTGAAGGTGTGACCTTGCACAAGTTTGGTTTTTGTGAGTATGTATTTGAGATTAAACTGGGATTGTTTTAGTTTGACTGAAATGAATAAGCAGCAAGTTTGAACATTACCAAAATTATCTGTCCTCTGCTTCAAATAGGAATGTCCATACATTGTGCAAACTTGAATGAGGGGAAAACAGCCCAACTGATTCTCCACCACCCATGATAGAAAGAAAAATAGAGAATAACGTCTAGCCCTGCTTTCTCACACAGTATGTTCTCCTGATACATCACGAAGAAGGGGTTAATGTGACCATTGGCAATGGAAGTGATAGGTACAAATACCTCTAAAAAAATGAAATATGGTGGCATAGAGATAACTGATGCTTCCCACCGAAGCTGAGTGTGTGTGTGCATGCAAGCATTCTCTCCTTGCAGCCTGCCAGGGCGCTGCCTGGCAGAAGGGCAGGTTGCATCTCTTTTGATATCAGGAAAGTTGCTTTTTCACTTGAGACGTGAGAATTCTTCCTGTTTACGTGGAAGGTAAAATATCTCACCTCAGGCTTTGGTTTTTCTCCTTGCCTAACGTGGCAGGTGGAATTCATGGAGATGGCGCTTAGAAAAATCGTGTTTTGACTGGTGGGGACCTCAGGTGTCTTCACTTTTCCCCGTCGCTTGTGTGGTGGGTGTGGGAGTGCTGCCAAAATAGGTCTGACATCCCTCCCGGCCTTGTTTTCCATTTTGTCCCTTGGCGGCAGGTCTGCCAGCCCTCACGGGCACACGTGAGCTGCGTGCTCCCGGTTCTGCAGGAGCGGCACCTCTCCCCCGTGCAGCCTGACAAATTCAGGTGTGCACCTGGGTGTACTGGTGGCGTTCCGTCAAATTTAGAGAAGGGGAAACTGGGAGATGCGACTGTCTTGAACTTTGGTCCTTTGGTGAAAAAAACATACTTAAGGTTGGCTGTTCTGGAAGTTGTTGGATTGTATGCTGTTAGTAGCAGGGAATGTTTTCTGCTGCTTCTGAAAAGTGCCTTGTGGGTGTTTCAAACAAGTAAGTGTATTTTATGTGCAAAAATAACTGAGCGGAATAGGTATAAAATTTCCTACTAGAAATGAGGCTTTGACTCTTTCAGCAGCTGTGAATTATTTCCAGCTTCTACTAGATTTTTCAGTACTTAGCTTTTTGTAATTGGTTAAAAGACAGTTTTTCTCACATCTCTCCAGCATTTCAGCAGACCATTGTGTCTGAACCTGTGGTTTTTTCATGTTGAAATATTTCCCCTGAGCAAGCTTGAAATGTTCATCACCTCTCTGCCTTCCTGCCTTTTTTAGAGGGTTAGTGGCAAAAAGATCCTCTCTTGAAGTGCCTGCATCTTTCAAGTGTTCAGAATAGATTAATATTTTGACATTTGTGTTTAGGCAAATATGTATTTTCTTTCTTGGTATACGCTACTTCATTGGCAGACTTAAAATGCTAGGCTCCGATGCCGATTGTAAATCAGTTTCTGAATGTATTTTAATTGAAAGTTAAAAATGGAAATGTCTGTGGCTTCCAGGACTACACAATAAATAATAGCAAACCAACCCATCGCAGCCGAGGTAGGCAGTATGCCTACCTTGTACGTGTCAGGTGTTCTCTGTTACTAACCTAAGCCCTTTCGGTCAAATGGGGGCTTACCAATGTCTGAATGGGATTCTTCAGTCAGGCTATGGGGAGAAAGTCACAGACTAAAAATCTTTAAAGTTCTGCAGTAAGTTACTTAAATCAGTACCTAAGTATTTGGGAGTGCATAAAGATCAAAAACCATCTTCTACTGGGAAAGGGTTGGTTTTTTTGCCTTTTGTTTTTCCTTTGTTCAAAATCAGTAATTACACCCCCATAACAGCTCCTCTGGTGCAGATGCAGAAGTAATAGATGAAGAACAAGAAATTAGTTAGGCATACAGTAATCACAGCAGTGGCTAACTCAGCTGTACAATAGCACAAGAACTAATGCAGCAGCCCCTGGAAGCAATTTATTCATAGCAATGAGCCTCACAGCTCCTTGTATGTTTTTCTATTAAAATGCATAATGCTTCATTTTTAGTGCTGCTCTGTACTGAGTGAATTCCGTCACAGCAATGGAGCTGGATTCTGGTGGTTTGTTTTAAGAGGTGGGTGAGAGGGAATATCCAAAGGGGTTCAAATGCAGACAGCCCGACTTCTGCAGCAGTGCATTGGGTTGTGCTGTTACGTGCCTGCAAGTTCAGAGGTGAATTCTGCTCTCGCCCAAGCAACAGTAAATCAGTTTTGCATCAGTCTCATCAGCTTTATAAAAGCAGAGCAAGAATAACATTAAGCCCATGTGTGCCCGTTACTGTAGCTTATTTCAGAGAGCAAAGCTTTGGTCAAGGTGCTGCTTGCTCTTCTAATGGAAGTGGAATTTTGTAAGTAAAACCGTTTTTGGAGAATGAGCCTACTTGGGGCCATTTGCCTTGGCACAAATAAATTTAAAAAAATAAATCAATATATGGGGCCCTGTATGAGCAACCTTGGATGTCTATGATGGCGGACAAAGACAGGCTGCGCTCGGTTCTGGAGTTCATCTCGGGGATGTTCTCTTGAACATTCAAGGCTGGAGACCTTTGGACGAGGAACTGGCCCCTCTCACCAGGCAGCTGTTGATCTCACATTCGTGAGAGTTGATGAGAGGAGCAGGAAACCCATGTGTGGCTTTAGCATGCAGCAAACAGCAGAGAGGCTTGCTTAGAGTAAGAGTAGTGTGTATGATGTGTACATGTGGTCCTGGGGACGTAGAAGATAAATGTCTGGGTGCTGGGGAGCGATGCAGAGGCTTTTATCCCCGAGCATTTCTGTGAATGGCAGAATGTTTTTGCAAATTATACTGGGATGTGTAAAATCGTGTTCTGAAACTTGGCAAAATGCCTTCTGCCTTGGTTTTGAAGGCTGAATCTGTTCATCCCATCCCTAAACACACCAAATCTTAAAGCAGCCAAGGGTGGAGCTGTCTGAAGGCTTTCTTACTGGCCTGTTAAATGGAGAGGCTTATCTGAAGTGCTTGGCGAAGTATGTGACCAGGGGGAATGGTTACCTCTGGTGGTACAAGTCTCCTGTGCTGGGACTGAGCTTCTTGAACTCTGAAGTTGTGACCTTGGTTACCTCAGAAAGTGCTGCTGCCTACCCTTGGGAGTGCTTCCTCCTGGAAGGCTCCATCGTGGGCTTCTAGCAAACAAGAAATGTTCTCAGATAAAATGGGTTTTTGTTTTCTTACCAAGCGTCCCTGAAAAAGCTCTGTTGCAGTACTGACAAAAGAGAATGAGTTGTATTGGTTTTATTTTTGGAGTTAGGTCTGTGTCTGATAAAATATGTTACAGTACTGTTGTCTGATCTAATGGTAAGGTGCTTTGTATTTGTTTAGCATTGCATTTTATTTGAAGGTCTGTGTGTTTCTTACCTCTGAGCCATCATTGCCCTGTAAGAGGAGGGGTGGTGGAGGGTTTCACTACAGGTAAAGGGTGCTCTGAGCACATTCTTGCAAAGAAGAGGCACACATGTATTTTTACATCTGAGAAGCACTGTTGTGTGGGGTTGAACACCCTGCATACTGCATCCCCTCCCTAGGCCCAAATCTGGAGTCTGTGTTTAGGAATTAAAACCGCCTGTGCAGAATTTCGTGGAGTTTAGCTAAACACGGTACAGTTTTGCATGCATAGCATATTTTGTGATACAAATTTGTACTTGCATAGGAGTATAAAAATAAGTTGTGATGTTGCCAATTTGAGTTTTCCTATTAAGTTGGCGTGTCTGACTCGTATCTTATGTCTCATTTTGAATCAGAAACAGATACCCAAGGAAGTAGCTGACATTTTTAATGCCCCTAGTGACAATGAAGATTTTCTGGGGTTCCAAGATGATGTTTCCATACAGAGGTTGTCAGAGGGCTGCTATGCTGGTTTTGAATCTCTGGAGTCAGGAAAAAAGGTAGGAACAGATTGCTGTGGACCAGTTATGCGCTTTCGATGCAGCAGCACTCTGAGATTGTGTCAAGGCTATATGAGCCATAACTAGCAGCAAAGCCCATAATCTGCAGTCCTCATATTAAAATAAATGTATACAAACTTGCTATCCTTTTTAGGTTCTGATGATTGCTTTTTAAAACTCTTTCATAGTGTAAGGAAAATAGATTTCATTAGAAGGTGAGTTAAGCGAAGTAGGTAAGTGAAGCAAGCAGCAGAGAGAGAATTACCATCCTGGGCTGGTGTGCTCTGGATGCGTAAGACAGTGGAAATGCATGGTGATAGATGGGTTTTGTGAGTATGCAGGCTTCAAGGTATTTCTTCCAGAAATTTATATCAGTGCTGTTTCTGCACTAATTTATATTAGTGCTTTTTCTGCACTAAAATTGCTTTTTTAGTGGTGGTGACCCACAGAAACCATCAGCTTCTGCTCTGATTGTGAGATTTGCTGGTTCTCTGCGCTCTTAATGATGAAGTAGCTTGGATCAGCATAATAATTTGATGTGTTTCATTCCCTGACTTGGTAGCTGGAGGTACCAGCTGAATTCACAAAAAAGGAAGAGAATGGGTATGCTGCCTTGGCTGCTGGAAAACTTAGTTTTTAGTCTTTTAGAAGCTTTTAATTATATACTGAATAGATTTGGGCTGATGTGCTAAAAGGTAGGCTTGTCAGCTGTGCTCTCAAAAGGGTCCCTCCATTCCATTAATTAAAAGATCGAAAATGTCTTTCCTCTTTTCCTCTATCAGGTCAGTAGCTGGTTAAGAGTTGCTGAAGACAAGAATTATGACTAGTGTTAGTGAAGGGAACAGACAGAACGAGTTATGTTCTGTTTCTGAGCCTTCATAGGCCTTCACAGGCAAATGGCCTCAGAGAAGCTTGCACAAAGTGCAGAAGCTGTTTGGCAGTAGAGCCTCACATCTGTGCTATGGAGAAAGACAGCAGCCTAAAAGTAATGAAATAAACTTGGTTGTAAATCACTTTGTCATCTTGTTGCTAGATGGTGGTACAGGTAACCTCAGAAAATCAGGAGGTAGCTTGCTCTTGTATCTGTGGCTTTGTGTGGAGCAGGAGGAAGGATCAATGAGAAGAGGCGGTGGTGGTGGAGAGAGAGCCTTGTGTGGGAGCCTGAGCTTCTGCTGCCTGCTTGAGGACTGCAGGCACCTTTATTTCTCTCTGCCTTGGTGTCCCAACTTGTGAGATGGAGATTATGATAACTATCTTTGCTGCAAAGTGTTTTAAAATCCTCTGATGAGAAATGCTGTGGAAGAGCTAGGTCCTGTTAATTTAACGTGTGTTACTGGGAATCCCAGTGAGACTTGTTCCAAATTTACAGCTGGCAGTACAGCCTTCCTCACCATTCCTGTGTTTCCCTTGGGCTGAGAATTATTTTGAATCTCCTTCAGTATTGAGTTTAACTCCTTTACTACTAAATGGTACAGTAAAAATACACCTTTTTTTTTTTTTTAATCCTGAGTTCTATGCCAAATACTACTGTCGCTGAGAAAGACCATAGGTACTTGTTGTGCAGGAAACTAGAAAGTTTGGTGTGAAGAGCAAAATGATCAGAAAAAAGCTGCAGTTGTTGGGAGAGGAGGCAAGGCAGCTGCCCTGCTGGGGTGGTGAATGGGAGGTCAGTGCATCAGATGTTCTCTTGGATGCTGATGTGCAAATGCATTGATAAGTGTTGACCTCTGCATGTTTGCTTTTCCTCAGGGTTTTCTGCAGTCCTGCTAACATGATCTCTGTGCTTCTGCTGAGCTTCAGCTGTTTCTCCTTTTCTCCTATAGGTATCCCTGATATGTATTTTACCTTGTGTAGACCGTTCTTCATAGGTGTAACAGCACAGCTCTAGGCGTGTTATTTTTAGTCACTTCAGCTAACAGCTTATTGCACACACACACCCCCCTTCATTGTGGAATTTCATGAAAACACAGAATGCATAAAAACTTCAGTTTTCCTCCAAGAAATGCAATTTAACTTCAAAGTAACTTCCCTATTGTGTTTGTTCCTTTCTCAAGCAGCTGCACTGCACCTATCAACAAAAGAATCAAGTAATTTGGCTTAGAGAAAACTCATTCCAATTACCCATAATAATTTGTAGGAGATGTTTAAGTGTAAAGAAACAGCATATGCAGTAGCTCCCTCCTCCCATTCCCCTGTAAGTTTTTCCACTCATCTATTGTATCTATTTTTCCACCAGATACTATCTTAATGTAAAGAAGTCTGTAATTAAAGTCAAGGAAGGGAGGGAATTGAAAGGAAGAATAAAGATACTTAGCAAGTGCATCATATGAAAGGTCATTTTTGTATCTCGCGTGGGAGGAAGAAACAGCAGAGGAAAATTGGGGAAACAAACTTAAGTGAGTGTTGCTGGCTTTCAAGAAGCAGGTGTGTTGTGAACATGGGTTACATTCCCATCATGAACGAGTCTTTCAGGAGACTAATGGGGACAGGTTGACAGACGGTCTTCTACTAATTCTGATTAGAAGTATGCAAATATATGTCCGATCTAGTAAATGCATTGTGTTTAATTGGTATGTAATGTGCATATTGTGAAGAGTGTTTTAATGGGATCATACGTTTATTTTTCATGGTCTGACTTTTTACTTCCTAGTCTGTAGGCAGAAATTTGGGATCTGTGTACCCTAGAACACATTTGAATGTTAAACTGTAGCGTTGAAACAGAGAGTTGAGCTGTTGGAAGGTGGAGGGATGTTAGTCGGCTGTTCAAAGCTCTGTCGGTTTCTGTTGGTATCTGTCACTTCAGTGATGGTGTAACAGCGTGAAAAGGAGCATACTCCATCTCCAGGGGCCTTGAATACTGCTGCAGTAAGCGCAGAGGAGGGTGTTATTTCTACTCCTAAGTGGAAAAAAAGGAGGTGTCTTTCTTACTGTGGTTGTGGTTTGTATTTTCTTCCATTCAAGGCTGTTTTGCTATATCCAGAAGAAAACATACAAAACAATGTGATAATTTACACGTAAGAAAACTGATCGTTTATTTTTATTGGGTAATAGTGAAGAAGAGGAGGAAGAGGTGAAGAAAGTTTCTTCCCTCAAATGAAGCAGCTCAGTTAAAGCCCTGTGTTTAAAATGAGGAAAAAAAAAAATCCTGCTAAGTGAAAATAACTCAGTGCTGAAACTCTGAATGTCTTTGGTTTTTTTACTTTTGACAGGCTTTGCCTGCAAATTGCTTTCACGGTATATGCCATCTAGTTGGTACCTGCTTGAACCTCAGACCTGTTTATTGTGACTGAGTGACTCTGTGACTGTTGTTTAGGCTCTCTATCTAACTGTCTCTCACAGCTACTGGCCGGTATTTTTACAGGGGGTTCGATTTCAGTCCGGATCCCTCACTGGAGAGCTGCAGAGGATTTTCACTGAAGACACTGACTCTGAAATGGAAGCGTTTGAAGGCTTCACTTCAAGCGAGGTGGATGTGAACATGAAAGGAGTTCTGGTGAAGGTAGTCCCCTACGCATGTTGTCGTCTTTTTTACTGTCTCCTCTGTGTAAACCTCGTGTTCTAGTAGGAGTATTTCTGATACACTGTGATGTTCTATATTGATGTTGAAGAAAAATACGTGTTATCTTAAAAGAGAAAAAAAGCTTTATTTAATGTAAAGTCACATATTAGAAATGAAAACTTCTTCCCCAGCTTGTAGACTGACTGTGCTGGGCAAGGTTGTTGCTCTGAACACAGCCATGTCTGTACCCCAGACAATATTAATATGTAGATTTTTTGTTCATCTCTGCACAGGGAGAAGTGAACTTTTAAAAATTTGTTGATTTAGGTGAATTTATGACAGTGCTTTCGGGTGGTGAGACTGCTGCCTAGAATTAGTGATTTAAAAATGACCTTTCTTGTGTCACAGCCAATAATGTAACATGGGATTCTTCCTGCCTCTAGGCGATGGAGTCGGACTTGAGTGATGAGGAACGTGATAATTTGTTGGGTAGTGAGGAAGAAGAGGAGGAAGAGGCGAAGAAGAAACTTTCCCCCAAGAGAAGAAGCTTTGGCCTTCGTGTTGCCTTGCAGTTTCCCACCAGGAAGTCGTCTGAGAAAAAAGTGCCTGAACAGGATTTTTCTAACTTACCTCTAAAGGACAGTGAATCCCTCACACCTCTTTCAAACGAAATAAGCTGTAAGCGGTGGGACAAACTAGAGGGCTCTGCTTCAGAGTCTGAAGAAGACATTAAAGAAACACAGGAGGAAGGTTCCAGTGCTCTGCTTAAGAGAGCCATAAATATTAAAGAAAATAAAGCCATGGTAAGACTTACGAGCAGTGCTTTGTTCTCTGACGTTTACATCTGAGTACTTAGCTTCAGCACACTTGAATTTTGGGGTCCCCACTGGTGCTGTGCTTGGACTTTTGGCAAATCTAATGGTGGTGTGTGTTTGAATTTTTCTGCCTGGTAAAACCCTAGGGGACCATCGACGCTCAGACATTTACCCATAAAATAGCCTTAAGTAGAACTAGTCTGCTCAAGTTTAAAACTAGAGTTGAACCAAGCATTTTGTTGAACCACGCCCAAGTTGCAGTCTTGCATTCAGAACATGTCAGAAAACCAGCTGGTCCCTTCAGGTGGTTCGTGGTGTCATTGGCACAAGAGTTTCTACTTTTCATTTGTGTCTGACAGATCTGCTGTAGTTACTGATTGGAAAGCCAGCTAAAAACTGCTAAGGATGATAAATGTAATTTTTCTGTTGTGTGGAATGTGATGTTTACAGTTACGCTTGGCTATATAGCTACTGAAAGCGTGGGTATGTGTGCGTGTAGGTGCGGAAAAGAGAGACACTGATCGTTTCCTAGTGCTTTTTCCTCTGTTGTCCAGAATGCCGCCAGCCCTCTTTAATTATCATGCTGCCATGCAAATCCAATTTGATGTTGGGTCCTCAGTGGCTCCTTCAGTTTTACTGTATTCCAGGAAAAGTTGCAGCTTCCAAGCAGTCTTGGGGCTCAAGTACACCTCTTGGGTGTGTGGGCCTGCAGCTCCCATGTAAAAATTTGCTTTAGTTTTGTACCCGTGCTTCTAATCTCTCTTGTATCCTCGCTTTTGTTGTATTGATCTTGCTGCTCTTCCACCCATCTCACCTTCCACTCTTTCTTGTAGTTCAACTGTTGTGAAATTCATTGGCATCCCAGTTGCAGCAGTGTAATGACATTAAATAGCTCCTAATAAATGCCACACCGAAGTTTTTACTGAAAAATGCTGTATCCAGCTTTTAATCTCGTGATTGGTGTGGCGGTCTCAGAGGCAGCTGGCAGCCTGGCTCATCCCCGCTATTGCTGGCTTTTCAGAGATAGTCTCATCCTGGCCTTCCCGAACAGGTCGGTGTTTTTTTTTTTAGACCTGTCAGCCACTGCTTCTGTTGAAATGTACTTCTGGGACGTCTCCTACGTGGTGCAGCAGGTTGTCCTCCTGAGGTGCTTCTGATGCTGCTTATGCCATCGTTAGGGGAACCGCCAGCGGGGCTCAGTTTTTTTACGACTTTGCGAATGAGCATGTACCCACGTCGCTGTGTGTATCTGCACAAAGCAATGGGTATGCAGCATTACTGGCTGTGGCTTGCAGCGTTTGTGAAACCAGCACTAGCTGTCGTGATTGAAAAAGGGATGTTCCTAGTCATTGCTGCTAAGGACTACTGAAAAACGACAGGCAGTTTGCCTGCTGCAATGTCACTGCTTAAGGCAATTCTATGAGTTCCCTAGCAAAAAGCACAGGTGTATCAGCAGTTGTTCAGTAAAATAGCCCACAGGGAACATCTTACAGTCTTCTGGCCGAGGACACCCTGTGTTCATTTTCTCTCTCCAGTCATATGAACTCTGAATTTCTTGTTATCGGTCACAGAGATCGTAACCATGTTGTAATGCGCTGCTTCAGTGCTGTTTCAATAAGATTGGCTGTAATTCTAGCTAATTCTAATTCCCAGTAAGAATTAATGGGAGCTGTGAAGTTAGTACTGCCTGCAGAGTTTTGCTCATTCAGGGGTAAATGAGTAATAAGCCCCACTTAAAGTGCCTCCAGAAAGGTTTAATGCACTGAAACGTTATGTATTTAGATATAATTTGGAGTGAAGAGTGGATGATAGGTGTTGCTTATTTGCAGTGAGTTTTCAATGCGGATTCACTGTTGATTTCAGCTTGACCAGCTGCTGGCAGAACTGAATTCCATACCCGACCTGTTCCCAGTAAAAACGCCCTCCTCGACGCCTTCGGTAAGTCTCCGGTACTGGCTAGAGGTGACAGTAATTTTTGCTAGATGTAGCATTAATGTGTTTCTTGATGAAACACTTTCACCAAGTTTGTTCTGGTTTTCTTTGGTTTTGGTTGCTTTATTTGTACATATTTGCTATTGGTCAGTATTTAAGTACCAGAGGTTATGTGAGGAAATGGAATTTTGTAAGATAATTTATGAAGAAATACGGAGACCAAGGTGAGATGCTTCTGTATCATTTTTGCCCCAGAAATGCTGTTGGGATACTAGACAAATGTCTGTGTACGTGGGAATGATGAAGAGTAGTTGCTTTCCTTTGGGTTTAGATTCTGTTAACTTCCCTCTTGCAGGCTTTTCTTTTAAAATCTACACTTCCCAGCAGAGCAATGCTGATGAAATTCAGGCACTTCAGCATGAACCTGGAATGACACAGTAGTTACTTCAACTGACTTTTCTTGGCTAGAAGCAGAGAACTGTCAACACCCCTAGGCTCTCTGTAGAGTCACTTTTTTTCCACGTGTATTATAAACTGAAGAGATTTGAGGAAAAACTGAAGGGTCGTGTCTTTGGGAAGCCCATGTAGAAATGCTGGTGTGGTGGTTGTCACGTGAAAAGGTGAAGCCAAATTATGCAGTCTTTGAAAGGCTGAAACCTTGCTAGCTCTAGTTAAATGCTTTTGAAACTTAAAAATTCTTTGAATACATACATAACCCTGCCACTTTTATTTAGTATCTTTACTTAAGGAGGGGGAGGGCATTGGGAGTATTCTAGTTCCCTTCTGCTTGGTTTTCGACTTCCAGCCTGTCTCCTTGTGAAGTGCTTTTCACTTCTTTTGAAGGAAGTAACTTAGAGTACAGTAGCAAGTAGACTTGCTTCCTACATCTTGTTTATCCTGTCAGATTTAGTAGACACCTTTATCGTAGGTGTCTATGCAGGACTTCTGTTGCATGAATTCAGTCATGCAGTAATTGGCAGGTGTGACAATATGAAAAGGGTATCTTGTGCCTCCTAGTAATTTCCAGATCTAGGAATCTGGAATTAGGAGATGAAACTTATTAATGCCCTTTCAATTAAAAAAAAATATAAAAGAAAATAAACTAGAAATCAGATTATTCCTTGAAGATATATTCAGTTTGTAGGAAAATCTGAACCTTTAGCCGCTGAAGAACAGAGAGAACTAGCTTCTACCTTAATGTGCCATACAAAAATTTTGGTATAGTTCTGTGATGTTAGCTGGAATAGAATTTGACTGTGAAAGTGGTGTCTTAAAAGGATCAAAAAGGTGTAGCATGTAGGTAGAACACTTAAGTATGCTAGAAGTTGGTAAGGTTTAGCTTAACAAATGAGTGGGAGAAGAACAGATTAATTCACGATAGTACAAGTGTGGTACAGACATTTTGAGATAATTTCTGGTGTTTAACAGTACATACTTAACTGAAAGGACAGTTACTGTAATCGTCTTCTCTTTCCAGAAACAGAAGAAAATCCCAAGGAGGACATTTTCTGAAGGCCAGATAGCACGTCGCATGAACCCAACCAGAAATGCTCGTCCACCAGAGAAATTTGCCTTGGAAAAGTTTACTATGTCGGCCGTTAGACTTGCAGAACAATTCCGTAGCTATAGTCAACAAAACCTCTTGAAGAAGAGACTCAGTGTGGTATTTGCCAGCCTTTGATATGTCCGATAGTGAGGGATTAGTAAACATTGATTTAAATTGTTGGCCAACAGTTAGAGCAGACATCACATCCTACAGAAAGTCAATGAGAACCTTTGGTCTGGGATTAGCTACAGAAGTCGTCTTCAGGCCTTCTTGCCTCATCTTGCACCCGTTAACTGGGCTTTATCTGTGTTGTCCAAAACATAACAAGGCGGTTTACTTATGGCCTTTATTTATTTATTATCTGAGAGTTATTAGAGTCCACAGTGTAGAAGGCCTTTGAGTGACAAGGCTGTGGGTCTGGTGGAGGTGACAAAGCAGATCATCTCTATTTTCAGGCTCAGGAAAAGTTAGCAAAAACCCCTCTCTGGAAATAGCAGAGGGAAGATAAAGAGGAGTTATAGCTGAACTGAGAATGAATAAAGGGAATCTGCACCAACAAACTGCTGATGTACTGGCTAGCCATTCAAAAGTTGCCCATTTTATTCTTCCCCATTTTTTAAAGTATGTTTTTCCCTCCCTTGGCTTATGGTGGTCTTTTGTCTTAGTTATATTCACTGTATAGCCTTTATGAGGAAGACACTTAAGTTTGTTTCTGTACATGGTAGTGGCCAGATCCCAGTTCTGCTTATAGGAATGAGTGCTGGGCATAGTTGAAGCATTATAGAGGGAACTTGGCTATTAAAGAATGTGGAGTGGCACTGAATGAGACCCTGAGCTGGTAAGCGAGTATTTTGGAGAGAACAGAGCTGATCTAGGGTGAAGGGCAAATTAGGTGTTAAGAGTGGGGTAGGTAGGTACGGATCAATTGAGATTTGTACATGAAATTTGAAATGTCCTGAGGGGCATGATGACAATCCATGGATTGCGGTCAAAGAGATTGATTGATATTTTGAAGGCAAAAAAGAGTGCTTAATAGTAAGTAGAGGACTCTTTTCAAGTAATAAACAGGATAATAATAAAGGGCTGGGTATGGCAGGGCTAACCTATAACTTCTGTAAAGGTTTTTTGCCAGGACATTACAGATTGTCATTGGAGAAAATAATTGGAGAGCATGCTAGGAGATCAAAGGAGCAAAGCATGGGAAGGCAGATGGTTATAGTTCCTTATTTTGAGAGGGAAGAAATGGAGTATGAAGAGTTACAGTGGAGGTGTGCAGGGAATGCAAAGAAAAGGAGGTAGCATTAAAACATGTTAAGAATTTGTGGCAATAGAAGTAGCAATGATGGGATGGGGAGGAAGAACTTAAATACTAGAGAAAAGATTAGGGAAGGGGGAGAGAGCGAGAGAAAGGCGGTGATGATTTAGAAACTCTATTCTGTGTTCTTCCAGTGGGCCCAGAGCCTGTAGTCTGACCCCACTAGACTGGATATGCATTATAAATGAAAGAATTTGTCACCAAGTGTGGTGACAGAGTCTTCATGACACCAGGCAAAAGGTGTTGAGATGAGTTTGTTTAGCAGGGGGAATGTGGAGTGCGCAAAAGGAGGAGATCATCAAAGTATTCATCTCACCGTCCAGTAGAAGATATTACTGAGGAGGACTTGGACAACATTGCAATCACTGTTAAAGACAAAATCTATGATAAAGTTCTAGTAAGTGGCTGCTATTTCCTTTAGTGTGTCCATTTTCTTGACATTGGAAGTCTCATAACAGTTCACCTGGTGTTTGCTGAAAGGTATGCTTTCCTGACGTTCTGGAGAGTGGAGCTTTGCATTACTGTATTACACAGGCGCAATTTGGAAGCTTTGCCGGTCTCCCGTGGGCTTGCCCATGCTGGTTGATATGCCCCACTGACTTCTTGCTTCTGCAAAGAAGTGCTTTCTTGCCATAGAGCTATTAAGTGGAATTTGCTATAGCTATGATTCACCATTGATAAGAGTCGCCATCTCATTCTCACTTAATGTAAACGTGGTGGTTGTACCAATAAATAATAGTGATCCCTGCTGCTCCTTGTACCCCTGGAAACGAAGTTTCTGTAGCGGTTGGGTAGTTTCTAGAGCTCTTGATAGAACTCGTCCTCCTTTCCTTCACTGGATTTGGCTATTAGTAAGTGTCATAAAGATCTAGATGATCAGTTTACTATATAGCTCATGCTTCATTGTATTTTCAGAGATGTCAGAAGGTCACTTTCTGAATAGTTTTAGCTTTTTCATAGATAGAGGAAAGGATCTGAACTGTGAATGAGGTTCATGTAGTTTGAGACTCTCAGTCCAGCTGAGGCTGGGCACTGCCTCTGTAAAAGCCGTAGCATCTCTCCAGGTATCTATATGATTTATTATAGTAACAGACCTTACAGTTCTTACTAAGCTTTTCATTGCTGAATTTGACTTTGGTCTGAAGTTTGGGCTTTGCTATCAGTAGATATATTAGGGAAGTCCAGCAACAAGCATTTAAGATGTCCTTCATATATACGTATTTATCATCCTTTCCAACTTTAGGGTAGTACTTGCCACCAGTGTCGACAAAAGACAATTGATACAAAGACAATCTGTCGCAACCAGGGCTGTGGAGGAGTAAGGGGGCAGTTTTGTGGACCATGTCTTCGAAATCGATACGGGGAAGATGTGAAATCGGCACTGCTTGATCCAGTAAGTATAATTTCTTGGGCTTGGAAAGAACGTGTAACAAATACAGTTTTGTTAGTAATCTGTGATGAGTAGATGCTCATGATAATGTGGTGTTCAAAGCTTTTTGCCGTGAGAAGATCTGTAGTACTGTTAGGATTGACACTGATCTTGCTGAAACTCAAGTGGAAGGTGCTGGACCTTCCAGCTTTGTGCTTTGAAGATCCACTTGCATACCAGGTAGTGGAGGGAAAGTCCAAGAGCTTTTAAGAAAAGCAGTCTGTCCCCATTCAGAAAAATGAACCATTTTATTAATACTCTTACGTAATGATAGCATGGCATGTAAAGCAGGTTCCTTGTTTTAAATTCGAAATTTTAAATATGAGAAAAAAGGAGACAGATACCTAGAAGTCTGAGGGTTGGTTCCCTTTTCTCTGTTTTCCCCCGAGGCGCTGAGCAAGGAGAGAACACAGGCTGCTGCCAGAGAATGAGGCGTGTGGCTACGCAAAGACCTCTCGGCTCAGCTCAGCGACCTCTCTGTGCTCAGCTTGTTTTGGGACCTCCTCCCTCACCTCTGCTTTAGAGATGGGCTTCAGGGCTTTTTCTGAAAGACAGTGAAGAACTAATGGTGCCAGTGTGCTGGCCGAGTGTGGCAATGGCTGCAATACTGTAATGCATGTCTATGTTCAGTTGCTAAGCAGCTGGAAGATGCCTGCCTTCATGTACATGCTGGGTAATTCAGTCTCAGGAATTCAGGCTATGCCAGCAGGCAGAGCCAAAGAAACTTGACAGAGTGGGTACTCATCTTTTTCTAGGGAGTTCACTATGGTCAGCCTAACATAGGATGACTTATCATTAGGCATTACAGATGCCTTTGGTCTATTTTAAATCAATACTGAACAATCTGAGCCTGAGTCTTCAGAGTAAGAGTATTCAAGCAAACAGGGTGATAGTTAATTTCTTTAATCCTGCAGAATTTGGAAAGTGTTAACAAGGTTGGTTGGCTGGCTGATTCAGGCTTTTAAAACCTTGCCCTGAAGGATCATGCGGTAAGGAAGTCATACTCTGATCTGAGCAACAGGAAGGTGAATACAGAATCATAGAATAGAATCATTAAGGTTGGAAAAGACCTCTAGGATCATCAAGTCCAACCGTTAACCCAACACTACCATGTCTCCTAAACCATGCCCTGAAGTGCCACATCTACACGATTTTTGAACACCTCCAGGGATGGTGACTCCACCGGCTCTGGGCAGCCTGTTCCAATGCCTGACCACTCTTTCAGTGAAGACATTTTTCCTAATATCCAACCTAAACCTTCCCTGACACAGCTTATGGTTTGCCTTTAACCCCCTCCCACATTCACCCCCTTGCAGGCCTGGATCTGTCCTCCTTGTCGCGGGGTGTGCAACTGCAGCTACTGCCGCCGGCGGGATGGGCGCTGTGCCACAGGCATGCTCATCCACTTGGCCAAGTTCTACGGCTACGACAATGTCAAGGAGTACCTGGAAAGGTGAGGGCCATGCCCCGCAGTTGTTCCTTTTCAAACTGTTGCAGCCCTTTAAATAATACTTGACTTTTGTGGCCTGGGGCAGTTCCTGGACCTATGCAAAAGAAGCCTCTTAGACTTGAGATTTCACCTAGGCTGAAATCGGCTGCATTAAATTGAATTGTAGTGTCTGTGTAAACAATTCATTTGCTTAAGAAAATGAATTGCTTTTCCCTGTTTTGAAATCAGTATTGATTGCTTCAGGCATAGTGAAGTGCTGTTTTGGAAGTTGTCATCTTCAGCAATGGAAATTATCTGTTTATGGGGAACCTGAGTTTCCTAAAAATCACTAACACTGTTTTCTCACATGTCTTCTAGTTTACAAAAACAACTGGCGGCTGACAATTGAGAACACTGAACTCAAGCTGAGCCTGCAACTGGTTAATACATTGACAAATTCTGACTTCAAAAGTTGTATTACTATATAAGATAGAATTGTAGAATATAGTATATGCATTTCTGTTTTGGAAACTTTTTGATTAATGTGGTCTTATGCGAAAGATCTCTCAGGAAAATGTTTTGGTAGAGAAATCTACATGCACAGACCTATGCGTTAAGTGAAATGGCACTTGAACCTTGAGTGTTTAATTTTTAATAGAGCTACAGAACCACATGATGGAGAAGTTGGTCAATTTGAGTGATATTTATATAATTGTGCAAGTTTGCAGAAAAGGTATCTAACAGCTACCTGTAAAGCATACCCTGTCTTTAAGGAAACAAAAAATCCCCTTGTGTTCCAACTTGATCATAAAGATTCAGTTTTCTAAGCCTTGTTTTCTGAACCTGCTCCTCCACCTGCAGTTTATGGAACTTGGCCCTGCAAAGAAGGAAAGGGTACTTTCATCTGAATGCCACTATATTCCAACCAAAGCTGATGCAACCTACCAGTGGGAGGATGATTTTTGTTCTATTCCGAAGTGCAATTAATCACTGAAACATGAAAGTGGAGAATGGAAGTTTTGTAAAAAAAAAAAAAAGAAAAAAAAAATTTAAACATCATCCCAATAAAGAATTGTTCACCAGCAGTTTTTGTGTGATGCACCTGCTGCCTGAACCAACTACCTTACAACAGCAAAACTGATTAACAGGTTTAAATCACAAAGTTCAGGATTAGTTTTTTTACACACAGTTTATACTTAGATGTTTTTTCATAAGTTCAACTAAGCTTTCAAACAAATTTGTTTAAATGCAACATGTTTGTATTGCAGTGTGATTATGCTAAAATTTTTGTAAGATACACACTTCATATTATGTAGAGAGAATAAAGAATAATCAAGAGTAGTTTGTGAGTCAAACTACACCCAGATGCTGATGTGTCCCCTTTACTTTCCCCGAGCTGGTGTAATGAAAGAATTCTTGCAGATCTGTAATCATTATGTGGTGAAACACACAAACACAACACTGGTGGATGAGGAAATAACAACATAGACCGCAAAGTGTTATACTAAGGATTGTGGTTTTGTGATGCAGATCTCCTGCTCCAGCTGGCTGAAAAATATTTGTCTCCTTTTGCTAAAACTACAAGGCAGACTGAGAAAGCAGCATGTGCTACCGAAAGCTTAGTACTAAACTGCCAAGAGTAAAGCTACTCCTGCCAGAACCCAGTTAGCTGGCATCTCCTGGGTTTTCAGACTAAAAGTCCAAATGTAAGTTGCCCCTCTGCTGCTTTTGGTTTTATAAACTGAATGTTCATAAATATCCTTAGTTTCCCTTTGATCCACTGGAATAGCCCTTACAAAAATGACAGGCATGGCTGGAGTCTGTTCCTTGAGCTGGACTTCAGCTACGGTCCCCAGCTGGATGTCCCACCTGCCACCTGCAATAAATGTAGGCACGTGGTTTACATGGTGCTCTGTAGTGCAAGACCAGAATAATTGGGGTTTAAACAATTGCTTGTTGCTAAATACTTAAAGCTGCATTTGAACATAGTTATTTAAATGCATGACATATAGCCAGTGATGAGGATACCAAGCTGGTATGAAATTTAAACTCACAGTTGGACCAACACCAACAATCTACCGCCATTGCTAAACTTCCTCAGTGCTGTTCATAGAGCACAACACTTTAGTCCAACTCCTGATGGAACTTGACTACCTGATGAAGAAAGTTAGAATCCCGGAACTAGGTTACTGAGATCAAGCCATTTAAGTTTTGACTTCCATGAAAAGCCCACAGATATAGGCTCCTCCTGTTGGTGGGTGGCCATAATCATCCTTGGTCTTTTTTCATAACACCTACAGTCAAGCACACCTTAGCCAAAGGCCAGTTGTTCTTGTGTGCTGTGCTCTGCATTACAGCTTTAAAAAAATAATACTGCAAATAATTCAATACCCAGACAGTAATTTTAATGCTGGAATTGTTAACGTGCCCCTGTTGGGCCTGTTGTGCACAAGCCTGAGACTGATGGGGGTTTGTTTTGGGGTTGGTCATGTCCTGTCCGCCCCCCCCCCCCCCTTGGCCATTAGTTGAAGTAAGGCAAAAAAGCTGCATGAATGCAGTTGTTTTGTTTGGAAATGAAACATTCTGCACAGTACAACAACAGCCCAACCCTCTGCTTAGCAGAGGCGCAAGGCTGCATTGCTGCCTGCACGCTAAGACACCACCTCTCTCCAGCCAAGTCCCTGTTCAGAACAAGCCGGTGCTAACAGCTAGTCTAGTGCGTGTGGTCCTTATGTCCCCACAGCCCTTGACGGGAACAAGCGCCCGGACGAGAAAGCTTGGAGACAGGCAGTAAAAGGAGTTAAAAAAAATACAGTTGGGTTTCTCTATGCCTGTGGCACAAAGCGAGCACCATTTTGTGACCGTGACATGAGCAACAGAGAGAAGAGGAGCAGCCTGCCAGCCCTCATGCTGCCATCCCCTTCTGCTTCCAAGTGCAGGGAGAAGCCCACCAGTGCCTGGGCTGCAAACACCCCCTGGGCCCCCGCTGCTCGTCTTCTCCAGGGAATGATGGCAGCCCGGCTGAAGTGTCCGGTGAGGAGCTCCTGGCCACCTTTCTGCTGGGCTAGGGAAGGATTATCTGAGTGCCATTGGTGGCTATGCAGAATTTGAGATACCCTGTTATCGGGCTGTCATGTGGCTTTGCTGTGGTCTTCAGCATAAATGCACGCATGTGTGCTGTGATCGTGGCAGGAGGTGAGACATCAATACACTGCTCAAGACTTTTCATCCCTGACTGTGGCAACAGCTACACCAAGAGGACTGGCAGACATTTATTTTTTCTACTTAGTCTGGTAACCGTTAATACTGAGGAGTAAACCAGAATGGTACCATGACATACGCACTGCATTGGTTAAATAAAAATGGCAGGAAAACTTGCACTCTTAACCTTTTTTAGACCATGAAATTCAGCTTTTTTTTTTCTGCACAGCCGCTTTGTCATCACGCTTCTGAGTAGACTGAAGATGTATTATTTGGGCTGTTTCCTCCTGCTTCCAGGAGATGGTTATTCTGACACCAGTTAGCCTACCCATAGGAGAAGAACGTGGACTAGATTTTAAAAATGGGACAGCTCACTGCTAGGAGTGCCTGTCACAGAGCAAGGTTGTTGGCAAATAGATTTTAAAGAGAACACATGATTAAACCCGAGACATTTCAGTCCTGGTTTTCCTGCCATTTTTGTAATTTCTTTACTTTGGTATTTGGCTTAGATATTTGGCTGTTTTTTTACATTTTTAAACTGTGCTTAACTCTCCAAACAGCATCACAAACGTAGCTAACACCAGTGGTGAAAAATAAATGTCTGGCAGTGAAAGGGTACGCCTGGGTCCTTATTGAACAAGCCAGAAAGCCGCACCACTGCTGGCAGCACAAGGTCCTGCATCCAGATCTCAAATTCTCCATATCACATACGTAAGATCAGTAACCCTAAAAGAAAGGCAGCAGTAGCTTCTGCCTTAATCTGTTTGTACTACTTTTTTAGATAAAATAAATTGCAGACTTTCAAGTGTAAGCGTCCTTCTGTCTACAGAGGAGGTACACGGCTGAAGTAACCAGAAACTGTAGGCTTACGTAAGCATAAGGTCATGGTTTTAGTGGAATCTATTCTTTTCCTGATGTAGGTATGTCCAAAATCAATCATAGAAAGGGATCAGCATGAGGCAGGTTGCTGGCAACAGAGAATGTGAGTATGCTCAATCCTGTAAAAATTGGGGGAGAAGCCTGAGCATCACCATTAGTCATGTTAACACACCTTCAGAAACTGCCAATAATTGGTAACAGTTGATGGCTTCTTAAATGCAAATTGTCTGATACCATCTTCAGTGGTGCATTTAAACTTCGAAAAGGCCAGAGCAAAGTACAAATCAGAAGGACAAGAGAGTCTGACAGAGACTCTGAATAATGGCATACTGCAGCAGCACACATTGCCACGAGATATCAGATGGGTTTCCAAAACCACTATTTTTTCTATACCTAACAGCCTGCAGGTGACTATTGCTGGTTGCAGGGTAGGGGAAAAGGAATCCTGAAAGATGCTGAACATTCCTAGCACTTGTGAGAAGTGAGGGGATGAAGCCTTGCTTTAGCAAAATGCTTAGCATTTATGCAAAACTCACTTCAAAGTAAAACTGACTTGCATTAAGACAATTTTTGGACAAAAAAAAAAAGAACAAAGCTGCTGGTTTTGGATCACTGGGATAGCTCTGTGCCTAGTAGCTGCATACTGTTACTGTGGCATACTTACTAGGGGGCAAGGCTGTATGTGGATGGATGTGCTAGTTTAGTCCATGTGTCTGGCACAGCATCTTAGAAGAGTGTGGACTGCAGCACTTCCATGTGAGGAGAAAACATCAACTCCCCCTTTGTTTGAAGAACAATAAAAAGCACACTGGCATCATAAAGAATAGCTATTCTTTCATTTCCAAAAAAGCAACAGAAAGCCCCAAAACACATAAGAGGAGCAACAGTACTGTTAATAAAAGAGTCACTTGCCCTCAGACTGAGGTCCAGCTGTTTAAGAGACCTACGGATCTCTGAAAGGAAGAGGTTCATCCTCTCACACTCTTGGAGGCAAACAAGGGCACAGGAGCTCCAGGCAGTATTCTTCTGCATGATTTCTGCCATACTAAACTCAGGAAGCATCTCCAGGACACTATCCAGGACATTCTTAACCTTTCCAGGCCAATACAAACAGAGCCATTAGAAATCACTGCAATTAACTCTTTGACCCTTCTACTTTCAAGTCTGATTTCTTCTCCAGGAAAGCACAAACATCCCATTTTCTTAGGCAGATAAAAACCAGACATGGTCCCCCACCTTTGCTCTCCAGCAACGGTATTGAGAGAAATGACTGCAAACCAGTTAACACTTAGCAGCTTCTATTTAGCTTTACATTTTCAAGAAACACTGACCCCAAAGCCCACCAACACATCGTCCCTGGGCTTGGGATGACTGCTGTTACAAGGATGTACCCTGAGATTGCCTGGGGTTTTTAGTCAAGCGTGATCAGTAGTTTGTATTTCTATAGTACCTAATAGTTTCTATCTCCCCCAGTCCTTACTGTGCAAAGTACAGCACAGGCACATGCACACACACGTCTCGCCCCCAAAAAAGGCCTCTCTCCCTCCCCGCAGGCCTGCTCCGGAACTGGGACAGAACACAACTGAAAAATAATAACAGTACTAATAAGCAGGAACTGAAATCGCAACATTAATGCAGCTCAGTTTCCCTTTCAGCCCTAGCTTTGGCAGAATTAGCGATGAATGGCATGTATAATTGTTCACACTCACTAAAGTGGACAGGGAAAACACAAGCTCCCCCTGGGAAATGAGGTGTTGTTTGGCTACTTGCATGCAGAGCTGTCATATTCCCTTCTGCAAAACCCCCATGATCTGTTGGTGGTAAGGGAATACAAAGAGTGCCCAGAGGAAAAGGAGGGTGTAAAGAAAGGGATGGAGAATTCCAGAACAAGAGTGGCAGTCATACGGCACTTAACTCTAGTAAAGATGAGAAGCTGAAGGCTCAGCCTCATGCCATACCAGTTTTTGAAGCATGTGGACATAGTTTCTCAGGTCTACACTGAGAAAGGAAGGTGCAGAAGACAGCAGGGTCTGATAACAGAACGAGCTGAGATTTCTGATTACATTTTCCTTTCCTGCTCATCCTTTATTCTTTTAGTGTATTAAGCACAGCACCAGTGCTGTTCCATGCTTAAAAACCCAGTCTTCCGCATTTTTCTGGAATCAGTTTGGCTGTACTAAGACATCTGGGTATCTGAGATACCTTGACTGGAACAGAACTACAGTCCCTCAGTTAACTCTATATTAAGTTACAAAGCATACCTTTGTATTAGGGTTGGTCCCTTCAACCCAGCTTCAGATAGCTTATAGGTATTAATGTTATTGTTCTGCTAAACTCTGGATTTGGTACGAGAGAGATGCTAAGGCTAAGAGATGGTCAGACAGCCTCCTTGCCCAGATTTCACCTCTTCAGACTACCAGAACACTAAAAATCCCTGAAAACCTCCTCCTCAGCTGCTGCTTGCAAGAGAAGTCTCTTGGAGCAGCCACATGGCTGCTGCTCAGATCAAGGGCCCAGGAAAGGGAAGAGTGGGAGAGCATTGTGCTTGGGAGCTCTTCCTGGAGACCCTACACATCACTGCCGAGATGTGCTGTGAACATGGCAGGAAGAAGCCAGGACCATGGGCTGGGAGGGACTTGATATGCTCAGCACAAATGGGGATGAGCAGGGAAGCTACACGAATGGGATTTATCACACAGGAGATGGAAACAAAGCACAGAGATTAAGACTAGACTCACCAGTTCAGCCAACTGTAACTTTTTTTAGTAAGCTAGTGTTGCTGTACTTGTTTATAAAAGCATACAAAAAAAGCAAGATAGAGTCATCCCTTGTTTCCCACCCCATGTTAAATTCACAGTGAAATAGAAACAGGCTGCGTAACAGGTTAGATGTTCCCCTGGTCCGAATTCCTTCCTAGTAGAGAACATAGCACAGGCTGGCACATTATCGTCGCTACTATTAACACTCAGCTGATCTTTGCTACTTTGGTGCACCCTTTTTTTTTCCTAGAAATGAACTCTCTTGCTGAAATAACACAGTAAGATGTATGCTCCAGATGTCATTAACAGCACCAAAATGCACAAGATAAAGAACTTTACCTTTTCCTCTGCAGACTGGACTGATCCTTCTTTGAATGAATTCATGGGTTGCATTTCCAAGAGTTTTGAAGAGATTATCTGACATTGCTGTCAAGTATCCCGTTGGCGTGCAGTCCATATAGTACAGGGCTTTCAGATGGAGGCGTTTCATCTATGTATTTATGGTATCCAGTATAATCCAGATTTGGTGGAGCCACGAAACCTGGTGCCACAGTCAGTTTCCCTTCAAGTTTCAGTAAAAGAATCAATAATGTTATTGATAATGCTGTTACCAGTTCTCAAAACATTCTTCTGCTCTACAAAGTTTCACAAATTTGCCCGGGAGTCTATGAAAATGACACCTATGTGTTCTGCTACAGTGGAACAGGGTTACCAAACTACTTTTTGCACAGTTACTATTTGTATACTTTCCCAACATTCCCATTTTCTGCAGTATTGAAATACTGTTGCTGCTTCCTTTTCCTTCACGAGGATGCTCTGAGTTTATTTTAAGGCTTGCCATTACTGAGGCGAGTGTATTTTAAGTACTGAATTTCTGCAAACCCTCAGTAGACAAGCAAGGATCATTATGCCATTTTGCAGATGAGAGTCTGAGACACACTGATAGTGTGTCACACAGGACACCTGCGGGAGAGGCAGGACCGGAGCCTCAATTTACCTGAACCCCCATCCTAACAATACATAAGCTACAACGTTAGTTCTGCTTGCTGTGTTGTTAACTGGGGGCTTTGCACAAATACACTGCACTCATTATAACCTTAAAGAGGTTCCAGGGAGTAAGAGGTCAATGAGACAAGTAAGTGGAGTGTGGAAATGGGACAACACACATCGGTATTTGTGCAAGTCTTAGCTTGCCAGAAACAGTGATCCCAATTTACTTTCCACAGAAGAGGTTGCCAGTTAGGACATTTCTTCACGTGTTGATGTCCCTTCCTTTCTCTTCTGCCCAGCTGTTAACACTCAGGAGCTGGAACAGAAGGGAAAACCTGGTACTCGTTCCATCTCTCCAAATGCCAGAGTCTTGCATGGGCTACTTCGGCCTCAGTGAGATAGACAGTGGCAATAATTTTCACAGCAGAAAAAGTTAAGGTCTCAATCAGCTGACTATTGAACCAAATACTATTAACTGCACCATTCCTACAGAACAGGCAGGCCCTACCCTGTCAGGATATTAAAGATAAGACTCACAACTTGGGAGCAAGTCAAGAATTAAGTAGATAGACAGCGGGTTTTGGTGAGATGTACTCTTGGTGGGCTGTCCTCCTACTGATGACAGGACAGAATAAAAGCTGTAGCAATCACATTTCTTTTCCAGGCTCCCCCGGCTCCTGCACTGAACAATTTCACTGGATTCAAAGAGTTTCTCTGAACTTATTGTCACAGAGCTGTCTGGGATTTAAACCAGACTTGCAAGCTGTTTTTGCTGAAAAATATTTCTGGCTCTAAGTGGTACTTTTCACGGGAGCTATTTCTTCCTAATGCAGGGTCCACTCCACAAAATCACAAGAAAGTTTAATGGCTTTTGGCATTTAGAACAGTCAACAACAAGCTGCTGCTCACAATAACACCAGTAAGCACTTATTTCTGAAGTCATTTTGGTTCTGCAACCAGCCATTTACCTGTGCCTGAACCTGCACCGCTAACCTCGCCCACAATAAGCTATGCCTTAAGATGCCACTTTGAAGTAGTGCCGAGGTTTTGTAAAAAAAAGCCCTGTTGTTCACCTCAAGTGGAAGATCAATTCTGTCAGACAATCTGTTCTTATCAGTCTCTCTGCTGGCACTTAAAATGGGTTTTACTGTATTCCTGGGAGTCATATACACAGAGGGAGGCTGTGGGTTACGGGGGCTCATAGCAGGAACTCACCACCCTTCTGTCCTTATGACAGATCCCAGATAAGGTATAGCCAAGCTGATATATAGTGGATTATTCTAACACACCTTGTGGAAGGAATTTATAGCCAAAAGAACTCATCAGCCGTGTGAATGTCTAAAAGAGAAGGTAATCTCCCCAGAGAACACAAAGTGCCAGCCGTGATGAAAGGCGTTGGCATCCTGTTTGCATTCATTTGGCTGACAGTCAATGAATGACTTTGTTTCTGCTGGTAATTGGGGTTCAAACATTTTCCAGTTATGGCAAAAAGCTTGGAAAGATATCTTGTTTTTTAAAATACAGCGGATCCACGCTCGGGGTTGGGTCCCTAAACTTTCCAAAGGCCATACAAATAGCAGTGATTCTCCTCAGGTTTCACCACCTATACTTATTTTACAATTATTTGAATGAAAGTTCAGGCTTGTGAAGGTTAATGGACTGCCTAAACTGGAAGCAGTAATTCTTTACTTATCCATAGGCTAGAGGCAGAGCCAGAGCTGCCAGGACGAGCTTCCCACCATGACCCTGTGACCTCAGCTGTCATTTGGAGAAATCAGCCTCCGTTGAGGTCAGGAGTACAGTGGTGTTTAGCCTTTCCATCTCCATGGCAACTTACTCTTGGGCATCTTCTTCCAAGCAGTTACTTCCAATTGCCTTCATCTGAGTGTGGCTCTTTGACATATGAAAACCCACTTGTTAGGGACCGAGGAGACACCAGTAAGCTCATCTCGCTCACGTCTGCAAGGCAGGCTTCAGCTGCATCGCAAAGGGGGAAAAGTGCACTTTCCCCAAGTTAGCCAGGCTCCACAAATGGCCTGCTCACACGTAACGTGCTAATTTTCTTTTTTTTTTCTCCCCCCCCCCCAATAAGCTTTTTGCCTTTGGACAATGAAAAATAACAAGAGTGGAAGGAGCACTTGAAAAATCTCTCTGCTGTTTTTAGCAAATTGCATACAATTGGTTCTCTAAAGTGACTGGAGAAGCAGCCACTTGGGTTTTTTTAAAATCTTTTTTTATATATATGCACACACACACACATAGATGTATATCTACATACACATTTTATATAAATGTATGTACATGAAAGCAGATTAAAGCAGTTTCCATGCAAGACTTTTTAGAACTAAAGTTAAAGCAACCTTTTCTTTTTGCATCCTCAAAAATCCTAAAATTTATTTCTGATTAGAAGTGACTTTGGCAATCTTGCACCTTGGACTCATGGATGCTCCACATACGCTGCTGTCCAGGACCAAAACTCAATAGTGAAATTTGCATAATTCAGTATATATCAGCTGCTGGTAATCTCACAAAGCTACAGAAACAGATGTGTGAGAGGGCGGTGGAAAATGAGAAACAGTCTTACAAACCGTTTCGCCTATTTTGGAAACAGGAAAACACAAGGAAGTATATAACTTTTCCATTCTATTATTTTTTCCAGAGAAGAAAACATACAAACAGCAAATGTAAGTTTTGAGGATAGTGCCATTCTGGACTGCTGTAACAGGTGAGACTATCATTACATTCGTTAAAGTGCAGTTCCATAAAGGATGCTTTCCTGTGCCCACCCAGACTTTCTAAACATCAGCACCTTAAAAGAGGATAGTTTTACTGGGAAAATGGAAACCTAAATGTACTGTCCCCTAATGTCATTAAGCTGGTTATACAGGCGGGGTTACAAAACACTGAATTGAAGTTGCCAAGTACGGGTGCTTGCAAAAGTATTTAAACAAGCAATATGCCAAGTCACAAACCCTTGCAGATAAAATCTGCTCATGATGAATCATTGTACTCATTATAAGTTGGAGAATTTACTCCCCCACAGCCAGACAAGACCTTGCTACAGGTGGGGCCGCATAGACAAGAACGCTTGTGGTCTTCTCCACAAGGCTCCAGTTCTGAAAGATGACTTTCTCTTAGGTTGAACGCACTATATACGTGTTCAAGAGCTTTAGGCATATATGAAAGTTCTTACTACAGGTGGGCTGAGGAATTCTTGCAGATATATACAGCAGAGCCTGCGGTCCCAGGCATCGGTGATGTGGCCACCGTACATGATCTCACCAAAGAGGTAACGCAAGTCTTCCCATGGAACCAACCAGGGGGAACAGAATGCATCACTGAATAAAACAAGACAGCTTTCTGAAGGACAAACCAAAGCTGCTCAGAATAAACGCTATTAAGAGAAACAAAAGAAATTCAGATACTTCCTTTCAGAAAGCTTCATGGTTATATATTTGCATTGCTGGGTTTTGTTTGTTTAGCAAATATCTACACTGAAATACAGATTTCTTTTATTTCAATCCAGTGAGAGGTATCTATAAATATCTGAGTAAAAATATCAAGTTTGTGACTAAAATTCAGTAACAGTGTAAAGTGCATCATCTGAGCCTTATGACATGTTTTCTACCTTATCCCTTATAAAAAGCTTTTAAGAGAAAAGTACATTTTCAGAACACCGCATGATATAAGAGAACATAACTCATTAACAAGCTTATGTATTTTCCCATACAGATTTTTAAAAACATAATCCTCATGAGTGACAGAAAGGTAACCTACTGTGCCTTTCTTAGAGGAGAAATAAAAAACTTGTATCTGATTGCAGTCTTTTATATCTCCTCACTAGGAAACACTCAGTAGCTGAAATTCTACATTATTTGAATTTGGGATGTATTCAAGACCTTCGGTAAAAATTGAATTAATCCCATTACTACCACATCACGAAAGCATTATGTTTATTGTAGCACTCTAATCGTAACGCCACTGTTATAGCATCTGATTAACAGTGGTAACACATTTTATTCAAGGAACTACTGTCTTTCTCTTTTATTTGGTTTCAGAGAGCTTGAAGCTTCTTTTTGCTACCCTTTAGTTTGCAAAATATGCCAGTTTGTGATGAAGCCTTCCCAGACAGGAACCTTTGCACCCTTGGGGGCAGTTTTTGCCTCCCAACAGTTCAAGTAAAAACTTAATTATAGGCTTTAAATATTGCATGATGTGACAGAACAGAACAAGTAAAATAGCTGCAGCTATTCCGGCCTGCTCGCTACAAGTTTATTTCAATTTGAATATGTGAAACTTTAATCCATCTTTCTTTTAAACTGGTGTGAAGAAATGAAAAAAGAAGAAGAAAAAAAAGGCCACTGGAATACAGCATGCAATGCTGCATGCTGGTGATGAGAAGCCTGAGGAGAGAATCCCTGTGAAAAACGCCAGCAACTTGGATTTAGAATGAAACATTCTTGCAGTTAGAATAAACCTGCTTTTCTCTTTGCTGGCAACAGAAACACATTTAACGTTTTTCTAATTTCATATATATATATCTCAAGAAATGGCTTTTCCCTTTGTCTTTAGAAGAGTATATCAATATTCTAACTCAATACAAGCTCATTCAGCTGCACGCTTCTGGGGACATTGATTACACCGGGATAATCAAAGCTTGTGATATAAAAGGGACATTTTTGCTAGTGTGAGAAAACAGAGGGGTTTGCATTAGAAATATTTTGGGCTGTCAGGTTTGCATAACTGTCACTGTACTCTATAAAAAATTGGTCTGTTGTACTCAAAAAACCACTGAGCAATGGCTATGGTGAGGCTGGAGTCCACATCCCACTCACAACATTGAACAACTCCATGAACACGTGTGTGGGGATCAGAAGGCAGAGGAGAAGAGTGGGACAATGAGGCAGGAACAGGCATCCTGCACTTCACCTGAGGAAACCTTAACTATCAGTTAGTATGGTGGAGTTTGTCTTAGCAATAGGAAAATGGGTTAAGTCAAACTGAGATGCAAGAAGATTAAATATCCACAGGGAAGCACCATAAACTGGTACAAGCGATGATGGAGTTAGGGCAATTTACACTAGCTGATGGACCAGCTGAAGTTTCCTAGTTTACGCTTTCTGGTTAATCTCTAATTATCTTAAACAAAATTGTCCCCAAATGATACTCATTTGGGAGATTTTATATATATATATATATATATACACACACACGTGCGCGCGCACACACATACACAGAGTCATATACATGTATACATACCTACAAAGTCATGTTTTAAAAAACTATCATATCTTTTCACCCTCCAATACTTATGTTAAAAAAAATGCTTTTAAAGCCCCAGGGTAATGAATCACTAACCAATAGAATGAGAAGGGCCAATAACCAATATTACCAAGAGGAGAGAAGAAATAATTCTTGCTCTTACAGACCTTTCTAGTCCTCCCTGCCACGAGAATCCTCCCTCTCGTTAATTAGCAAAATTAATTATCCAGCTTATGAATCGTGGTTTGAAAAGAGCAGAGCTTAAAGCAGCAAGATTTATTAGCAAAGAAAAGTAAGGGTTGGAATAAGCTGATTTTATAGACTTGTTTTCTAAATGGGAAGCATTATTAAATCATCACTATAAAATTAAGCAATTATTTCACTATGACACCAAGTACCACAGAAAGAAAAAAGAGTTTCATGTCCTATTAGCTAAAAAAAAGGTCAGTAGGGGTTAAAGAAAAAAGGAAAATTAATTTCTAAGAGTAAATACAAGTTGGCAGATATGGAGAAAACCGTATCTGTGACATTTCCCTCTCTTTTGTTCTTTATAAATATCTCTTAAATTTCTTTAAATTACTAAAATGGGAAGACCTATTCAGTACTATCCTGTATAATTCAGTAATAAATAATTATTGCTTTTATTTAGGCATTTCATATACAGAATATACACAATGACCTCAACTGAGTATTTAAACTGTACGAGTGTGAAATATGCTGCAGCTCAGAAACCAAATCACTCGTCCACCCTTAACTTTGACTCAAGGGGAACATTACTGAGAAAGTCACAACAAGGTGGCATCCTTAATACATAATAATGACACATGCAGGAAATGCACCATTATTTATACATGTGACGTGCTGTAAATTGCTTCCATCATCAGAACTAATTGTAGTGATTATTAATGCAGTGTTATGAACTGTCAGAATTGCTGTATGTAATTACATTTGTGCAAATGCTTCATTACCTGCCTAATGAATTTGGCATATATGCACATGTAAACCACTGTTTTTGTTAACATAATGAAGGGCATTTTTTTCCCCCCAAGCTACTGATGTGGAACTGGTTTGACCTATATTACAAAGTTCAAGCATCCACTGCCAGAAAACAAAAAACCCATAAATGCCCCCTGAACTGGTTTATTTTCGTACTCAGCAACAGCATCATATAATGCCAGCTACTTAAATAACAGCTTCAGAGAATGATTTGTATCCCCCTTATTCAGTAGAAACACCTGATTGAGTTTAAATCACCTTGGTGTGTGGTTACCTGACCACTGCTTCTTACCTTAGTAGTCTATAAATAGTTGCAGAGGAAGTGACCCAGGCGGTGAGATCTCTAGCACCGAATGCGTACCTTCCACTCCAGCCCTGAGGGCCAAACATCAGTCTCCCAGCAGTGCAAGTGTGAAAAGAACACAGAGAAAAAAGGATGCTTTTAAATTCTCCTTCTCTGGTACACAGGTCAAGGCTATCCTGTTAATAAAAAAAAAAAAAAAAGGGGAGGGGGGGAAACATTTCTCGAATTAAGAGCCGGCAGTGTTGTTGATAGCTGTGCCTGCCTCAGCTGCCAAAAGGGAGCACTCACAAGCCTGAAGTTTGAAGGAGAGCGAGAAACAGGTTTCTTAGTGATGAGTGACAGTATTTTTTGCAGTAATTCCCAGAAGCAAAGGTGTTGATGGTTATCTTTCTATTTCCAAATGTCCCTTAGGAAAGAGAACTGTTGTGCTACTGAAACCAATGAAAACAGAGATTTTAACTAGAACTTTATAAATATTACTCAGGTAACTGCTATAGTTTCTTAGTGTAAATCATCCGTAGACTTTATTCCAAGTAGAAAATTTGCCCGTTTAACATTTATTAAAAAAGCATACTATTCCTTCAAATTTTACACCGTTTCCCACAGAGTCATGTCTGAAATTGAAGTTTAATTTTTTTTTTTTGCCTCCTTTTTTATAGTGTTAATAGAAAATCTCAGCAAGAGGAGATTCTGTGCAGGGCTTCAGCTGGTTTTTAGATTACTGAGACAAACTATTTGGCATTTTCCTATAAAACCTGCAGAAATTTATTCTTCGTTCTCTGACAGTTTTCTATACTCCATCTTTTAGTTTAAGAAGTAATTGACATAACAAAATTACTTTTGGTACCCATAAAAACACGGATGTGTAGAAGGAACTTCAGAGGGATAAACTCTTGGCTGTCGAAAGGAAATAGGCCATCCTAAACTGAACAACAGGTAGTAAAGTCTTAGAAAAGGTGAAGGATTTTATGTCTGACAAAACCCGCCCTTAAGTCAGAATCTGGAGTTTAACCATGAAAAATACAACACAAGCTTTTATCCTGAAGAAAACCACAAAACATGACATTTATTCCACCTGGATTAAGCATGGTTTGATTTTCTTATTAATTTTTTTTGAATTAAAATACTTTAACCAGGAACATATTAAAGACAGTGTCTGTACAGCAATTTGTATTGAGCTGCAAACACACGTGGCTCAAAATAATAGGAAAGAAAAGAAAGTCTTCTAAAGTATCAAGCTTAGAAATTAGCTAATTAAAATACATATATATATTTTTCTTGAACAGAACACAGCCTGAAGTGGGACAACAATACATACAAATTGCCTTTATTAAAAACTTTGTCCAGCTTTTTCAGCTTTCCATTAAAAATATTATATGTTATTAAAAAAAAAGAATCAATTGCCCACAGCCCACAGCCATTCTTCCTTTCTCATAAGTATCTGTCTGAATCACCTCCTACCATCAAAATCAATCAATTTATAGCCAAGGTAGCTTTGACACGGCTCTTTTTGTGCATGGTTCTTTTCTTCTAGGCATTTTTTACCAGAGCTCCTTTTAAAAGAAACTCTTACCCTTTTCACATCCAAGCTCTGCCTTCGTGTGTCCTGTGCTCAAATAAATACATGCTAATACATTGCTGGAAGGCTAAAGTGTACAGTTACAGTTGCCTTTATCGTGGTCTGCTTTGCTGACATGAATAAGCTTGTTTCTCCAGCGTTTTCACAGCTGCAGGGAAGCTGACTTGCACTGAGCCCGAAGATCTGTCTACAAGTTCATCAGGGTAACAGACCGGGATAACTAGGGATCTGGAGGAAAGGGGCTATGCACGCCCAGTGACACCCCGGTCCTCCACATTCTCATGCCTTCTTTCTCCCACTACTTCTTCCCACCCACCACGCAGCTCCACAGAACCTCACATGCAGGGAAAGAGTGAAAGACAAAACAACAAGCGGCGTGTAACCCTTGCTCATGAATTCCTTTCTTTATGACTAACTGCAGGAATTCATACACAGGGTACTGAGCCATTGCCGGAACATCTGGGTACATAAATCCACTCTGCAGGAGAATGGACATGATAAAACCAAATGTAGAGCTGAGCAAAGTTAGCAAGTACCATCTTGAAAGATGTCTGACTTTAGTGCATGGACAGTTTTTTTCATAAGGCTGCACAGATGGGTGAAGCTGGTACGATAAATGCACTTCTCCCTATCTTTGTAAGCATACCTATGCAAGTCTAGATATATCTAGATATTTAATAATACAAGTGTACACATTATTGTCATGTGTTTCCCCCTGCACAACACTGCCGGGAAACATGGAGGCAGTACAGGGCACGGAGGGCTGGCACCCTGCAGCTGTCACGATAGTTTGGAAGCACAAAGATCCCAAAGTTCTGCTCTCCTACAAAGCCGTCATCAGCGTTATCACTTCTCCCCACAGGCGAAGGAGTAATTAAAAGAAATTAATGAAAAAAAAAGTACATCTCGCTTTTACCTGGTCAAAACTGTACAGTGCAGCATGTAAATTAGCCAGCATCTCTGTAGGAGGTTCACTGGTAATTTTAATTGAGTTTTCTGGTATTCCTTGAGGAATGATCTGCTCTTCTGGGGTTGGAGCTGGTTCAGCACTAAAGAAGACAAGGAAATTAAGATGACTTTCTTCACCGTATTGCTTAAGGGGTTCTTCCAAAGTTCCTAGCCACTTGGCTACTGGATGAATATTTGGTTGAAAAATAGCTAATATGTTTATTGGGAGAAAAGAAACGAGTTTGTTATCCTCAGTACATTGTTATTGTGTCTTTATAATAAAAAATAGCTAAGTTACTTAATTCAAAGCATCACTTTATTATTAAATGAATTGATAATGCAAAGAATAACCTTGAAGATTCTTAGCTACTATGCCATTTCTTGATATCCGTTGCAATGACATTAGGCTCTAAAGTTTCATGCCTTGATTTTGAAGCTAACAAAAATATTATAAACTTAGGGTGAAGTAGTCTGGGGGTGTGGTTGTTACCCTATGTAAAGATAATCATAACTCATCAGAGAACTTGGACTGTACTTAAATTCCCTGTAGAACTGGGACCTAAGTCAAACTACATCCAATGCACACCAGGAGCAAGACTGAAGAAGTGCTAGACAAAGAAAAATGTTTACAGCTATCCTACTACTTAAAAAATACATTTCATACCACTTCAGAGCCCAGTTGTCTTGATATATTGATTCTTAATATATTAAGATATTCTTATTGATATATTGATATATATTGATATATTGATTCCTAATATACTGATTCTTAATATATTAGGACAGTGGGAAGTCATTGATAGACTAAAGAAATTAGTTATAATGGAACAGTATGTGCCTCCAAAGCACCTACTGGTGAAATATGAGTATATCAAGATAAAGGTTGGCTGGGCTACACCTGCTTTCACTCCTCCATTACCCCACACTCTACTTTTTTGTTACGGAACTAGCATTTCAACTCATATTGCAGCTCAGCCCTACAGCTTCTCTCTGGCTCCTCACTAATGTGCCAGGAACTGCTGATTGCACTGGCTTCCACCTCCATGCAGTGCAAGAGGAACTGCAACTCCATACACGAGCCAAGGAATACAACATGTGAGTCACACTCTGGCTGCTGTATCGCTTTACCCCGAGACCTGCTGAGGGAATATTCCCAAATTGTCCCTTGACGTGGAAAAAGGAATAGGGAAGTGGAAAGAGAGGAAGACTTTCATATCACATTACTTGATAGTAGCTCAGCATTTTTATATAGGCTACATCCATCCACTGCAAAGCAGAAGTGATTCTAGCCTTAATATAATATAATAACAAAATAACCTTTTGATATATCAGATGTCTGAGTTTGAGCCACTAGAGTGACACTAGAGTTAAACCTGTTATCAAAAAATTTCAAGTCAGTCTTTCTTCTGCCAGTTTACCAAACACTGTGCCAATTGTTTTTGCTACCATTTTTGAGACTTTGCATTGATTAATCCTCAACGTACTTGTCCTACCTCTTGCTCTGGCACCTTCTGGACTTCCCTCATCTTCACCCCCGGCAGGAGTTTGGTAGTAAGAGCTTGACCTATCTCTTGCTGAGGTCAGTAAAAAACCTCCTCCCTGCTTCAAGGGCATAGGTCTGAAGGTAAGGCAATTTCTTAAGTATTTCCCAGGTTAGTCGGAATAGCAGGGTTTTAAAAATATATAATTATACATCCCCTAGCCTCCAACAAAATGCATAGTAAAATACTTAATCTTTTCACTCCTGTATTTTTTTAAAAACATAAATATATAGATATTTGGGCCAAACACCAGAAGACTGAAGCTTAAGAAGCACTGAGTACATCCAAATCCCACTAGCTCTAGCTGTCTTAGTATCATTTCAGATTTGGTCCAAAAATCTTTATTTAGTCCTTTTGGACTTTCCCCAATCCCCTGCTACCAAAAATCTTCGCAGCAAAATTGTCACCTCCCTCAGGAGCCAGGCATAACAGGCTGGAAAATGGATCAGCTCTCTAACACCAGAAGCCTCTCAGATGTTCTCCATTTATCTCGGTCGCTTCAGACACACAAAAATGCTGATTTAGGGCCTCTGCCATCTTCCATTTTCGCGCCCTGTCCTCAGAGCAACTCAGAACACCAAAATTCCCCTGAAAACCAACTTTGCTCTTTCCACCACAACAACATTTCTATGCTCACTAGCAGAAAAGCAGAGTTCAGACTAGTGCAACCAGCTTACTCGTGTGAAACCTGGTTAAATAATTCTTCCAGTTTCAGTGTCGACTGAGGGGTCGGTTTGTGTGTGTTTGCACAGTGCCTAGCACACCAAGGCCCCTCACTCATAAGTTTGTTTCAGCCAGCAGAGAACACTGAGTCCAGCCCATCTTTTCATTTGCTGCAGGCAACCTGGTTGACAGCCAAATGTGTACGTTGCTGAGGTTAAAATCAGGAGAGGAGGGAATCACCTGGTCTCCATGACCTCCTTAATACCAAGGCCTGGAACATGCATTTCTTGGCGGGCTTCAGGGCTAAGGGATTGTGACAAATGTCCATCGGCTATTTAGCATAAAACAGTGGGAGGGAAGCAGATTGTTTCAGTAGCATTAACAATTGCAGTGCTCCTGTCCGCTCTGTCATTGCGCCAGGAACCTCAGCTCGCCAGGGTATTGCACAGACCTTTTTGCCTGCTGTGGAGTGGGTTCTCAGTCCGTACAACGCTGGCCAAAGCTCCGCTGCTATCTCAGAAGAGCAGCACTCCAGGGCTAATTACACAGCTTCCCAAGGAGGAGTCAGACCCGTTTTATTGAAATCTCCATTATGGCCTGCTGAACAGAACAGGAGCTTTTAATTACGCAGGGGAAGTGTATGCCTGAGGGCAGTCCTACCTACTCACCAGAGGCTTTGTGTTTTATTTCTCCTGTTCCTCCTGGGAGGGTGAGGACAGTGTTCAGAAAAACATGACATACACTCTATTAATATGAAGTTTATCTTACTAAAATCAAAATCGAAATGGAACAAGATTGTTAGCTGTTTCAAACCTTTGCTGTAACCTACCATGTATTTTGTTTGTATTCTGGGAATATCCCTCCAGCTGAGGAGCCAGTCCCCACCAGTGGGGCTGCTTGACTCTCGTTTGGAGAAGAACCCGGTGGCCATGCCTGGCAGCCTTCTCGAGTGCCTCCTCTGCAACCATCTCCTGCCATTGTCCTAAAGAGATGTTATGAAATCTTCCAGAGTCTATAGTGAACTCAAGCTTTTTTGCCTGTAAAAGAAATGATTGGGGAAGGGTGAGTGACAAGGGGGTTGGAAGTAGGAAAATTAGCAGAGCAGAAAGGAAAAAGAATGATAATGCCCCCATTAATTTCACTATCACTTGTGCAATGCGTATTACTTCTTCTGAAGCACTTCACTAAACCCTTACAATTTCAACAAGCAAAATTGCGAGCTCTCAACAGTGGCCTTATTGCTGGTATTAGAAAGAGCCTGCAGAAATCTGTTCCCTTGGTTTTAAGATAATGAACCTTTTGACATTTTGATAGATGCTCGGCATTGTTACTGAGCTTTAGAAACTCTTATGGGGGGTACAGAGCAATTCCCTTATGAAAAAGGGAGCAACATGTGGTAGATATCACATCAGTTTTTTAACTGATTGGTTCAGTGGGTAAATGCACAAGCCTCTCACCTTGTGAGGCCTGAGTTTAAATTGAGCACAGTGAGGTCACAGCTGTATTAACCTGGTATTCTCACTATTGTCTGTGGGGAATAGCAATCCTAAGTATAAAGCCACAGAGCCCTGTACAATTGAATATAGTTTGTATAATGACCATTATTTAGTCACAGGGGGCATAAGATTACATGAGCATGGAGAAAATTGCCCTCTGGCCCTCATCTAGTCAAAAGGTAGAAAACAGTACAAAGGAAACTTGCATTATGCCAAGCAGAGGAATGCTTGGTCTAAAAATTTCTTCATACTGTAGTGCTTATGGCCTTACACTTTTCATCTACCCCATTTACCATGAATACAGTGGGGGTGGGAGAAACTTTAGAATTTGAATCTTCTGCTGAAAAGAAAACTTGCCCAACTTTCCCATAGTAATGTGTACTTCCTTGTAGTGACAGATGATTCCAGAAGGCTTTGTTCCATGTAGTAAAAATCCACCCATACACATATGTGTGTACAGGTACATACACACAAGCGTATAACCATCTATTGATTTATCTACATTTATAGCCCTGCATGATCCATTTCACTTTTGAACTCAATTTTTCTTTCTTTAGTGGGAGCACAGTTGAGTGATCCCTGCACCAGAAGCAAATAAGAGGCTTAGTGTCTCAATATCTTCAAATGCGTCTACTGGAGACAGAATGAAAAACACAGGAGTGGCTGGACTGCTCTCTTCATAGGATTTTGCTAAGTCCATCCGTGTGCTTTCCACATATCTTAAGCCAAGATTTTCCTCCACAAAGTTCCTATATATATGAAAAAACATGCACTAAACACCAAAAATGTTCCCTGATACAGGCTTCAAGCCCGCACTGTTCTCAGTCTTGAGTGGTTGACAGTGATGGTCTAACAGTTGCTTTATCAAAAAAATTGATGAAGTGAACTGAAGGCAAGAAGGGGAGGCAGGTGGTGAAGCAAGACAGAAGACAGTCATTCCCATTTCTCTGTGGGATAGGGGCCACATGACAGAAAAGAGCAACTTTTGAGTGAAAAGGACCTCAATAACCCAATCCAAGAACTCATTATATGCAGGCAATACTGCCGTGTGAAGCCAGGGCAGCTGGGCAGAATAAACACCCAGGACACAAAAACTAATTCTCAGAAGGCATGTAAATGGGTAAAAGCTGTGATGGTGGGGTGTGGAGGATCAGGTCTATGAGACCATCACTTGGGATCAAAATATTAAAACAGTACAAATGGAAAACAGCTGGGAGAAGACTGGTAAGCATCCAAAACTGAATCTTTCTTGGTATCACAGAATTTTAAAGAAGCAAGACCTGAAAAATTGTCCTCCTGTGGGGTTAGCTACCGGCCCTAATACCATAAAAAGAACTAACACTGAGAAATACACTTCTAGCTATTAACAACATAGCTAACTATATTTCCATTTATTAATGGGCACTCTCCTCAGGGTACCTATATGCAATCTAAAAGAAATCACAAACAGAGGTCTCCAAATATGCCGTGATAACACTACCTCTTCAAAAACTCTTCCCCAGCAGAATAGGCTGGGAAAGGCCACAGTCATTGATGTCAAATTCTGGTTGATCACCTAGTTTATAAGTTATTTGCCTGCCTCTTAAGATCTGAGTTTTCTCCACATTGACACATACAAGCCGCCCTCACATACACGTGCCCCGAAGGACGTATCCTCAGTTTTCATACCCAAGAACATATGTCATTCTGTCCGGACGGAGCACCCTCAGTATGATTAGTTTCTGAAGAGAGCTTTTGTTCATCTATTTCTGGGGGAGATTTTCTTTTTCTGGATATTCTGAGTCCACCCATTTCTTCCACCTCTTGGTGGATCCTTCAATAGCGTTATTCAGCCCCCTGAATAGATCCATCACTGCCATAGCCTGGAAACATGCCACAGACATAAATACAGATGATGTATCTTCTGTGTGAAGACTGAAAGGGGAAGACAAATTCTGATACTTTCAGGGTATGTAAAAAAACATAGCTTAACCAATTAGCAGGGAATCAGGACTTACCTTAAAACACTAAATTACATATAGATATATATGCATAATATTAGTTATAAGAGTTTACTTTGATCAGTATTGCCATACTGTTTCCTCCCTGTTAAATATCAAGGTATGACACACTGGAAACCTTGTATGGGACATTTACTATAGTAAGGAGTCGTAGGAAGATCAGAGTTATATTTCTAGGGGACTGGACAAATTATGGTAAAACAGAATTTCCTAACAAAGCATAGTATGTGATGTCTAAGGAAAAATACACTTAAGAAGCAAAGACAATTCCTCTTTGAAAGCATCACTAGTTCTACTAAAAATTATGGTGGAATGTATGACTTTATCTGAAATTGTCTAGTTGTAACATGCCTCCAGAAATAACATCAGAAGAGATTTAGAACTGAAAAGCAATTTTCCCAAGCTACCCTAATGGCACTCCATGACTGAGTAGTTAAGAAACCAACAGAACTCTTGTAAGTGTGTTCAGCTTTGAATTGAAGAAGGAAATCCAATTCAAGGAGTTCTGTCTCTTTACTTCTTAGAAGAACCTTGGCGGCACACAAAATTGAAAAAGGTCATCAGACTTGCTTCAGAGCCACTTCTGCCTTGAAATATTCACTGCTCAAAGTATTACTGAGTAGGGAGGTCAAAGCAACAACAATTCCTACGGCTGCATTTTCTAAAACTCTGATACAAGAATTTACAACTTGTTTTAACAATAATTTAAAATATTGATTTGAAATCTATAGCAAATGGAGCGATTCTTAAATATTAGTCACTAAAGAGTATGACAAACTTTTTCAAAACCATACCTACACACACAGAGAGCTGAACTTTCCTTTACCTGTTAAAAAAGATACCATGAAAACCAACCACCACCTGTCAGTCAAAACTTTTTGCAGAAACTATAACTGCTGTTCATTTATGTACTGAAAGACAATTTCACTCAAATTTTAAGATGAGCTAACCAACAACGGCAGTTGTTTAGCTTGAGGGACCATAAACAAACATCAAAATATAAGCCTTGCACACTGAAGTTAAGCTTACATAAACTGGGCCACAAATTATTTTATACAAATACTACCAAAAAAGTACAGATTTCTGAATCCCATTTAACTATCTCTAAGTATCCTTTTTATCTCTTGAAAGACAGAGAGAAGAACAAACAGTGCACAGCTTTTTCCGTCACCATTCTAATCCCTCTTCAGACTGCAAGTTGACACAAAGCTTTGGGAAATTTGCAAATCCTGAGTGGTTTTTGTTGTTGGGGTTTTTTTTGGTGGTTTTTGTGGGGTGGTTTTATACAGAATCAGTTCTGGCACATGAGCTGAATGTATACTGATGAAAACTCCTCAGTTTCTATGAGGGGTTTTTCTAGTTCTTTTATCACTTTAACCATATACAGTGGGAAGAAGAGACACTTTTGCCATGATACTATATATTCTTTTTCCTTTCTGATATAAATAGATCTTTCTCTCTCTATTGAAAACCCTCTTTCTTTCCATCTAAAAATATATTTAATAAATCAGAAGTTTATTGTGCCCTTTACTCTGGTTTCTGTCTACTCTGTAATTGTGATAGAGCTTGTTTTTCGGTTGCCATACAGATTTCCATTCTTCATGATCCATGCCAGTACCTCTGCTACAGAAAAGACAGAAGTTAAGCGGCCCAGAGCTAAAAACCAAGGTGATATGAATAAACCCATCTGCACCATGATGCAGAGAAATCATCACCAGTTTTCCTTCCCCCTTTTCTCTCCTTTCTCTTCCAGACATTTCTGTCTGCTTTTAACTCCTATTTATGCACTGTGTGAGTCATTCCTTTTTTCCTACCCTCCCCAAATGGCTTCCTCAATTTATAATTTTTTACCTTCTTCCCAAATTAGTGGTTTCTAGTTTAATTCCTACCTCTGTTACTGATCAGCTCTATGATACAACCTGGAGCAAGCTCTTCAGGGCAAAATCTGCCACCTGGTACAACTGAACCCTATTTTTTTTCCAGGGCTTACAGATAACTAAATTAAAGAAAAAATAACAGCCTGAATGTGATATGGATGTGTATTGTTTAGTGAATTCTTACTTTACATACCACATCAATTTCAATCCTAATTATCCCACCACAAGCAGCTAAGTTGTGCTATTTGTCCTCAGCATAGCTTCATAAAGTCATTGCAGCATTTTAAATGAAAAGAATTACAGAAAAGTGTCTTTGGAATTTTTGCCAATTATTATTGATATTGAAGCAGCAGTCACACTGTGTGAGAAACTGCACAGCCACAAGGTAACAAGATAACTTGCTTGGGCAGAGGCATCACCTTCTAGTGAAGAAAGAGCAAGCTCAGTAAATATCAGCATCACTGATCTGAGAATTTTACCCTCACATGAAAAGCTGTTTGGGCCAAGAAAATGAGCTTATACTTTGCAAAAAGTCCTTGGCTGTGAAATGAAAGGTTAAATATGTGGCAGCTTCTGTCAGGTTAGAGATATGACACTGAATATCCCCTGATTTTTCAGCCTGCTTAATTGCTTTGTGGAGAACTGCATTGAAGGCCTGAAAATAAGTACAATTATTTTCATTTATTTAATTTCAGAATTCTGTTTGTTTGCTTTTCTACACACAAGGTTTCTGACTGTAGGCTTCTAAGAAGAGCTGGCCTAAGCAGTCTAAAATGCAAGGCACTTCTGCCAAGAGGCTTTTGAGGAAACTTTCAGCAAACCAGGGGTGAGGGCTGCAAACAGCATTACTCTTCTGCTTCCTTACTTAACTCAGCAGGCAGAACCTCTCACTTAAGCAAGCTGGTAATTTTGCAGTGGGTGGTCTCCCTTCCTCATAGCATTAGACCATTTGGTAGATTTGCCACAGTGAATTTTTAATACAGAATACCTCAAAAGTCTTCTTACCTGACCCTGTGGGATGGCTTAACACAAGGAAGGTAAACTGTACTAGCACAGTCAGAAAACACTGTCAGAATGGAGGCAGCTGACAAAGAGACCCGTGAGAATGTACGGTGTTACAGACCAGCAGGAGATCACATCGTGTTCTCCTTTCCCAGACACACAGCCCTGCAAATGTAAACATCTGGTACAAGTAATAACTAATCTATTGAGCACCACTGCTGGAGGCAGAATTCTGTTTCTTGCACTTTGAAACCAAATCAGCAAGATAAATTTTGACCTTCAGTGAAAACTGGTAGATGGGGTTGATGTTGCCCAGACTACTGCTAACAAAGTAAAGAATGGATGCTCTTACAGCTGTTGGTCTGCAATGCTCTCTTGTCACATTAATCTGAGCTTCATTTTCTTTGGCTTCAGCTATCTATAGGATGACAGTTGTCTCATTTATATTTTAGTGCACCATGATTATCCCACAGAATTACCAAAACATTCCTATCCATACAAAAAAGAATATGGATATACTCTAGAATACTGACTTTATTTCAGACAGCAGCAAATATTTAAGGTAAGGTTCTTATCTCAGACAAACATTAGGCAATGACTGTTCTCTGCAGCAATATGCCAGTTCACTTGTGAAAACATGGCAATCGTATATTAATACATTTGTTCACATTTCATGCTGATATTTCTTTTCCAAGTACTAAATCAAGCACCCAAATCAAAATAAAAAAATTATTATGTGACAACTACATACCATAGATGTGAAACTGTGACTATGTGGGTGGACAGCAATTGCCAGACAGACAGGAACTGGACTATTCCCAGCTCATATCAATATTTCACTAAAAAAAATTAATAATACGTATTTTACAGGTGACTTTAAGCTGTTAAAAATAGTGTAACTGTTATTACCTTGTGCTGTATTTCTGCTGCAGTTGACTTTGGTGTTTCGAGTTTCTCTACAAGTTCACTGTCATCTAAGAAACTACTCTGGGCAGCTGACAGGCTGAGCAGCATGTCATCCTCCAGCTGCCTGAGCTCAGTCTTGAAACAGCCTGCTGCTTGGCCAGGATTGACTCGGAAAGGGAACGAAAACACTGTTTTTAAACAACTGCAGCAAGGAATACTGTTTTACCGCATTTGTAAGCTATATTTTATATTTATCAGTTGATTTAATTTAAATTTAAATTCCTGAAAAGGACAGTTTATCTTCTGTCCCTGTACACTAGAACCAAGGTTTTGGGACACTCAGAGGAGGAAGGCCAAGGTCACCATGGACCAGAACTTTATCTTTCACCTAGCTTCCTTCCTCCTCAGGCTACACAAAAGGATTAGGATGTCTCCAGAGATGGCAACTGGTAATCTATGTGACAGCTAAGAAAACCAAGAGTAGACCAAGGCTGGAGAATCCCATTTTGGCAGCAAGCAGTGTGGGAGATCAAGGTCATAGCCTGCTCTGCTGGACTGGCCTTCCGACAGTGAAAGAGCTTGATTAGTGTTACGGGGAGCTCTGACCCCCACACCAAAGGTGATACAGGCACTGTAAGCATACAGCCCCACGTGGAACAATGCGCAGATGCAGAGGAAAACGGCCAGCTGTTTTCAGATTGTGTTCCCAATTATATAGCTTTCATTGTTCAATGGGTAGTTAAACTCTCTGGCCCAGCTTGCCCTTGCACGAAGCAGCAGTACCTCAAAGAGGTGTAGCAAATGCTTGCAGATGAAGTTAGTAAATTACATGAGATAACTGGAAAGACTCACTAGAGAGATAGGAAGTGTTCTTATTATTAATTTCATACCCCTAAGTATTTTTTCATTTTTTAGCTCATAGATCACAGTCTGCTCAAAGTCCTTTCTATAACCAGCTACAAAAGTGTTTCTTTTCATAAGGTACTATATACATTGGTATGACTGCAGCAGCCACAGAACTGCATCTCTGCAGGAATAAATTATGATTTATTAACCAAATGCCCCAGGTCCTAACAGCGCCATCATATCCTCTTATGGACTGGCATGAAATTTTATTCATGCTTATCAGCTCAAGATCACTGAAGCACAAAGCACTGCAGAGGGCTTTAATCCTGCACTGTAAATTAAATGCAATGCGTAGAGTAAACGAAGCAGTAGAGAGAAGTGTGGGAATAAGATCACAATAAATTTAATTTCTAGCAGAGCTTTAGGTCAAGCCCAGCCCTCTAGAAGCACAGATCTGAGCAAATCAGTAGAAGTACTTTCTACACTTTGCAGAATCTGACCCTTAAAATCTTTCTAATATGTGGGTCACTAACAATTACAGTACAGCAGATTCAATCAGGCATACTAATACTAGCCTTGAAATTTCAGAATGGGTAACGGACAGATCAAAAGATAGTCTTTACCTTATGTTTTTCTAAGTCCGGCCTTTAGAGCACTAACAACCTCAGCCAACAGCTGGTCTTCCAGCCTGTCCCTGGTGACAGTGAAATGAATGAGGGTAGTCTGAGTTTGCAGTTCTGGCTTGTAGTGAGGGTTAGCAAGTTTAGTGTGAAGGATGAGATGGAAATTCTTGTTGAACTCACATTCATTGTCTTCAATCTTGATATATCCGGGAACGAGTAAAATGCACAAGACCGGGGACCTCACTGAATTAAAAAACCAGACATATTTTAGATTGCAAAAGACAGGTACTGCATGATCTTTGCAGCCTAGGAAATAGATACAAACCAAACCTTAGGTGCCTGCAGCTTAAGAAACGAAATGAGGATAACTGAACACACCAAAATTACATGAAGAATACACAGAGCATTTCTTAATTGGCATAGTTTCATTTGCATATACAGCAGACACCAGTGGATTATTCACTACTGTACTGAACAGTCTGTGGCTTAGGGGTAAACGTCTATCTTCATTACTTACCATGAGCTTAGGAAAATTTTCAAACAAACCTTAATGACCTAGCTGTTAGTTCTTACAATAATTTCTTTAAATATAGCTCACTTTTCCATCCTTTGAAACAGCTTAGCAGTAAATCCTAAAAAACTAAGCAGATGCATATATTTATAGCAAACTGACAGTGACCGGAGGAGAGAGAAGGGCTGGTGACTGAAATAACAAAAGTCTTTTTTTTTAAGGCAGCCTACCAGATGTTTTGTTCCAATTCAGGTATTTTCTGGGTAAAAGAATGAGTTATACTAGGTTCACCTTTTATTCACTGAATAAGATCCCTTACTGAAGAGTTGTAATTTCCTGACCCTGTGTCTTCAACGAGAGGTGCCAGCCTGTCCCATACAGCAGCACTACTGCTGCTGAAGTACCATTTTGGAGCCAGCAGTGAGGCAACATAAAGTTCACCTTCCTACATCTATGGCACAGCACCAAAAATAAAAAAGGAAGACTGCTTACAGACTACAGCGTGTGCTGCACATCTGGTCTAGTGTGAGCAGGTGCCACAACTTTGTGTCATCCGCTTGCACAGTGAGCAATACGCTGATCTTCAGCCACCACCTGCCACACACAAGCACAAGTACAGTATTTTCTGTACAGCAATGGCTTTGATTATTCTCTGCCAAGAAAGGAAATCCAAGCATTAGTAACAAAATCCTGTTCAAAAAAAGTCAGTAGAAGATTTATATAATGGAACATAGGTAGACACAAACCCTTTTCACAAAGTTCAAACTGACATTTGTTAAGTCAAATCAATCTTCAAAGTGAGTACAATAGTATAGATACTAAACACTTAAAATGCAATTCACAAAAGTCACATCAGAACATGAATAAAACAAGTCTTTTCTGTACAAATTTTAACATCATTTTCTTTCTAGGATATTGTAATACACTGCCAGAGTCACAGCCACGTATTTCAGCTCTTAACATCCTTGCCTGCTCCTGACATGCCCTTAGCTGGAAAACGTAAGCTAAATGAAATGGTGTTCTGAAAGCACTTCTGCATTTCACCAAGGATCAGGAAGAAAAGAGAGTCACTTATGATATTCTTCAAGTGAATTCTTGCTAGGAAATTCTGTGAATTCTGCTAGGAAACCCATAACTCTACAAAACTCAACATCAGATGCCATGCAGACTACTAGAGATGAGTCTTCCTGGCTTATGCTTGTATATTAGTGAAATAATTTAGCCATACAGTCATGTCCTTCAGATATACAACCTTTCTCAGGTGGACATGAATTCATCTTCCAGTTCTGCAACAGGGGGATTTCAATTCTGATACTGTGGTCTCTCCACAACCTTCAAAACTGGCTACAGCTGGAGGGAACAAAACAGCAGAGCTTGACACAGAGAGAGTAATTTTGCTCTGCTTTCAATACACACACACGGAGGCAAAAGGCAGAAGCAGAGATCTGACAAAAGACAACTTTTTTCAGTTTGCTTTGTCAGTGGAAAAAACTTTCGTAAGCGGTCACACTATATTTCAGGTCTATGTGGTAAAATAATAAGCTCTGGAGTTCTGGATTCAAGTACTTAGTTTATGGGTTCTCAATTCACAGGAGCAATAAATTACCAATTTCTGTGATTATCATCTATGAAAGGCAAAAACTACATAATGACTCAGTGGGTTTTATTGCTGCAGCTATTCTAGGTTTTCTGTTAATTACAGATCTGGGAAAAATAAATGTTTTGTTATTGCTCTCACACGGTTCCAGGAGTGTAAGCAACAACGATAAACACAGTGGTGGGGAAACCCAGTAGAATGGCTTCATTTTTTTCAATGAAACATATCTGTTTAGAGGTTAACTCTGTATTCTGAAGAAATGTAGCAGATATAGGCACTATTTATGGAGGTCCATGATGGAATGGCAAAAAAAAGATTGCTAAAGAAATTACTAAAGACAAGTTCTACTTTTGGTAATTTCTTCTTCATAATCTCCTGCTCCACCAGCAGAGGCAGATAGAACGGACTGAATTAATGCACCATTCTACCTAGGAATAGACAGAGCACCTTTCATGTGAGCTCCAGCTCCCTGTAATTTAAGAACATACAAAGTAAATTAAAAAGAGATGGTTCTCCACTATTTCTTTCCTGTTGAAATTCTCATAGATCTTGAAATACAATTGATTAAGGGATTCAAAAAAGGTTCACAAAGCACTTTTAAAATCCTGTCTAAACTTTGAGGAATAACTGAGTTTTAGCAAAAGTAAATATAAAAATAAATACATCCCAGAAGCTAAGATCAGTGCTAAACTCTCAGCTATCGAGACTCTAGGTATAATGCAACATCTGGTCTGATCTGTCAACAGCTGAGTTACTGGCACAAAGAACTGCTTCTCCCATGTGTATGTGCTGCCCAAGGAAACAATACCTAGGACTTTCAAAGACAGCCTCTGAAAGACAAAAAAAATCTTGAGTATAGGAACATGACTTCGTACTATGAAATGGCTCAAGAGTTTATGCAAAAACTTTTCTTAGCAGATACTTTCATGCAACTCAAAATTAAAAAGAGTACCTTTCAGGGGAGATGTTCTCCAGAACATGCCATGACTCTAAATGACAGAAGTAGGATAGTTCCCTGTAGCTAAGTGTTTTGGATCAGCTCAGCAAGAATGAAAAGAAGTGATAAATTCTTGGACAGGAAAGGAAAGGGAAACAATATTTTTCAGTGTAAAGAAAGAGGGATAAACACATTTTCCGAAGGAGCCTTCTTTGACTTCCTGCTGCTTAAAATTAAAAGCTTCTGGAACCAACTTGCAAACTCCAACAAGTAATGTAGAGAATGAAGTTGAATAAATCAGGTGAAAATAAGTGCAGAATGGAGCTGTTACTAGGCAATCTCAGTAGGCAAACTGTGCAAGTTGGTCAAACTAGTTCAGTGGGAAAAGCACTGCCTTAAAGTTGCACAGCTGGCAAGACTTTCAAGGCAAGGAAAGCTTCTCCCTGTGGAGAAACAGAGTGAATTGTCTTGCTGTTTCATGAATAATAGTCATGCCTCATAAGAATGGAAACTTGTTCATACAAGCTACATTTGCACATAAATCAAATTTCAAGGCATCTTAAAGAATCTTGTAATAATCTAATCTTGCAGCTGAAGAGACATGACTACCACATTGTGAACGTGCAAAGGATTTGAGCAGGTGTAACAACTTATGTGAATGCAAATAGGGGCCTTATGAACAATGAATTTATTCCTCTATCTTCTCTCCTATGAGTCAAAATGACATTGATCTATTATAGTTACTGCTCGTATCCAGTGATCTTCAAAACAGTGGTGCTGGGGAGACAGGATAGGAAGCACACAGATAAAATTCAAATGTTAAAGCCTATCCATACCAAACCTATTCAATGGCATCACTCCTCTTATAGCAGGCAAAACCCAACACAGTATAGAATTGGTACCTGTCTACTCTTATGCCTTGATTTATCTGCTCCAGAAAATCTAAGTACGTGCATTTTTTGCATACATCGCTAATAAGTTGCACCCAAATTTACTTACTTTTTTACTTGCGCCTTTCATGCTTACATAAAGCTATGTACTACAACTGATATTTCTTGGAAATGATTCAATTCTCTTTCGTCTCTTCTCCCTCTTCTTGAAGTAATCCTGAAATATTTTAATAAAAAACTTAGTATTTTTAAAGGCATTTTAAACATAAGGTCACAGTCTGAAGTGCATTAAGACCCACTGAGGTCGTTTGCAGCTCCAGAATTAAAATTAAAAAAATATCCAAACTTGAACACCTAAAACTTGTAAGGCTTCTAAACACAGACTGAGGCACTTAAGCAAGAAGTCTAATTTTCAGAGATATCGAGTACCTGTAGTTCACCCTACAACCACCCACATTTTGAGGAAAATAGAAATTTATACACATATTTGAAGTTCTTTGAAGCTGAGAATTTGTTTTGCAGGCTTCATTCAGAAACAAAACCAGAAGCTGGTGTTACAGAATATCTGAGAGTACAACACGAGCCGTCTTAGTAGACAAGGAAGGGGAGAGATACTCTCATGAAGCTGCTTCACAGATCAGCAAGTTCTGTAATATGCAGGCTAGTAAATTTGCTTTGGAAGGAGTACAAGCTGATAAATCTCCCTTGCTATGCTTTCTGTCGATTGATATGATAAGATATATTTTACTTAAAATTAGGATTGTCTGAAGCTCAGTGGATTTAATTATTTGTAATTATCCAGCTGTTGTCAGTATGTGGCCATTTTATGACAGCGGTATCTACTGTGTGGGTCAGGTTCAACTGTATATCTTTTCAAACACAGAATTAATGTACTATTGATGAAACCATTACTAGAACCAAATTAAAGTCTGGGCTGATGTATTGGTCCACAGGGTGCTGTCAGACATGAAAGGAGTAATTAGTATTCATTACTTCATACTCTGCAACATTCCAATTATTAATGAACTTCAGCTGCTGGACTACACCATATCTATCACAAATACCTTTCTAGTCTTTCTTTATTAGGAAAAAAAAAAATTCAAAGTGCCTGACACAACTACTAAAACAAACAAATAATAGAAATGAATCCAGAATGAGGAAAACTCTGTGTATTTGGTAATAAAGGGGTATATATATTACCAGTGCTCCACAAAGGAAACCTGCTGCATCTTCAATGAGCGACAGAATGCTATGTTATGTAATGCTAAAATATTCATGAGAAGAACCTATATTTGAATAGCTTCGCATATTTGTTTTTGTGTCTGTGTGTACGTGTACAGCTCTGTTGTGCTGCATGGAAGCCTTTGCTAAGTTAAATGCAACACACTGTTGCTGTGACCCTTGTCCTTTTCCATCTAACTTCTTTCTACTGTTTTATATCCCTCAGTCTCATGCCTTACGACTTGTTAGACTGGGCAATTTCTGATCTCTCTTTCAGACCAGTACAATTCTAATTTCCAGTAGAGTTTCTTCACCATAGATTCTAAAAAACAAGCTATATGATCTTACTCTGATGTACTTCAAATACCATGATAGAAAAATGAAACAAGAAGGAATAATTTCAAGATCTCACAGTGCAGGGCAAGAGTGCATATTCCAGGAGCTTCCAGCATGCAAGGACATTTGAGCTGTTGTGTGTTGCTTAGATTTACTGTGCAGGCACCAAAGCCTGAAATATGGGGGTGAAGGAGGGAGAAAAAGCTTGGATAATCTGTTCAAAACTAGATATCATTTTTATTTAACCTATCCTGTATACTTTCTCTTTTAACAATCTGAAACTGCAAGTACTCTAAATACTCTGAGTAACATTTGAGATGCATCCAGAAATGCTTCAGGGCTATCTCTGACTTTTTATCAGAACAAACATATAATCTTATGAACGTATATTCATATATGAAAAATCTAGCCTGTCGATGCACTGTTTGAAAACAGAAATAGAAGAAAGTAACACTTTCAGGCTTAAAAATAAATTCACATTTGAGCAGAGACAATAACATGGCATTTCAGTTCATCAGATGAAAGACTTAATGAGGTTTACCAAGTTTACGCTCATGCAACCACAAATCAACATTATTGTTTAGGTAACAGCTGCCTTGAAGACTCAACACGCATGTTGGAAGTTTTAATGAGAAGTGATGGAAGACATGACAGACTAAAATTTTCTTGCACCAAGGACCTGAGTACAGGCTCCTTTCCTTTTCCTGTTATCATCCTGAAAATGTACATCTAAAGGTATCTTAGTTGGATCTTAGGAAATATTTTTGATGATATTTCTAAATTTAACAACAATTTTTCAAAATCTAGGGTAAAAGGGGGCATGGAAATGAAAGACAAGATTCACAGACATCCCCCACAAACGGTCAGAACATGAGGTTTCCCTCCCTTGTACCATCTACCACTCCTGCCACAGCAGTGTCAGAACAGGGAAGACACATTAACACAGCCTTGCGCTACCTGATTCAAAGATGAATCTCCCACTTCAATGCCCAACTCAGACCTCTGGGGTGGAGCTCGCATAGCTGTCAGAGCTGTAGTCCTTCCACTGGGAGGGAGAGGTCAGAGCAGTCCCTGTACTCTGGTATTTGGAGCACTCGCATGAGAAATAGGGCGTGTGAGTTTTGGTGCTGGCAGACTAGGTTTCTGGGTAACACTGAAGAAAGCGCAACACCACTGCTACATCTGCCTCAATGGATTTGTGAACATTATCAACTGGACTGGTTTGATGCATGGGATGCTGGCAGCAATACCAATGTAAAGAGTCCCCATCTCTTGCTTGCTTATCTCTGCCCTGTGTTGTAGCATATAAGTTTTTCCTTATTAGCCTTACTTCCCCGCCTTTTAAAGCCAGTTCATTGATTTGTTTCATGGAGTGGCCCAACAAACAGTTATGCAAACAAACTGCAAAGTGGAGGCATGGTTTTCTTACACTGATATTGCAGCTGGAAATCCCTATTATTGTTAAATCCAAATCTAGCCTGTCATTTCCAATGCTTTCCCTTTCGCTATAGAGGCCTCACATAGAAATGAAGTATTTTCTTTTGAGCCAAATTATAACATATGCTCCTCCTTGTTTCATTCCTTTTTTTGAAATAAAAAAAGATTTTCACAGAATCCCAGGTTGGAAGGGACCTCAGGGATCATCTAGTCCGACCTTTCTAGGAAGAGTGCTGTCTAAACAAGATGGCCCAGCACCCTGTCCAGACGACTCTTGAAGGTGTCCAACGTGGCTGTGTCAACCACTTTCCTGGGGAGATTATTCCAATGGTTGACTGTCCTCACTGTGGAAAATTTCCCTCTGGTGTCCAATTGGAATCTCCCCAAGAGCAACTTGTGTCCATTCCCCCTTGTCCTCTCCATGTGACTCCGTGTAAAAAGGGAGTCTCCATCTTCTTTGTGGCTACCCCTTAAGTACTGGCACATGGTGATGAGATCCCCTCTGAGCCTCCTTTTCTCAAGGCTGAACAAACCCAGTTCTCCCAGCCTATCCTCGTATGGCAGCTTCCTAGTCCTTTGATCATCTTGGTGGCCCTTCTCTGGACCCCTTCCAGCCTGTCCACATCCATGCATGTCTATATTGTATTTTCAGTCCAATTTGTGAATTGAGAAGATAATTTTATTATCTAATCAGATGCAGATACTAACACTTTAATATCCAGTTTTTAGCCATTGCATTTTAAAAGTAAACAAATAGCTTCATGAAGGCTTATGAAGTAGTAAGCAAAATGTGGCAATCAAAGGAACATAGATCCTAGTTGTCATGGAAAAATTCTGATTACTCCAGTATACTTACCTTCCCTTCTTAGCTGTATGTCTTCCAAGCAGGGGATCAAGTATGGGATCAATAGACTCACCCATGTTTTCGATTAGTAGCCTCTCCTCAAGCCAAAGCTCCTTTAATGGTCTTCAGAAAACTTAACATGAAAAATAAAAGAACAAACCCTCAAATATTAGATAAACATTGGTCATAGAAAGATTTCTTTTATATAATAGAATTGGAGGAGTTTTTCTAAAAGAGCATGGTTAAACCATGCACAAACATTCGCAAAGAATTTCCACATTGAAGACACTGGGATTTACATAAAGAAGTTGAGGGGACACATATATCTTTTAGCTTTTTTTTATGTGTTTTTGTGTTATAGCTTTTGGTATATTCTCATTTACACTATAAATACTTTCCTGAAGGCATTGCATGTGAATGACTCGGAAGAACTCTGTTTCAACAGAAGAGAGTAGATAATTGTGGAAGGATAAGTAAGCAGTCAATGTGGCTTCATGCAGAAGGGTACCGCTGGGTAAAAATGAAAATCACAATTATTTGTGAATGTTGGAAAAAGAATTAAAAAAAAACAGGGCAGGTAAGGGAAAAGAGTTTGTTCAGAGCAGCAGACCAGATAAATGGTCAGATAAATAAATTTAACACTTCATTTAAAAATAAGGCATTACTGTGACCATTTACTGTGCTGTGTGATTGTGTGTTGTAGCTGGAATTCAGTAAAATAAATTCAGATAGCCCTCTGAAATGGAGCAGTTAAGTCTTACCTAGCCATCTCCCTATATCAAAGTAAACATGAGAAAAGGTATGAAGAGATCAATTACATGCAAGTGCTATCAACTTACATATAATTCAGTAATAGTAACAAGAATTAAAAACATGTTTATCAGCACAAAACTTGATAATTGGCTTTTGCCTTGAATGCTGTACACTGGATTGAATCTTTCCCTCTGTAAGGCGCACTTGCCATGTCCTGCTGACTACAGTACAGTATAAACAATGTCTTCAGGATTTGCACCTTACCAATTGAAAAAGTGATTTGCCCCTCACAAGAAGTACAACTCAAATTCCACTTCATTACCTCCTCAACACTTGAAAATAGCATAAAAAGGTCCTCTTTCAAGCACCATTTTAAATGGAAAATGATGCTTTTGATAAATAAGCCACGTGATGTAATATTTCAAGTCTTCAAGTAACTACATTCCAGCAAACACCAATCCCTTACAAAAATTAGGGGAACTTCAGGGCAGTAAACACGAAAGCCAATTCTTCAGCATGCATGTACCCTTTCCGTCCTAGATGTACGACTTTAAGGTCAGCTTCATATTTATTCTTTATCCATTTAATTCCCTGTTGCTGGGGATCTATCACCAGAGGCCAGCACTTGCAGTTTGTTAGAATAGTGGCATTTTCTGTTGACATCCTATCACCAGGCAGTCCCTTGTTACTCCATGCTGCAATCGTAGCATCATCCGTCAATGCAGCAATCGGGTCCAGGCCCTCCGTCACAGGAAAAGGAACCTTTGAAATCAGAGTGGAATATAATCATCCAGCAAGGTTACCAAGCAGCAAGACATGACTCAGTGCAATGCAAAAGATAACTGGGCTGATATAAATTAAGGCTTTCTAGGCAGAAAAGTAAGGATGACCCCTGTGCAGTCTCAGATGCAAAAGACTATAGTAGGAAACGTGATGAGAAGCAGCCTATTATATTTATCACAGATTCTAAAAAAATGTGTTTTCATTTAAGACATTTACTTAATGAAATATATTTATAGTTCGATAAAGTTAAAAAAACACCATGTATTATAAATTCCAGTGTATACGGGTTCTGATATTGCAAATTCAATGTTCACGTATGCTCTTGAGCAGGAATTTCTGGAACATAAATCAGTATTTATGTACACAAAAATTACAAAAACAGGATTCCCATCGTATCTTATTAATATAGTTCAGCTATATGTTAACAAGGTCAAGAGCCAGAGAACAAGAACATCTCCAGGGCAGAGGCAGTCTTGGCGCTCCCTGTGTGGCGCCAGCAATGGCGATGCTCTCGTGTGAGTGCCCATTCGCTAAAAAGGAAGCTGTGGTCTCCACATACACGAGAGCAGCCGTCAGACAGCCACGCTTGCTGCATACTATCTTGTCGCAGGTATTTACAAGGAGATGAAAACAAAAAGAAATGAAACATCTGAAATCAGTGCTTATCAAACAGTTACGGGTGGGAAGAAAAATGCCTAACACAACAGAGTAGGAGAGAGTGAATAAGTAAGTTATTTGAACAAAAAAAGAAAAAAAAAAAAAAGTGGCTGGTGGAAGCACCAAAGAAGATCTATACCAGATGCCTGGAATTCAATTTTTCCTTACTCAAGCAAAGGGCAAACCCCCACCAGTTCCTTCACAATGTTACCCCAGGCTTCCTTACTTGTGATTTCTGGACTGAATTCTAAACCCATAAATTAAAGGAACACACAGCATTGTCAGTATTTAGCCTGAACTATCTTTTACCCCATTCAGAAGCATTTTAAAAACTCTTCCATCAAAATTTTCCTCCTTCCTCAACATGTATAGTCCTTAGTGCTGGCTTGTAAACTGAAGATTCTTTTAAAAGTGCACACTGAAATAAAGTGTGTGAATGTGGTAGTTATTTATAAAGAAAATCATCACATATATTTAAGTTGAGCCAAATCTGCACAATTATTAACATCAATAAGAATGGCACCATACCTCTAGTGCAGTTTCTGTGGCACAATGTCATAGCTACCATATTACTACAAAACACAGATCACCTTAAAATTGTCTAACCCTGATTCTAATCACAGACCCCAAAATACACCTAACTTTTTATGAACCTGGTGAAAATACAAGCACAAAAGGACCAACAGGCATACACTACCTTCTGCAAGCATGTGACATAGCTACCTCCGGTGTGTAACACATTTATCTAAATATACCAGAAGACTGAAAATTTGATTTGTTTTATTTCTAGACTGTAAGACAAGCAATACAATTATTTCCATGAGCTGAAACACTTTCTTGTGGAAAACACTAGCTTTGGGGTATTATCAGGGTTTCTAATATAAATTTTCACGCAATGCAAGAAAAATATTTTAATATATAGATACATCTATTGACCCCACATCTGCACAAAACTGATACTTCATAGCACAGAACTACTTGTTGTTCCTTCTAAAGAAAACTATTAATAAATATTTTTAACATCACTTCCCAAATGCATTCTCTCCCCTTTTCCACTCTTCCCCACTTGCAGGAAAACAATCTAAATCGAAATGAGGTATTTTCTCTTGCTGCTGTTCAATGAAAGCATCTTAAAAAGTTATAGTATGGATTATTTTTATTTATAAAAATGTTCAACCTGTTTCAGAAGATTCTTCAAAGAGTTAAGAATGACATTTATTTCCAGGGTCCCACTGTTGAAAACAAATATACAGGGGTAATTTGTTCTACCTATCAGCATTAGGCTGCAAGGTAGAAAGGGATTTTTGAGAAAGACCTTTACCTGCAGACAAATTTTTGGTGGAAAAGGACAGGGAGGTGTTCCAGGCAAAACAAAGCTCCACACGAATTAGCGGCTGTTAAACTCTTGCACAAAGCAAACATCTACAAAAAGACGCTCCCACAGTTTGGAGCGCTGACCTTGGGAAGCTTGGATTTGGCTTTGGCTGTATTTCCAGAGTGTCCTCAGGCAACTCGCCCACTGTGCCTTAGCTTTGTGATTTAAAATGGGGTAAGAGTTCTACATGTCACATATTTCACAGAATAAACTACATTAATCATGATATAATACTGTGATTTGTGGCACATGAGAAAAAAGAAACAAGGTTATAGGAAGAGGTGAGGAGCATTTGCAGCAGTAAGGAAGAAAGGAACAGTCTAAAGCTTCACAAGGAAG